>NC_056745.1:1404191211-1404526211 GCF_019279795.1 Protopterus annectens
TTTTTATTCTAATAATTTCCTATCTACATTTTAAAATCCTGATGAAATTATACCTGTCAACAAAATAATCATGCTCATGTTCTAGTACTAGTCCTAAGTATCTTCTTCATGCAGCAAAATCAAGTAAATAACATAAAATCCCCACACTATTATTTATCTTTTTACATCTCTCAAGCAAGTAACTGGTTGGGTAAAACTTGCATATGCCTCACATGCTGTGGCTGTACTAAAATTTCAATACTGTATAATGTACTTAATGTGGTAATTAACTGTTTAACTATATGTAACTTAGTGTTATGTAGCATGTTAGAATTATAGGTACTTACGTATTATCGCAACCAGATTTTTGAGCTATTGCAGGTTGCTTCCCGATGAATAAAGTGGTGCCAATAATCTATTAAAAGGCATAGAAACAGTGTTTTCTTTAAACTGTTTTGGTTTGTTTGGGCAGTTTTATGAGCTCGACAACTGAAAAAGTAAATAATGTAATGTATGTTTACCCTTTACCGCTGCGCGTCATACTGTTTGTTTAAGAACTGCAGACAATGAATTTACTTATATTCTTTTGAAACTGTTTATATCGCGGGAATGAGTAAACTTCAGCTATGTTATACAAATGTAATAAAAGGATACGTGGTCTACATTACTCCTAATAAACAGTGCAAATATTACTCTTTTCCATATGGGTGTGTTTCACAGTGTTTTTCTGTGTGTTGAGTGGAGTTCATTATGTTACTGTAGGAGAATATGTGCCTTAGAAATCACTGGCTTGCTACTGCGGGCAGATCGATTTCCTCCATGTGGTTTTAAGTGTACTTGCAGTACACAAGCAGGAATGTAAATAATGATTTTGCATTCATTTCAGAATTTTTTTTTTGTCTATTTTTCTGCAAACACTGTGAATGATATGCACAGCCAGTTTAAAAGATGTCATTTGGACTAAAAAAAAAAGAGCAATAATCCACATGTCGCAAACTGACAGTAAAGAGCACGAAGAAACAACAACAGTATGTTGTGTACTTTGTGTTGATAGGACTCCAGAAAACAACCTGTTTTGTTAAAGAAAACACAGTATATTGCATTTCAAGCAAATTGAGGAACATATTTAGTGATCGGGAAGCAACCTGCATTAGCGCAAAAATCTGGTTGCGATAATACGCAAGTAACAAATTATATCTGAAAATCAAAAAATATAAGTGCCAAAATGGATTTTCTTTAGTAGAATTATTCCATACATTAAAACAGACAAAATGGATTTCTGGTATTTCAGACCAGAAACAGTTACAGCAAATTTATTTTGCAAGCTAGATAAGCCTTATAGTGCTGTTTTGTTCTGAAACAAAGGGACTACATTGTTCTATTTTCTGTTCCATAATGGGAACAACTTGTTTGTGTAACTATGTGAATGAAGTCATAAGAAAGTACAGAGTAGTAAAACAATAAGAGGGACATGACCAAGATGGCTAACTGAGAGCAGCAACTGGAGAAAGCTCTGTGACTGAAAACTTTTCTATGACAAAAATTTAAACAAAAATTAAAACCTGAAGATACTTGCTAGCTAATTTTATTCAATATTACTCAGAAAAAAAGGTTTATAGCTTCAAATTATTTAAAAGAAATATGTTTCTGTCAGAATTTCAACTATTTGGTGAAGAAAGAAGAAACTTCAGTCAGTCACTCAAGAAATGATACTCAGGATTATTGTGTTAAAAACGACATTCAGTCAATTTTATCTAGTATACAGGATATATTACTTAAAGTAGACAAACCAGATACAAATCTAGAATGTTTCAAAGAAGAGACCAGAAAGAAGATGGAACCTTCCGAAGCTATTATGAAACAACAAGGGGCACAAATCAGCAGTATGGAAGAGACTTTGAATTATCATGAAAGCAGAATGACTAAAGGTGAGTCTCAGACTGAATTTCTTTTCAAATAAAATAACTGACTCACAGAGAAATTCAATGATTTAAAAAAAAGGACTGAGATGAAATAACATTAGAATTTATGGTATACCTGAAAAGTATGAGGGAGACAATATAATAAACTTAACGGGTATATATCATGATATTGACAGGTGAAAATGTTGAATCTCACTTGTTCGACACCAAAATGTCAAACTCCAAGTTTCTTGAATCGCCAAAACACTGATTTCCTTCCAATGGAAAGAAATTGATTGGCCGTTCTGTGACACCTGCCCTTTCCCTGACTGTAGTGCGGTCTCAGAGTTAGAATATTTAGCTGGGGGTGTGTGGGGGGTACAGCCCCCCAATTTGGGGGGTGCTGGGGGTGAAGCCCCTCACTTAAATACGTTTGTTTTAGTGTGCTGTTGGTGTTTGGCCAACCGATTTCTTTCTGTTGGAAAGAAATTGGTGTTTTGGCCATTTGGGAAACTTGGAGTTCAACATTTTGGTGTCAAACAAGTGAGATTCAACATTTTCACCTGTCAATCTCATGATATAGACCCAACTTAATTACCTGGCTACATAAAACATTAAATCTAAATTAAACTTTATCTTTTGGAATTGAAAGAGCACATAGATCTCTGTGAACACCTTCAAAGAAGGAACATTCATCACAACACTCAGTTATACTTATGTTCATGTCTAGCTTAGAAAAAGATCACATATTAAAAGCAGCATGGTCCAACCCACTTATTAAAATAGGTGAACATGTAGTCAGATTTAACAATGAATATTCCAGTGAAGTAATGAGTAAAGAAAACGTTTACCTCTAATCGAGGAACTTAAAGAACTATATTAAAGCCACTTTGGTATTTCCTGCAATGATCAAATTATTCCTTTCTGAAGAAACCAAAACATTTAACACACTGAAGGAGGCATCTACTTTTAACAGCAATAATATCCTTAATAGTGAAGAAATGGAGTGGAACAGTATATATCGGAAGAGACAGAGTGAGCTGAATTCTCAGAAAACTGCTTCTAAAACTAAAAAGCCTAACAACAAATGACTCTTGCTCATTGATTGCTGGACTATTATTTTCTGAAACAATACAGTTGCTTTTTAAGTAAAAGGTTTGTACTGTACTCTAAGCTTCAAAGTATATGTAAGTATGTATTTATATTTTAAGTGAAATCATTTTTTTTTTATGATGAGAAATATAAAGAGTTAGTTTTACTGTTTTACTATATTTGCAATGAAAAACATGCCATTTAGCTAAGTGTCATTTAACTAAACTTATTAGTGAGTTTCCAAATGTTACAAAAATACTGTCTGTAAGAAAATGTCATTATATTATAAGCTATAGAATTGGTAACTTTTAAAACTATATAAGTTAAGAATGTTATTTTATTTATTCAACATCACTTAGTATGTGCATTGCTGAGTTAACTGAATGTTAGATCTAAGAAATATGCTAACTGGAAGTGTTAAACAACTGGTGATTCTGCTTTCCTTGTTCCTGTGTAACACATTCCTTTCACAGGTCATTTATGAAACAAAAAACACACTGAAAAGCTTGAGAACAAAAAAATATATATTCAATCTCTTCAGAATGCTACAATTTTCCCACCTGGAGCTGTGCTGAAGAAAATCTAGATCAAAGTTCATCACTGATGTCTGTGAAAGAAGAAAAATAACTTTCTATTTTTTTTCTTTTCTCAAGTATATATGTGAGAAAGCTATTCAAAATAACACCTCTTTTCTTTGAAGTAAAGAATTGGCAAGACAATCCACCCATCCATCCATCCTCAACCCTCTTTTCCCATATTACACATGGGGTCACAGTGTCACTTCAGCAATGACAATCACCTTGAGCCAAGGTTTGCACTGCCAGGTGGCTATCCCTGCCAGGGTATTTCATCTGTACTACTCACTTGCACAGACACTCACACCTACAGCCAATTTAGAGTGTCCAATCCACCTACTACATATCTTTGGATGTGGGAGGAACCTGGAGCACCCAGAGAAAACTCACATGACTGCAGGGAGGGCATGCAAACTCCACACAGAAGGCACCCCAGCCAAGAATTGAACCAGAAACCCTGTTGCTGTGAGGTGATAACTCTAACAGCTGCACCACCACTGCTGCCCTAATACTTTGCTACATATTATATATTATGACATTACTATAGCAATTGGCAAGACAAAAGCTATAGTAATGTTATATCATATAGTAAATAGTAATGTTGTAACATATAATTTGCTAATATTTTACATGTTAACAGCTTATGCTGCAGTGGTATTAACTTTAACTACACATATTAGCTGTAGGTATTACTTGAAAGAAGTAACGTTTGATGTTTGTTGCTGATTAGAACAGCTTAAAAGAACTAAGAAGAATGAGAAACTTACAGTGGAAATTAGCAGCTGCTGTATTCTGTGAGTTGTCATTTTTGCATGCTGTAGCCAGATTCTGATACCAGCATGTAAAGTTTAGATCAGAACAGCAGCTGAAAATGGCTAAATACATGTATTCAAATTAAATAAGCAGAAATTCTTTTATATATATATATATATATATATATATATATATATATATGTATATATATATATGTATATATATATATATATATATATATATATATATATATATATATATATATACATATATATATCCGAGATTGCTTGTAATATAATCAATAAGAGTAAACATCTTAAGAATATGCATATACACAAGGAATGCAATAACTGCCATATAAAATTAATAAAGGAGCAGTATCATTAAATTAAGAAATATGTACAAATACTATAACATTTAATACATAAATGACGATAAAATAGCTCTTTGGTGGGAAATTTTAGAAATACAAACTATATAGAATAAGATAGTATACTAGTGGGAAAATAAGATAAAAAATATGTTTAAATAATAAACTGCTTTTAAGAAAGATGTCTTTTGCACATACCTGCATATGACAGAAATGTGAATGTACAAGATCTCATATACCTTACACAGAAAATCATATAAAATATTTCAAAATAATATGAAAGCTGAAATTTGAAGTTTGGTCATGTGAACTTTGAAGCTTTTTACATGTTGAATGCTATTAGATTGAATAAGACTACCTGAAATAGCTCATTTCATAAGTCAAAGTTGAAATGTGAGTGTTTTATCACTGATTCAGTACATTCATTTTGATAGAAAGTAAAGCAGATTTTTCAAAATGTTTGAATCCATGAAAGGAGAATGGGATTTAAATTGAACACTTTGTAACTTTTTAATACAATATAGACTGCAATTCTTTTTTTTGACTCCATAGACATAGTAAGATATCCCCTTCACACTCAGTAATGTGCATATTTTTATGAAGTAGTTTAATATGCTAATGTTTATTTTAAATATTTTGATATTTGATTTGTTAAGATTATTACAGAAATTTGAAATCTAGGCACTTGCACTTTAAAAAAAACAAATTCAGAGCTTTTTGTTAGAGCTATAAAATAAGCGTGTCTTTTGACATGATAAATATATATGTACAGTGATCTGTTTCTTGTATTATAATTTGGTATGATAAGATTACCCGTGACCTGTAAGTTTACAGATGTCTTTATCTCTTCAGGTCCCACTCTGTTATACATTTTTATTTAGAGATCTAGTTATAATAATGTTGAATGAGTGAATAACTTAGGAATATTAAATGGCAATTTATACTACTATTATATAAATAGCTATATAGTACACTATTTGTTAGATTATTTAATGTCTATAATTAAAATAGAAAAATATTATTAAACTTGTATGTGGTAATGAGGGGAATAGTTTTAAATGGCAAAATATATAACTAAATTAACAGTCTCTTATTATTTTGACCTACATATAATATTATATTAATTATTTGTAAGTCACAGTAGTTTTTGGCTAGCTTTTTGGATGAATTTTTAGGTGTTGATAGATCGATAGTTTAGTAGTTTGACTATTCAATAGGCAGACTAGGAACATTGGTATCCATGGTAGGTTTTGTTTTATTAGTATTATATGCAGTTAGTTGTAGATGTGTCTTTATTTTTGTTATTTTTGAATTTTAGTAGTTTAGTTTGCAGATAAGAAGTCAAAAAATATCTGGTATGTCAAGATAGTGTCAAAGGAATACAGTAGAGTCTTATATAAAATTAAATTAATATGGTGGATATGTCATATTATCTTTTAAAATATTTTTTACATTAGCAGTATGGATAGTTTTCATCTATTATCTATTAATGTAAATGGACTAAATAATTGCAACAAAAGGAAATCATTAATGAGATATCCAAAATTAAATAGAGGAGACAGTATATTCTTGCAAGAGACTCACTTGATAGATAAAAATATACAATATTTAAATAACTGTGTTTATGAAATGTTATCATAAACTACTTTTAACAAAAAGAGGAGAGGAACTGCTATTCTTTGGAGAAAATCCACTGTAATGCCTAAGGTCATAGAATCCTTTCATGATCCTAAAGGAATGTAAACATTTGTAACAATTAAATATAATGGCAAATTCTATACATTAGCTAATTTTTACTAGATCCCTGGAAGAGGTGCAATAGTGAAAAAACTTCACTTAAACTTACTACAAAATCATTGGAAGGGTAGTTTAATTTTAGCATGAGATTTTAATTGAATATCTAGTATAGGAGATACAAGTGAAGAGAAGAAAGCTAATATAGTGCTATCAGCTAAAGCATTAAATGAATGGATTAGTAATAATAATTTAGCTAATTTAGTAGTAAAAGCAGAATATAAGTTGTTGTACTTCACTCATTATTCTTATGCACATGGGATGCAAACTAGAATTGATAGCATTTATGCCTCTATAGATTTACTTAATAAAGTGAAGTATTTTAAAATGATTCATTGTTGTCTATCTGATCATAATGCACTAAGCATTAACATAGTAATGGATGTAAGGAAATTTCAGATTATTTACAGAATCCCAGTACATATGATGAAATTAAAAAAGTTTAAGAGTTACCTTAAGGAACAAATTAAGGATGTTTTATGTTTGAATGATAATGTTCATGTTAGTAAAGTCATACTATGGGACTTCTTAAAAATGCATATTAAATATATACAAGGAAGATGGGCTAGTAATAAAATGAAAGAATAGGATAAAGAGTTGTTAGAAATGCAAGATGAAATACACAAAGCGAGGAATGAACAACAAAGAAATTAGATAATACAGAGCTCATTAAAAAATAATGACAAAATAAAAACTTTTAACACATAAAGTGGTAATAGCTTTAGAAAAAATTAAATTGCATAGTTATGTAATGACTTCAAAAAATCTACATAGATTAGCCACTAGAACTAAGATGTTAAGCAAAAAGATACAAATCAATAATATTCAAAATCCTCACACTAATAAGCTTACTTCAGATAAAGACGAAATGTTTAATATTTTTAAAAAATTCCATGAGGATCTTAATAAAGATAAAAATAACAATACTGATGATTACAAAATTGACAATTATTTAAAGAAAAATATTACTTGTAAACTAAATGACCAACTAATATCTCAGCTGAATAAGCCTATTACCCTGATAGAAGTTAAAGAACCTTTAAAAAAGGTAAAAATGATACAGTTCCGGGTTTAGGTGGCTTAAGTATGGAATTATATAGTCTGTTTCCATTAAATATTTAAGAATTAGTGAGTGACATTCAAGGTGATAAAATGATTACTCCTTCATGGAAATTTTCTGTAATCTTGCCTATACTTAAGAAAGGAAAGGGTAATACGTTACTTTCCTCATATAGACCTATTTCATTATTAAATGTAGACTATAAAATATTTGCTTCCATTTTGGACACAAGATTAAGCCATATAGTACATTAAATAATAAAGATCAAACAGGAATTGTAGTCAAATTAACATAAAATACTATAACACGGGTAGTAACTATCTCAGATTTACCAAATGGAATGAACAAGAAATTGGCCCTAATAAGCTTAGATATTAAGAGAGCTTTTGATTCTGTATATTGGAACCACTTGTTTAAAACTTTAGAAGCATTTGCATTTCCAGAACATGTTATTGGAATATTATATTAACATATGTTAAATTTTGATCTTACATTTTTCAATAATTCACTTTAAACCAAGGCACAAAATAAGGGTGTCCTTTGTCCCCTTTATTGTTAGCATTAGTTATTGAACCCTTAGTTAATAGTATAAGAAGCAAAGGAAAAAATGATGGATTCTCAATTAATAGAGATTGTCAATCTAAAGTACAGCTTTTTGGAGGTGATATTTTACTAACTGTAGGAGATTTAAATTATTTGATCATAGAAACAGATGAGGAAATTGAAAAGTTTCAAGACGTTGCTGAAATTTAACAGCAATAAAACTGAAGGATAAATATAAATATAATTGGGAAGGAAAATAATTACAATATTTAGGAATAAAAATATATCCAGATGTGAATATGATTATTAATACAAATTTTGAAAAAGTAATTGAAGAAGCGTTACTTCTTATTAAAAATGGAATGAATGTTTTTTTTTGTTTGTTTTTTTACTTTTGAGGATAGGTTAGTGCTTATTAAAATGATTATATTACCCAGTATTATATATGTATATATTGCATTCAATAGCTTTAATACATAACAACAACTTTTAAAGAAAATCAAAAACATATTAACTTCATTCTTATGGTATCTAAAAAAGCCAATAATTGATTATAGAAATTATATAAAATGATGGGAGTATGGTGGTATTAACTTCCCAGATGTAGAATCTTATTCTATTGCTGCAAGGTTTAGCTCTGTTATGCTATGAGTAGACTCAACCTATTCTAGTCAATGGAAAACCATCCAGGAGCAGATCATACTAAATTCTTATAAGTTTATTAAAGATGGTACATTAGAAATATGTAGTAATCATTTCATCTAGTTAACAAAATTTACCTTTGAAAGAAATTAATTTCAGTCTTTAGACTCTGCATATATGAAATTAATTCTTAAATCAGTTAAGAAATATGTTTTAAAACTCCATTAATATCAAAATATAAATGTTCATGTTTTCCTATTGCACATACCTCTAGATTTAAGGATACTTAGAATAGTGTTAAAAAGAGTTTACTAAAAAGGAATGGATTATTATTATGGTCTTATTGCTTTGAAAAAGGAAAAGCTAAGTACCCACAATATTTAATGAAAGAATATAAATTGGATGAATCTGCCAACCAGTTAATATTATCAATTGGTAAGAAATTAAATGAATTTGTAGATAATAAGTGAAGAGGAACAGAACATTATTCCCCCATTATATGAATATATGAATACTGTTATCAAAAGGTCTATTGACATAGAAAAGAAGCTTGTCCAAGCTATATAAATTAATTATAAATAATAATAATAATAATAATAATAATAATAATAATAATAATAATAATAATAATAATTTCAATGCAAAATTCTGGAACTTTATAGATAATAGTAGATCAAATGACTCAGTAGATGTTAAGTTTAGTAAAATGACTTCTTCAGTTTGTTGGGGATGTAGTAAAGATGTAAAAGCTGATTGGACACATGTTTATGGATTGTGAAAATTTAAATGTATGTTGGGAATAGACAAGTTAGTTTTTTTAAGGGGTTATGTCCTGATAATTGTTCTTTAAGTAGAACAGTAATAGTAATGGATATTCCACTTCCTGTATCTGTAAAAATCCAAAGAGAAAAGACTCTTTTGGGATCTCTTGGCAGTTGCCAGCAAAGTTATTACATAAAATTGGAAATCAAACTTAGTTCCTACTTTCAAAGAATTTTTAAATTTAACAAAAATGCTATGTAAAACTGAAAAAAAGTGATCAGAATATGATCTATAAATCATAGTAAGACCTTTAGTTGTTAGGATAACATTGAAATGTTGCTATTGAAATATTAAGATTCTTAATGTTTTAATTGTATAAGATTACCTTGATAATTCAATGTATTCCTATCATTGTATAACAATATGTGAAGTTGAATTTATTCCTTTCTGTGTATATGTTGTAAATATGTTAAATCAATAAAAATGTTCTTTAAAAAAAGAAAGAAAGTGCAGAATATTTTGGAAATATGCTGATTGACAGTCTCTGAATAATAATTACTTATTCCTACTGTCAGTCTAGGATGTAAGCTGTCATTGCAAGGAATGTTCCAGAATACTTTGTCCGGGTATCTTGTGTCTGTAATTCTGCCATATTAATTAGTATGTATTTGTCTAGGCTTGTTGTTTCTAGTTTCAAATTTACTGCTAATCTATTCAGAAAATAAATGACTTTGTTTTAATTGCTTTCAGTGTCTTAGTGGTTTCATGATCTAACAGATGATGATAAGAAGAGGAATGTCTTAACATTAGCATCCTCGGCCTGTTTCACTAAATGAGCCTAGCATATTATCTTATCTGTCTGTCTTAAAAATGCAGCTAAGGGAAAAAGAAAGCAGTGGCAAAAACAGGAGTGCATGATCATAACTCTTTGAACTGACTAAAATGAATATATTGTGAAGCATCTTTGGTGAATGAAGATTAGGGAGGCTAGGGCAGCAGGATATTAGCTCATGAATGAATGTATCATGAAAAACAGAACTGCAGTAGAGGTGCCAAGTTCAGCATTTCATTTTTAGATGCATGGACAGTGAGTCAAAGTTTTCAAATGGAATTTCTTTTGAGATAAGAAGTTAATACCTTAATTTTGTTTGTCCTAAAGAGCATAAACAACATGCTGTATGATATACTACAATAAATTGTAAAATGATATCTTCCAAGCAGCAGGAACAATAAGAAAAAAAATATGAAATAATCTTTAACTGCCATGCAGATAGCAATTAATAAGGTACAAACAGCCTGATGAATGTAAATTGTCAGAATACTCAGAAGCTGTCATGTTAAAGGTGGGACTCTTTGCCATTGCAGCAATTATAACAAAAGAAAAGTTTTGAAACTTTACTTTTTTTGCAGTACTGAGTTTAGCCATGAACTGGTTGAATGTCTCTAAGAAGTAGAGCATGTGTGAGTTTGTCACAGGATCCTTGCTGTTTTGAGTTGCCCAAGGAAAATGGATGACTATATGTCGTAATTTAAAAAAGACAGTGGGCCAGATTTACGATCAGCCAAATTCCATGCAGGAACAATATAGCAGCTCCTGCATGCAATATGGCCACCATGTGATCTGGGATAGGGCCATTTTGTTGTGCACGAGCGGCCCTATACTGTTCTTGCACAGAATTTTGTTCAGTATGCAAATCACCTCATTTGCTGGTGAAAATGATGCAAATGAGGTGATTTTGTGATCCAGCAAGATGAACGGATTCTGTATAGGAACAGTGTCAGTGCAAAAAATGTATTCACCTAGTAGCCGAATACATTTCTGCATCTAACAAAATGAAGGCATGATAGCTCGTGAAAAGCATGTATTATGTAGAACATACAAGCCAATGGCCAAATATAAGGCCATTGGCATTAAAAGCCACGTCATTTTTTTTTAAATAAAACTTTTATTTTTTTTGGCCGATCTTGGCTGTTTAAGCTAAGGGCAGCAGCGCGCAAACACAGGGGGTGCCAAAAATAATAAAAAAAAAGGGAAAAACTGCCATTTAACAGAAATATGCATTCTGCCATTATATCAATGGCAGGCAGAATGTAAAGACAAGGGAACACTGGTTGCCAAGGGGAAAGGGTGTGCTTGGGAATCGTAACTATAGACCTGCACACTGGGTATGAAAATGTAGGGACCTATACTGAATCACAGATTTCTGCCTAGTAGAAGCCTGCACCTAATCGTGCAGGTGCAGGAATAGGGAGCCATGTAGGCAGGACAAGAGGATGACTTCAGTAGGGGTGCGTTACATGCGTGGTGTAAACTTATTGGAGTCCTGTGACTCGTGTTTGCTCTTAGCTAAGCAGAGTTAAGGAAAGGGGTGTGTCTCACTTTGTTTAGCACTGCTTTCCCTGCTTAAACAGGTCTGTGCACCGTGCACTAGGTTTTAAAAAAAAAAAAAATAGAAAAACAGGAAATAGCAGCTCAGTTTACATGTGAGCACTGGGTATGTACGGCACCTCAGGGCTTAAACAGGAAGGCAATAGGAAGTGAAACAGCAGTAGGAAGGCAATCAAGGAGAAGTAGCATAGCTGGCAGGTGACATTTATCAGAATCAGCCAATTACGCAGGCAGCAGCCCAGCCCAGCACAGTACTATAAACTATGCAAACCCCTTTCACTCTGTTTTTTCCCACAAACTCTACACCACTGGTGTACACAGACAGGGAAATTTTAAAAAAATGAAAGGGGCTGCTGTCGCTCTCATACATCAATATGTGTAAGAGGCTGAGGGTGGTGAGGATGTGAATGCTGCTGACCATCACAGTGAGGAGGAGGAGAAGATTGTACAGATCCTGAGTAACCTACCAGAGCCTACATGAGCTGGAGATGGTGGAGCAGTATAGGGTGGACAGGGACATTCTACAGCAAATTGTTGAGCTGTGCTGGCCCCGCCTCACACACTGAACCAACAGAGAGAAACACATCCCAGTGGATACCAAGGTATGTGTAAGCCTAAGAATACTAGCCACAGGTACCTTACAAAGGGCAACTGATTATATCATGGGTATCTCACAGACATCAGCATCCAGGGTACTCCACCAGTTCCTGGATGCCATGTCAGCACATGCCGGTGAGCACACACACATATATGTGTATATATATATATATATATATATATATATATATATATATATATATTTCTACAAAACCTGTGAGGCATTGACCAGCAGTATGCATCTCTTCCACCAACTAGTAGAATACCCTGAGGTAGTGGGTGATATATACTGCATGTGCATACACATCAAAGCACCACCCGGCAAGCGGGGTAGGGTCTGCATAAACCGCAAGGGCTTCCCCTCTATCAACTGCCAGGCCATGTGCGATGCCCAAGGCATTATCTTGAATTTGTGTGCTGGTAGTCCTGGAAGCTGTCACGACTCCCACAACTGGCATATGACACAGCTGTACCAGTCATTTGCTAATAGGGACATCCCATATGGCCACCTAGTGGGGGATGCTGGCTACGCACTGGAGACATGGCTGATGACACCCCTCAGAAATGCACACACACACGAACAAGAACTCCATAATGAGGCACATGCACAAACCAGAATCATAATAGAGCATGTGTTTGGGATGCTCAAGTCATGGTTCCGCTGCCTGGACATATCCAGTGGAGCCTTGCAGTAGTCTCCAGCTACATGTATGCAAATGTTCATAGTATGTGCCATGCTACACAATATGATCCTGTGGAAACCGCTGCAGCAGGAGCAGCACGGGGCAAGGCCACAAAGCCCCCCACTATTGCCAAGGCCAGCACAGGCACAGAGGGACTCAGAGGAGGAACCACCTGAGCCTGCCCATATAGGTAGAAGGAGGCATGCCCAGTATGCCCAGGCTTTGGCAAAGAGGCAACACATAGCACATACACTGACACAGTAGGGACCCAGAGAATGCCACCTCTGACTCACACATACAGTAAAAGGGATGCCAAACATGACACTACCTGTACTTTACCATGTATCGGGAGTGTACTATGTGCATCTGACATAGTCAACCCTCCAGCACCATCCTCAATACTGGCCCAGTCACAAGGTAAGTCAGTCTTCCTATCAATTACTGAATGGAGTAGTATGTTCTGATAGTTGTATCTATGGTATGGATGCAAGCATGCAAGGGAATCGGGTGGCTGAATGGGATGGCAGCAGATACTGGACACCTATATGTGCAGCATGAAATCCATAATAGATACTGGTGTCAGCACACTAGGCAGTACTAGACAAGGTGACAAATATCACTGCATGTAGTGGCCCAAATGTGTGTCCATAGGGCACACACATGCATGTCAATGAGGCTCACATACCCACCACCAGCCTCAGCCAGCAGGGCAGGTGTAGATGACCATAAAGAAAGGCTGGGCTAAGGCCTCCAATTGATGGCAATGGCAAACAGCCCCCCTCCAGACCTACACAGACAGACTGCAACAGGTCTGGCAGTTGTATGTCAGTTCTGAAGGGTAAAAAGTCTGAAACTGAAATGTAGGTCAATAAAACCTAAGATCTGTATACCACTGATATGCCTCCAGTCTGCAAGATAGGTGAAAATACAAAATGATGTGAAAGCCAGCAGAGTATCTGACATACCAGTACAGTCATAGCACAGTTTAAAGTTGTCAGGTGTGCCCGCACACAATCCTATGTAGAAATGCAGTAACATGTCAGTGTAAAGAGTATTATCAATGGAACACAGATTACCTGAGATGGCCCAATCTACATGATAGATTGTTGCATGTGTACAATGTGCAGGGGTCCATGTGTTAGGTTGTTGTGTGTTCAATATTGTCTGTGTGTTCAATATTGTCTGGAAGTGGTCAGCATGTAGGCATAGAGGGTTGTGTCTTGGTGACCTATGGCCAGTACAGTGGTTCACAGGGTCATGCTCCAACAACTGCAGTGCCAAACATAATGCTTCTCAGCTATACCCATGTCAGCAGTTGTCCATAATCACTATCCAGATGTCAATATCTATCACCGTATGAAAGATGGATATGCCATGAATGTGGGCCCATATATACACACAGTACGCAGGTGAAAGTACCCTAAACAGAGTGCATACAATTTAACTGTCAGCTGCACACAACATTGGAATTGTACAGACAGGTTAGCAGCACATTAGTTGTCTGTATAGTATGGAATACTGATGTAGTTTGGCCAATCACTGGCAGACCACAAAAGGCACAGTTATGAAGTAATGAGAAACTGCCTATGTCCCTGCACAAGGGAGCACAAGGGGACTGTCCCAGGTATATCTGTGTGTCAGCTGCAAGTAGCTTCCATATCACACATGCACTCAGCTCACTCCACCATCAGCCACAGGTGTATCACAGGTCATATCCTAGCTGCTGGGAATGAGTACAGTATGACCCCACTTCTGTATAGGAATACCCACAGAATGCAGCATGCTGAAGAGCTGTCCTATGCAGGTGTGTCCTTAGCTGTAAACAGCACCCTGACTGCATCCAGACCAATGGATCAATATGGACAGGAACTATTGCCATTAACATCTTGCACACTTACCCTGTCACCCCCAGGGGAATCCACTGGCTCACAGCCTGGGAATGTAGGAGTGACAAAATGCAGTGGCCTGCTACAGATGGCCTGCATCACTACCAAATGGCCTACAGTTGTCTGTCAAAGGCTTGTGCTTCACCTGTAGTACCAATGTATGGTATCTCATGAGATCACAACTAACAACCTAACACAGTCAACAGAATACAAATGCAAGGCCATGATTATAAATCCCAGTAGCATGCCCCCATGTCCCACTGCATGAACTGTGGACCAATCCATAAATACCATTGGGATGAAGGGTCAACTATAGGGATACTTCATAGGTTCATAGGTAGGTACTAGGCTATTGGCCCAAGGGCCTATATAAGCCTATCCAAAAAGGTACACTGGCTTTTGCCACCCAAGAAAATTATTTTCCTGTGCCCCTGTTGAGCAGAACCACAGAGGTGATCCCCGGGGTGAATTTCCTATTTCCTATCCAATCATCAAGATTTTTCTTGAAGAGTGCTAATGAGGAGCTTTGGTTGCTATAGATAGGTAGTTTGTTCTAGAGTATGGGAAGTCCCTGGGACAGGAATCTATCCCTCCAGCATGTTCTGTTTATTGTGGTGACAAGGTTTAGGTCCCAAGAGTGTGTAGTTCAAAGGGATTGGGATTTCTTTAAGTGGAGAATGTTCAACAGCTCTGGGTTTGACATAGCTTTGTATGTTAGGCAGAGATCACCTCTGAGTAGGAGAAATGCAACAGAATAAAACGAGTTCTTTGAGATGGTCTGCATAGGGCATCTGTTTGAGGCAGGTAAGCCTCTTTGTGAGGTATTTCTGCGGCCTTTCCAGTTGTAGATGTATTGTGAGGTACATACCAAAAGGGGCGTTGTACTCTATAATGGGTCTAATGAGTGACGAGTAGAGGGGAACATTGACCCTTGGATAAGAAACCTTTTGTGATGAGATGTGCCACATAGAAGGATTTTCTGACTACTGTGGTGATGTGATTTTCAAAGGAGAGACTACTGTCCACCTGTGTCCCAAGGTTTCTTATCACACTTTTGGTGTTCAGTAGACTACCACCTATGTGGTAGCTCATGGGTACAGAGTTTTTACCAAAGCGGATGACAATGCACTTTTTGGCATTGAGTTTGAGGCCATAGCTTTGACACCAAGCATCTGTCTCGGTGAGGCCCTTTTGTAGGATGTCCATCATCTTCTTTCAGCTGTTTCCATTAGGGGTTGCTACAGTGGATCTTCTGTTTCCATTTCTTCCTGTCCGCTCGCTGCATCATGCTCTTTCACACCAACCACCTGCATGTCCTCTCTCACCACATCCATAAACCTTATCTTAGGCCTTCCTCTTTTCCTCTTACCTGGCAGCTCCATCCTTAGCATCCTTTTACCAATATACCCAGCATCCCTCCTCAGCACATGTCCAAACCAAAGCAATCTCTCCTCTCTTGCTTTGTCCCCAAACTGTCCAACCTGAGCTGAACCTCTAATATACTGATTCCTAATCCTGTCCATCCTAGTCACACCCATTGCAAATCCTAGCATCTTTAACTCTGCCACATCCAGCTCTGACTCCTCGCTTTTCATCAATGCCACCGTCTCCAACCCATATAACATAGCTGGTCTCATTACCCTCTTGTAGACCTTCCCTTTCACTCTTACTGGTACCCGTCTGTCACAAATCATTCCTGACACTCATCTCCACCCATTCCACCCTGCCTGTACTCTCTTATTTACCTCTCTTCCGCACTCACCATTACTCTGAACTGTTGATCCCAAGTACTTAAACTCATCCACCTTTATCAGCTCTACTCCCTGCATCCTCACCATTCCTCTACCCTCCCTCACATTTACACACATATATTCTGTTTTAGCCCTGCTGACCTGCATTCCTCTCCTCTCTAAAGCATATCTCCACCTCTCCAGAGTCTCTTCAACATGGTCCCTTTTCCTCTTACCTGGCAGCTCCATCCTTAGCATCCTTTTCCCAATATACCCAGCATCCCTCCTCAGCACATGTCCAAACCAATGCAATCTCTCCTCTCTTCCTTTGTCTCCAAACTGTCCAACCTGAGCTGACCCTCTAATATACTGATTCCTAATCCTGTCCATCCTAGTCACACCCACTGCAAATCCTAGCATCTTTAACTCTGCCACATCCAGCTCTGACTCCTTGCTTTTCATCAATGTCACCGTCTCCAACCCATATAACATAGCTGGTCTCATTACCCTCTTGTAGACCTTCCCTTTCACTCTTACTGGTACCCGTCTGTCACAAATCACTCCTGACACTCTTCACCACCCATTCCACCCTGCCTGAACTCTCTTCTTCACCTCTCTTCTGCACTCACCATTACTCTGAACTGTTGATCCCAAGTACTTAAACTCATCCACCTTTATCAGCTCTACTCCCTGCATCCTCACCATTCCTCTACCCTCCCTCACATTTACACACATATATTCTGTTTTATCCCTGCTGACCTGCATTCCTCTCCTCTCTAAAGCATATCTCCACCTCTCCAGGGTATCTTCAACCTGGTCCCTTTTCCTCTTACCTGGCAGCTCCATCCTTAGCATCCTTTTCCCAATATACCCAGCATCCCTCCTCAGCACATGTCCAAACCAACGCAATCTCTCCTCTCTTGCTTTGTCTCCAAACTGTCCAACCTGAGCTGACCCTCTAATATAATGATTCCTAATCCTGTCCATCCTAGTCACACCCACTGCAAATTCTAGCATCTTTAATTCTGCCACATCCAGCTCTGACTCCTTGCTTTTCATCAATGCCACCGTCTCCAACCCATATAACATAGCTGGTCTCATTACCCTCTTTTAGACCTTCCCTTTCACTCTTACTGGTACCCGTCTGTCACAAATCATTCCTGACACTCTTCTCCACCCATTCCACCCTGCCTGTACTCTCTTCTTCACCTCTCTTCCGCACTCACCATTACTCTGAACTGTTGATCCCAAGTACTTAAACTCATCCACCTTTATCAGCTCTACTCCCTGCATCCTCACCATTCCTCTACCCTCCCTCACATTTACACACATATATTCTGTTTTAGCCCTGCTGACCTGCATTCCTCTCCTCTCTAAAGCATATCTCCACCTCTCCAGGATCTCTTCAACCTGGTCCCTACTCTCACTACATATCACAATGTCATCTGCATACATCATAGTCCACGGGGCCTCCTGTCTGATCTCATCTGTCAACCTGTCCATCACCGCTGCAAATAAGAAAGGGCTCAGAGCTGATCCTTGATGTAATCCCACTTCCACCTTAAACATATCTGTCAATCCCACCGCAGTCCTCACCAATGTCACACTACCCTTGTACATATCCTGTACCACTCTTACATACTTCTCTGCCACTCCCGACTTCCTCATACAATACCACAACTCCTCTCTAGGCACCCTGTCATATGCTTTCTCTAAGTCCACAAAGACACAATGCAACTCCTTCTGACCTTCTCTGTATTTCTCCAACAACACTCTCAGAGCAAATATTGCATCTGTAGTGCTCTTTCCTGGCATGAAACCATACTGCTGATCACTAATCATCACCTTCCTTCTTAACCTAGCTTCCACTACTCTTTCCCATAACTTCAAGCTGTGACTGATCAATTTTATCCCTCTGTAGTTACTGCAGCTCTGCACATCACCCTTATTCTTAAAGATAGGTACCAAAACACTTTTTTCTCCACTCCTCAGGCATCTTCTGACTTTCCAAAATTTCATTAAGCAATCTGGTTAAAAATTCCACTGTCATTTCACCTAAGCACCTCCATGTTTCCACTGGTATGTCATCTGGGGCAACAGCCTTTCCATTCTTCATCCTCTTCATAGCTGTCCTTACTTCCTCCTTGCTAATCTGTTTCACTTCCTGATTCACTATCCCCACATCATCCAACCTTCTTTCTCTCTCATTCTCTTCATTCATCAGCCCTTCAAAGTACTCTTTCCATCTACTCAACACACTGTCCTCACTTGTGAGTACGTTTCCCTCACTATCCTTTATCACCCTTACCTGCTACACATCTTTCCCAGCTCTGTCCCTCTGTCTAGCCAATCGGTACAGGTACTTTTCTCCCTCTTTAGCGTCCAATCTCTCATACATCTCACCATATGCCTTATCCTTAGCCTTCACCACTTCTCTCTTTGCCATGCATCTCATCTCCTTATACTCATGTCTACTTTCTTCATCTCTTTGACAATCCCATTTCTTCTTCTCCAGCCACTTCCTCTGTATACTCTCCTGTACTTCCTCATTCCACCACCAGGTCTCCTTGTCCTCCTTCCTCTGTCCAGATGTCACACCAAGCACATTTCTAGCAGTCTCCCTTACTAGCTCTGCTGTAGTTACCCAGCTATTTGGTAACTCTTCACTGCGTCCCAGTGCCTGTCTTAACTCTTCCATGAACTCCACCTCACAATCACCCTTTTTTAACTTCCACCATTTAATTCTTGGCACTGCTTTCACACTCCTCCTCCTCTTCTTGATCACCAATGTCATCCTACAGACCACCAATCTATGCTGCATAACTACACTTTCCCCGTCACCACTTTACAGTCTCCAATCTCCTTCAGACTGGCCCTCCTACATAGGATATAATCCACATGTGTGCATCTTCCTCCACTCTTGTACGTCACCCTATGCTCCTCCCTCTTCTTAAAATATGTATTCACCACAGCCATGTCCATCCTTTTCACAAAATCCACAATCATCTGACCTGCATTCCACTCCTTAACACCATACCTACCCATCACTTCCTCATCCCCTCTGTTCACTTCACCAACATGCATTGAGGTCCACTCCAATCACTAGTCTTTCACCCTTGGGTACACTCACCACCACTTAATCCAACTCACTCCAAAATTTTTCTTTCTCATCCATCGCACACCCAACTTGTAGAGCATATGCACTAACAACATTCATCATTACACCATCAATTTCAAGCTTCATAAACATCACTCTATCAGACACTCTCTTCACCTCCAAAACACTCTTGGCATACTGTTCCTTTAGGTTAACCACTACCCCATTTCTCCTGCCATCCACACCATGATAGAACAATTTGAACCCACCTCCTATACACCTGGCCTTACTTCCCTTCCATCTGGTCTCTTGCACGCACAATATATCAACCTTCCTTCTCTCCATTATATCAGCTAGCTCTCTCCCTATACCAGTCATACTGTCAACATTCAAAGTTCCTACCCTCACTACTACACTCCTAACCTTCCTCCTCTCTTCCTGCCTTCGGGAATGCCTTCCCCCTCCTCTTCTCCTTCGGCCAACAGTAGTCCAATTTCTGCCAGCACTCTGTAGGCTAACAGTACTGGTGGCAGTCATTGTTAACCCAGGCCTCGACCGATCCAGTATGGAAATATGAAATGTTCTCCACATAAGTAATTTGGCAGAGTTTTTATGCTGTTTGTCCTTCCTGACGCAACCCTCTCCACTTATCCGGGCTTGGGACCGACACATAGAAATGCACTGGCTTGTGCATCCCCAGTGGCTACTTCTCAGATATCACTCGCATAAAGTTAGGAAGAGGATAGAATAACAGAGTGGGGAGTGTAGATGCATGGACATCATGGAGTGTGTGATGTCTGAAACTCTGATGTGTACCCATACTACCCCTGCCTGCAAACCCAGTAATGGGTGGCTTCAAACTGCTCATAAACCACAATGTGAAGGGGAACTGACCAGATATATGAGCCCTACCTCTGGGTAACCTGGGTGAATCTGTACAGCTGAGCAGTATGGCAACAGCAGGATATGGCCATTCTGTTAAGTCAATATATGTACAAGAAGGGATCCTCAGACACCATAGTACCAAGGTGCTGGATCATTTACACAGACCCATCAGCAAGTGTCTGTAGCTATCCCCTCCACAATGGCAGGAGTGTTCAAGAATGTTTAGGCTGTGGACCACAATACTGGACTCAGCTTCATTCATCTGGTATTTCCCAGTAAATAACTGTGAACAAATAATTATATCTGTCAGTAGATGATGACATAACGCATCACAGTACATATGTCTGAATATCTCTGCTAATACCAACCAGGTAACACAAGCAGCACAGACAGCACTAGTTACAGTATCCCCCTATCTGTCAACCTATCTACAGATATCCTGCAGAAACAGGTTGCTAGCTGTATGTGTAGAACACCAAACTCTGGACAGGAGTACAACCCTACCTGGAATGGATTCACATACTCAATACAGAAGGTCATACTGGGCATGCTCCTACACTTAAAGAAATGAAGCCCATGTCTGACAACACAGTGGACTATATATATATGTCATTTGCAGATGTCTGTACACACACACACACACACACACACACACCAAATTGTACACCATTCATGCTTCACACACACAACGGATATGCATACTCACACATATCCAAGGCCAGCACCTTATAATATGTCAAACATACACACACAGAGATGTGGGGAAGAGAGAGACAGACAATGACATTGAGAATTCCATTATGAGGCCTATTCCACCCACTACAAATCCAATTGGCCGATATCACATGATGTGCTGATGTCGATCACTGTACACATTACTTTTGGTAGCCCTCAGCCCTATAATGTCTGTGGTGCCTGTGATAACTGTGTAAGATGATAGTATAAATCAGTATTCATGTAGCATTTGTATACTCAGTCCTGTAAAATGTAAAGTTTTGTGTGCGTGTGTGTGTGTGTGTGTTTCCAGAAAAATGACTTATGGCCCAGTCACACACACTGCACTTCCCATTGCCCATGTTAGCACTCCTGCTGATGTCAGTCACCTTGAAATAAACCATTGACCAAGTCTCAGCTCTATAAGCTCCGTGGTGCTTGTGATAACTGTGTAATATTGTAGTGTAGCAAGCTAGTTAGGTAGGTGTTCTAATCTTGGTCCTGGCAACTGTTTGTGTGTGTGGAGATGAATGCTTTTGAGGCCATTCACACCAATACACCTGCCATTGGCCTACTTTAGCACGCCTGCTGATGACAGTCACCTTGAAATAACTCTTTGGCCAAATCTCAGCTCTCTAATCTCCATGGCACTCATGATAATGGTGTAATGTTGTAATGTAGCAAACTAGTTAGGGAGGAGTTCTAATCCTGGTCCTGGTAAGTGTATGTGTGTGGACATTAATGATTTTGAGGCCATTCATACCACTACACCTGCCATTGGCCTACTTTAGCATGCCTGCTGATGTCAGTCACCTTGAAATATCCCTTTGGCCAAATTTCAGCAATATAAGCAGCGTGGCACTTGTGATAACTGCATAATACTGTAGTATAGCAAACTAGTTAGGTAGGAGTTCTAATCCTGGTCCTGACAAGTGTGGTTTTGTGTGCAGAGATGAATGATTTTGAGGCCATTCACACCACTACACCTGTCATTGGCCTACTTTAGCATGCCACTGATATCAGTCACCTAGAAATAACCCTTTGGCCAAATCTCAGCCCTATAAGCTGTGTGGCACGTAATACTGTAGTGTAGCAAACTAGATAAGGAGGAGTCCAAATCCTGGTCTTGTCAACTGTGATAATGTGTGTGTTTGTGTGTAAGAGTGTGTGTGTCTTTGTTGACACCTGATTTTGTGGTCATTCACACTTCCTATACTTCCCTCTCCCTTCCGTTAGCACTGCAGCTGATGTCACTCACCTTCAAAGATACCTTTGGACAGCACTTCAACATATAAGCTCTGTGGTGCTTGTGATAACTGTGTACTATCATAGTGTAGCAATCTAGGTAGGTAGGATTTCTTATCCTGGTCCTAGTAACTGTGATAATGTATGTGAGGAGTGTGTGTGTCTTTCCTGATACCCGATTTTGTGGTCATTCACACTTCCTACACTTCCCTCTCCCTTTCTTTAGCACTGTAGCTGATGTCACTCATCTTCAAAGATACCTTTGGATAGCTGTTCAACATATAAGCTCTACAGTGCTTGTGGTAACTACATAATACCATAGTGTAGCAACATAGGTAGGAGTTCTAATCCTGGTCCTGACAACTGTGATGATGTGTGTGTCTTTGTTGACACGTAATTTTGTGGTCATTAACACTTCCTATACTTTCCTCATCCATCCTTTAACACTGCAGCTGATGTCACTCACCTTCAGAGATACCTTTGGACAGATCTCCAACATATAAGCCCTGTGATGCCTACAATAACTGCGTAACACTGTAATACCAGTACATAGCTGGGTAGGGGTTTGAAACACAGTGCTGGCAAAGTGAGTGTGTGTGTGTGTGTGTGTGTGTGTGTGTGTGTGTGTGTGTGTGTGTGTGTGTGTCAGCAGTATCCTGTGAGGGTGTTGGGGTGAATGTGTAATAATAGGATCCATTGCAGTGTGAGTTTTGCTACATTTTCATATTGAGGACCATATGTCCTAATGTCACATTACAAAGTCAACAGTTGTCAAACACCATAGATGTTGTTGTAGACAATCCACAGCCATAAATGTATATATAGGCAACCACTATAATACCCAGAGATCTCTCTCCACTCACAGATCATACACAAACATGCTTGGCTCTTTCTTTCATCCCTTCTTTCTTTCCCTCTCTCGCTCTCTCCCCCTCTCTGGTAGATGTGGAAAAATGCATCTGTTTTGCATAGGCAGGAGCTTGACATTGGTAGGTAATGCTCATGATCAGCTGATGGCCTGTGTATGAATTGGAGTCCTCCACCTGCTAATTGCATGTGGAACAGCTGTGGTATCATTCCCATATCCAATTGCATGGAAACACACTCCTATAAATAAGCACTGCAAGTGGGTTTTGGCCCTTCTCCTTCACTGTGAACAGGACTTCATGGGGTATGTGACAAACAACATCACAGAGGGTAGTTGCAAATAGATCTTCCAACAAACACTGTGAAGACAGGCCAACAGACTGTTGTGCAATATTGGAGTTGTAATATATAAGTAGCAGGGGGTGTGGGGGTGCAGGTGGGCACAGCCCCCCTGCAAAAACACTAGTGTTAGTTTGCTGGTGTTTTTCAACCAAATTTAGACTTTTTTTGGTATTTTGAACATTCGGTGTAATAACTTTCGATGTTATGAACGTCGACCATGTGAATTTCAACATTTTGATAGTAGGCCTATATATATATATATATATATATATATATATATATATATATATATGTGTGTGTGTGTGTGTTTGTATAAATATATATATATATATATATATATATATATATATATATATCCTTTTATATGTAAACATGAGTGTTGTATAGACCTTGTCAGATGTATCCCATCATATTAATCTGAAATGTGTATAGTTACATATAAGAACTTGACTGATTCAACACTATTTTCACTTACAAGTACTAAACAATTGTAGTAGTCAAAGCAGTTCTTCACTACTATTCAGTATATGTACTGAATGATATATTTGAAAAACCAATCTACAGCCTCGTAGTTTGATGGTGTAGTGGTTACGTGCTGTGACTGTAGTGTACAGGATCCTGGGTTCAAATCCTGCATGGGCTATTTATTTTGTTGCTGGGCAGAACAAAGGCTGATGGAGGCAGGGTGATTAAGGCACTTTAAAGTGGCTTTAAGCAGGTTTGTGCAGGTTTGCATGAAGCTAAGTGCTGCTAACCTATTGATAAATGAATAGGCTCTTACATTTTGTAGGCTTCACTTAACAGTGCACAAATCTGCTTAGCATTTACATTTAAGCAATGCTTACACCTGCTAAGCATAGCTCAGCCCTGATAACCAGTGAACACATTCCAATCTGATAAAATAGCAGTGTAATGACATCTTTAATAAGTGTATTTCAGTCCATGTACATCATATGCTTCTATGTGCTGTCATTACAGTTGCAAGGGGTGTGACTATACTGTATGGGACACCTGAGTATACATGGGTAGTACCACAATCTTTTCTCTTTGGATTTGTTTCATACATGGGTAGTATCCCAGGGTTTATGCTGTCACACTTGCATGTTACACCAGCTACAGTGCACTGGTTGACAGAAATAGTTTAACACATATTGTATCATTATGTTAGTTCTTTTAAAAGTGCTTTTTCAAGTAAGAATAGATTTCAGATTGTAGTACTAGAACCATACACCCCTGCATGTAAAGCTGGACTCTGAGTACTGAGTATCTTGTTCTTGGTGTTTGAGCTATATGTATCTCCTATTGGATGTTGATCTGATATGTTGATATTAACTGTAGACTACTATGTTTTTTGGACATGTCATTGAGGACTGCTGTCATGTAGTAATGGCATACCTTTCAGTTTCAGATGGATATCTCGCAAAACATCCATCCTAATGCACAGATGTGCAGATATCAGGTATTGCTATGGCCATACCATTATGTAGATGTGTTGTGGGCCTGGAGACTGCTGCTATTTCCAACATATGGAACATTCCTTAATGTGGGCCTTGCTGCATTTCCTTGCCTGTGTGAGGGACATTACAGAGGCGGTGGCCTATAGATTCACATACAGTGAGTGGTAATACATCCCACGAGAGGACATGTGGAGACAGCCAACCAAAATGGGGGATATATCCCCAGATTTGTGAACAGATTCTATGTCATCAGTGCTATTATACACATGGTGGATTGATAGATTGACAGGGTTTGTGTGGACATGCATTTAGTGTGTGACGTCATGACTCACAGTGATATATCTCTGACATACCTCTCCACTGGCATGCTGTCCACAGACTGGCCACATGTCTGCCAGCTATGTTTTGTGTGTTCACCAAACAGTTGGTGTCCTTGGTAAATCAGTTGTTGACTCTGGGGAATGCAGTCAGAAAATAGACACATCTATGAGTAGTACCAACATCATATTCCTCATAAAGGATGTTACAACAGACCCAGCGGCATCTGCAACTGTCTCAATGTATGACAGCAATATGTCCACTCTACCCCTGTGTTTGTGCCTCTGTTCCCACCTAGTTAGTGAGTGGGGAATGTTGTCAAAGGCTTTGGCCAGATCAATGTAGGCTGTAGGTGTCACCTTGCCTTCATCCACAGCTCAGGTGACTGACACCAAGAAGTTGACCAGATGGAATGAGCAGGTATGACCTACCCTTCACAAAGGTAAACTGTGTGACATTCTGAGTCTGCAGATTCCTATATCTCTGTTTACTAGGTGCATGATGATGCGTTCCTTAGCTTCACATAACAAACTTGTCAGGCAGTTGGGGCAGTATTTCCTAGGGTCTGTAGTTGCACCTCGTTTGTGGAGAAGGGTGACTGTAGCAGTGTACAATTCAGTAGGGACAAAGCCTGACATGAGGCTGTGCTTGAACAGGGTACACAGGTAATGTGCCAGGTCACTTTGTAGTTCATGTAGAACACAGCCAGGGATATTGACCAGTCCCATAGAAGCTATATTCTTGGTCTTGGACAGTGGTGTTTTAACCTGTACGGCAGTAATACTAGGTGCCTGGCAGTGTACTGTTGTTGTGATTGGTCCTTTGGAGGGGGAAGTGAGGGAAAATGTTTGCACTCAAGATGCCAGCCAGTATATTGGCAGTATTTGTTGTCTCAGTCTGGGAGGTTCCATTGTCTAGTAGCTCAGAACAAATCTTGCTATTGCCATGGAGATTCTTAGCATGACTGTATGAGACCTTGTGGATGACTTCACTAAATGCTCCAATTCTGTTCTCACAGCTAACTTTGTAGTATTTGATGAGGTATCTCACCCTTCAATTGAGGCTGATAAGGGTTGATTTCCAGTCTTGGGATTTCATGTTATTCCATATCGGTTCCCTCCTTCTGTTGTACAGTGTCTGTATGGCAGGGGACTACCAGATCAGCTTCCTTTTATTGGAAGCGAGGGTCCTGGTTGTCGTGGATATGGCAGTACCCATGCATGTGTGTGCATGTTCATAGTGCATTGTTGTTTGATTCAGCTGTCATGCACCTAGTCTCCATTTGCATGGTTGCCATGTGGTTAGCCACCACTGTTGTTATGAAGCCATAACCAGCATTGGAAAGGCTTTTCATGGTGGTTACCCATGCAGGGGGGCATGGGGGGCCATGGATTTCCAAAGGTGAGTAATTTGTGTTCAGATATAACAAGGGGGAGTTGTCTAGTGGTGTCGAGCAGCAGTCACCCATGTTAGGAAGGACCAGCTCAATGTGATGGGCATGTGCATTGCTACATGAGTAGCTTTTCCAGTTAAGGGTTGGGTAGTTGAAGTCAACCAGTATATGAGTGTTAGGCTGGACAATATTATCCTCCAGGGTGTTTAGGGACATGGAGTGTGAGTGTTGGGACATATTTGGGGACGTATAGCAGGCTATGACCTTATCAACTGTCCTACCCAATGTTAGCTATGCCTACAGGTCCTTAATGAATATGGAAACATCACCTTTGGAGCTTCAGTCACAGTTCTGCAGCCAAGAGATGTGGAATAGGTAATAGGCTGGTAGCACAGGGGTGCTTCCTGCTGCCTTTAACCAGGTCTCCGTTACAGCACAGATGTCATAGTTCCCTATTTTAAGGAATACTTCCAATGAGTGCGTTCTCAGATGTAGATGTCTAGTGTGCAGCAGCATGACCCTCAGATTGCATGTGTTGCAGCTGTAATATATTTCTGTATATTTATGTATACATATACATATATTTACATATATATATATATAGATATATATAGATATATATATATATAGATATATATATATATATATATATATATATATATATATATATATATCTATATATATATATGTGTGTGTGTGTGTGTGTGTGTGTACGTATTCAGCTTTCTATATATATCTATCTATGCATATACGCAGATATGCATGTGGATATATATATATATATATATATATATATGTGTGTGTGTGTGTGTGTGTGTGTGTGTGTGTGTGTGTGTGTGTGTGTGTGTGTGCATTATGTATAGATTTGTCCACATATATGCATCTCCATACATATATACATGTTGTCAAGGAGCTCCTCCATTGCTGTAAGTGGGGCCTCTCTAGCTGGCCCCCCACCAGTAGTGGAACAGTCCCTCGCCACTGCAGCAGCCTGTTGCCATGCATGCTGTATCAGGTCAGTTGCTCTGTGCCTGACCTGTTCGTACGTGTGGCCATGGCTCCCCAAGGTGTTCACTCTCTATGTGAGGTCTTCCCAGAAGGCTGTCCTCTCCTGCTGATGTTGGCGACCCCGACTGAAGAGGATGTGGTAGTGTTCCAGAATGGCCTCAGGTATGGCTGCTGTCTGCTGCACTTCATAGGCTGGAAGCCTTTGCATCACACCTGGAAGACATAAACAGGGAAAAGCACATCACAGGACATCAGACATTGTCCATAGTTATTTACAGAGACAGATCACTAGTAATGAGTATCAGTTGCCACAGCATTACATCATGTAATACTCCAGTACCTAGCAGAATTGTATGGACATGCATAGCATTATGTATAAGGAGGCAGTTTGCACCTGATTAATGGTGAGGGTAGGGGTGCATGTGGTGTGCATATCCTTCTACACTGATGTTGAGCCAGGGGGGTGATGTTTGTCCTAAACATGTCTGAAGCTGATTGTCTGTAGCTATGGTGTGTGTGTATTTGGTTTGGATAGCTGCCTGTGAGACCACAGACATATGTGGGGATGGCATTTCGATTGCCCTCAGTGGATGTGTCCTATTTGTACTCATACTCAGTATTACATTAATGCACCTGTGACCTACTATGCTCAATCAGACAAAGGTTGACATGCTGCCCAGATGGTGACTGCTCCTACACATGTGGTGGTAGAATGAAGAAGTACAGGGGAGTAGGCAGAGAAAGGTGTTGGCAAAGGAGAAGTGGGATTGATAGACAGATGTAGAGAGTAGACATGAGTATAAAGAGATGGGGTGCATGGCAAAGAGAGTGTCGGACATGGCTATGGATGTGGAGTCTGTCATACAGATGTGGAGTCTGTGGTTGTATGTAATGTTGGACAGCACAGATGGTGTATAGGGCCTGGAGCTATTGGCTAGACAGAGGCACATAGATAGGAAGGATGTTCAGCACAAAAGGGTGATAAAGGAATATGAGTGAAACATACAAGGTAGGAGTGTATTTAGAACATATGAAAACATCACTTTGATGGCCTGTTCCATGAGGAAAATGGGGGAGGGGGAAGGTTGGCTGAGGTGGGTATGGTTAATCAGGAGGTGTAACAAATTATCAAGGAGAATGTAAGGATAGCTATGAGGGGGTTTAACAGTGGAAAGGCTGTAGTTCCAGGTGACATACCTGTCGATGCCTGGAGGAATTTCTGAGACCTGGCAGTGGTATTTTTAACTGTATTGTTTACTGTAATCTTGGAAAGTGAGATGATGTGTGAGATGCTGGCAAATATGTATAGGTACTGCTTATCTGAACAAGGGTGGTCTGCAGAGCTGTAGTAACAAGTGAGGGATAACATTGATCAGTCACAGGATGAAGTAATGGTAAAAGTTGGTGTCAGCTAGGTTGAGAACATGGTGATGGTTGATGATTTGCAGTATGGTTTCATGCCAGGTACGAGCATTACAGATGCAAATGTTGATCCACAAGTGTTGATGGAGCTCTGCACTGAGGCTGAGATGCAGCTGCATTGTGTCTATATGCACCTACAGAGAGCATATGACATGCTGCCTGGAGAGTAGTTGTGGCATTGTATGTGGAGGTCAGGGGTGCCAGAGGAGTCTGTCAGACACCACAGGATATGTAGGAGGCTAGTGTGACAGCAGTGATTTCTGGTTTTGACATGACAGGTGGATTTAAGGTGGAGGTAGTTGTACATCAGGGGTCAGCTGTGTGTCCTTTCACATTTGCAGTGGTGAGGGACAGGTTGACAGACATGATCAGACAGGGGACCCTGTTGACTGTGCAGTTTGCTGATGACATTGTGGGCTGTAGTGAGATTAGGGGACAGGTTGGGGAGGCCCTGGGAGGTGGAGTTATGTTGTAGAGTGTGGAGGAATGATGGTCAGCAGGACTAAGTATGAATACATGTGTGAATGGGGTGAGGGATAGAGGAATGGTGACAATGCAGGGCATACAGTTTGGAAGGTGGATAGGTCTAACTACTTGAGAACACCATTTCAGAATCATGGGCAGTGTGGGGGAGAGGTGTATGAGAGGGTACAGGCAGGCTGTGTGTGATGGGGAAGGGGAATCAGGAGTTATTTTTGACAGACAAGTACCATTAAGAGTGATATGTAAAATCTACAGGAGGGTAGTGTGACTGGCTACATTATATTGGCTGCAGACAGTGGGATTGTACAGACAGGCAGGATTCAGGGCTGTACACTGCAGAGTGTGGGATGTTCACATTTGCACTGTGTGTGACGGGGGGGAAAGGATTAGACCTACACCCACTACTTTCTCAGTTTATAACAGCAATATCTCCATACTGGATCTGTGTTTAGGCCTCTGTTCATGAGTATGTCATACTTTGTCTATATATCATGCAGTCAGAGGCATAGAGATATGGTATATCATTACTTAGTGATGTAATTTGTAATATCATCCCAGTTATGTATCAGACTGCCAGACATTTTATGTGTAAGAGGCCTTATATACAATGACAAGGCCTGGACATTCTTTGGGAGTGTATACATTTGGGAGGTCTTTGTATTTCTGGCTATTGTTGACAGACTGTCAGGATTGTGTAGCAGTGTATTGTGAATATGTTACTTCTTGGGGAGCAGATGTAAGTGTTATGTTTCCTTTTCCATCTGCCTTTGCATAAGGATCCAGTTTCTGATGCTCTATCAAGTGTTACATTTTTGTAGGGTAAGACTGTGGCATGCCCCATAACACAGTCGGGCATCATACTACACTGTGTATTGGGCCATTATATGTAGGGGTAATGTGTGAGTGTCAAACATGCTGACAGTTTGGTTCACACACTCCTTATACTGTATGCACTTTCACACTGGTGTCTGTTTCTCAGTGCTGGTACATCCCTGGAGTGCCTGGTATGTTTGCAATTACATGTGTATTCCCCCATAGCAAGATTGCTTTTTTGTTGTGTCAGTCTACCTGTAGTTTGAATAAAGCTTGGTGACATGGCTAGCAGCTCAGTGTATTTTCCCTAATGTGATGTTATGTCCAGATATTTGGCAGATGTGTAGAGTTGCCTGGCCCACATAAGCATTGTGTATGTCTGACGCATCAGTGGGTGGATGTGAAGATTTACATGACTAACTCCAGGGAAGTTAGTGGGTTTTGGACGTGTGCTATTCCACTCAATAGATGTTGGAACAGACAGGAGAGTGTTACTGCATCACATGTGTCAGCTCATTTACACCAGTATGCCAGATATGTCCACATTTTCATGGCTCCCCCCCTTTGCCAGGCTTGGTTACGCTTTCTTGCACTAAGCTGTTCTGAGCATACCTGTCATTGGCCAGATTGTTCCAGACTGTCCATGTTTATTGCCCATATTTCTGGTCTGTTGAACAGTATCAATTTATTTCTTCCTGTGATGAATCACTGTCATCATGTGGGGATGTCTGCCAGTATATGATGACATACATTACAGTTTCATAATCGACATCCTTCTGAACATGAATGCTGACACACATCATGTTCCGGTAGCGACATTCTACGTTTATACCTGCAGGAGGTACATTGTGTCCCTAGTGTTGGTCCATTGCCCCCCCCCCCCCATTTTGCAGCCTTTGTCCAAATCTCTTGTACTTAGGGGTGGGAAGGTATGTTGCTGGGTATAACTGCAGCACATGTTATGCGTGCGCGCACACACACACACACACACACACACACATATATATATATATATATATATATATATATATATATATGTATATATATATGTATATAGATATATATATATCTGTGTGTGTGTGTGTGTGTGTGTGTGTGTGTGTATAAATGTAGATATCTATATCTGTATATGTGTATATGTCTGTATATATATATATATATATATATATATATATATATATATATGTGTGTGTGTGTGTATACCTAGATATATATTTATATATATGTATATATTATGTTAATATATATTTATCCTTGTATATATATATGTATATATGCCTATTGATATATCAGTATATTTCTCTACACATTATATTATGTTATGATATATATATATATATATATATATATATATATATATATATATATATATATATATATGTGTGTACATATTCTATATGCATAATTTCGTATGTACAGCTATATATATCTGATGTATGCACTTTTCATATGCATCTATCACCATACACATCTATAGTTGTATATTTATATATTATAAACATGCTAGTTCCACAGTATTCTATACCTGTATCAAATGATATATTTAAAAAAAAGCACTGTAGTGCAGCTCTGATGAAGTAGTGGTACATTGCTTTGACTATGGTGTACACAGTCCTGGGCAGGGCTGATTATTTTTTTGCTGGGCAGAACAAGGGCTGTTGGCTACAGAGTGATTAAGGCATTTTTAAGCAGTTGTAGGTGGGTTTGTGTGGATTTGCATGGCAGTAAGCAATGCTAACTCCCGGTTAAATATGCTTACAGACAGTTAGCCTTAAAAGTGCTTAATCTGTGTAGGCATTGCTTAGCGCTGTGCAAACAGGCTTAATTCTGCTTACTGCTGCTTAAAAGTGCTTACTGCCACTTACCGCCATGCTAATTTCTTTAAAAGAAAAGAAAAAAAGAGGTGAAAAAGGGGGCACAAAGACAATAGGGAAATTGGCTAGGGATGTGCAGGACAGGTGTAGGGAAGGTCCATAGCTGTCCATTTCTTCTACTGCAACAACTGTGCATATATACTTAATTTGGCGGTAGATTTGGACACTCAAACCCCTGAGAGAGGGGTGAGAACAACAATAATGTGTTGTGAAGCCAATTATACCAGATTACATGTGTCCAGAGGACACGTGTGCGAAATGCACAGCTATGTATGGGGTGAAGGTTTTTTTGGGAACAGATTGCCCCCTTTTTTTTAAGGTAAGAGTGGGATGTTGGGGAAGGATAATAGGTATATTTGGGAAGGTACGTTGGGTAAGATGACATACAAGAGAGACAAGACAGCATACATGGGTGGTATATGGCACATGTGGGGGTAAACACCTTGGACCGGGAAGGGGTGTTTGGAAATTGGAAGCCCATGAGCCCTCAAATGGAAATGGAAACAGTGGGACTGAGGTCCCCACCCATGGGCAGTCATCACTGCACCTTCATGGCCCCAAAGATTTCTGTGCTGGCGGCTGAGCAAGAGGGGCAGGCTGACCCTCTAATTGCACCATGTTGTCCTAAAGCTGGCCTAGCAGATCTCCAAACTCCTTTCGGAGCTCGCTACACACCAAACCCCGGACCTGGTTTTGGGTGACAGGATCTTGTCCACGCCCACTCCCTGGGGGACAAGCCCCATCCCCTGAGGCAGTGCCACTCAAAGGTGGTGCAGGACCAGTGGATGTGGAGGTCCCGGGGTAGGTTCCTGATGTGCTGGGACCCTGTGCCATGGCTAGATGAGGTGGAAGAGGTGGGTCCGCTGTGACCGGCCTTCCCAAACGTGCTATAGTGTTACAGTTTTAGAATATATGTGGGTTAGTAATAGTCAGCACAATCCAGGATTAGGTATAACAGCATGCATAGATATTCCCATTAACCCAAAACAACAGATTTGGAACACTTGCATAGCAAACAGAACACATGCATATATGGAACCACAGTGGCCATTACAATGGCATGCAGGTTACATTGATAGCAACAGGCCACCAATGATAGTATTTCAATATGGAACGTTAATAGAAACACATTTCAATATTTATTGAACAATAGGACGTATGTCCCAACAGTAGGTTTGGTGTAAACATACCCATTGATTTGTGTGTTTAGATTATTGTTGCAGATATGGTGGGGGGGGGAGATGTCACTTAACCTGTATATCCTTGCAGTACTCACAACTTTAATGATCATTGCTCTAATCAGTACTCTACAGGTATTATTACAATACCCTATGGCCTTGGTTCGGGCAGTGGTATGTTTGTACACAAGTGTATACTTCAACTGTCTTATAGCTAAATTCTACTTCTCTTACCTGGTAGACCTGTGGAGGGAATGTTTGTTAACACTACCTAACTGCTTCTACACATATTCCCAGATTCCTAGTTAAAATTATGCACATACCTCTCAATCTCTTAATGCACAACAGGTGGACAAAGCTTGACAACATGGGGGTACAAATAGGGACATATTTTGAATATTGCTCTTATAAACATTTAGACAATTGCTAGAGTAACAGGATTTCTTTTAATATACATTTTCTGAAGGATTTGAAGTCTGACACTCAAATGTATGTCATTATTTGGTGACTACAATCCTGAGATCATCCCAGTCATTTGCCAGGAAAAAAGAAGAACAGGCCAAAAATATGAGCTAAATATCTGGACATTCTGGGAAAATCTGTACAGTTGAGTGGTATGATTATGCATATAGCTTACTACCGCTCCCAGGATTTGAACCATGGCGGTGTGCTAAAAATACAACAATTTGTGTTTCATAAGAGTGAGCTATTTAGAAACTGCTGTCTGTTTCTTCAGTGCTTTCTGTCTAAGTCTGTCTTGGTTGTACAATTTGACCTTGTACTTACAACAGTCTTATACAGACATTCCTAGACATATTTTTATGTAGCACAGTGTGATTAACAGTGGTTAACACAACATTACTATTCAGAGAATGCAACACTAAATGCCATATAATAAAAGAGTAAACACAACCAGTCCAGGATTTAGAACTTTATTGTCAGGCAGTTATGGTTTTATTTAAATATCACCTATATGGGACTATTACTGTTATATTGTCTGGTTTATTCAGTACAACCCATACACTGTTTTTATAGTGCCAGCTAACTTTCTACTACTTTATATTTATTTGGTATGACTACTACAAGCAGGATTGTTACTCACACAGCCCTTGCAACCTACTGGCATGAGCTTCCTGATTCACAGCCCACTCAGCTGCAGCTGTAAAGGGAATAGAGAAATATTTAGGCATACCTATCCATCACAAGCACAAGCTAGACTTTGGTAAACAGTTATTGGTATGAATACTTACACAGTGCTGGGACATCACCTCTCTGCCTTGCTTCTTGGACCCACTCATCTAAGAGCTCTCTCTTCCTCTGCTTCAAACCAGCATAGTGGTGCTGGACCTGCAAACCAGTCCAAAGGATACCAGTGGCACTGGTGAGATCATGGGCAAGATGGTCCCAGGCTTCTGCTTTATATTGGGAGCCCTGGTACTGGCTCTGCGGCAGTCTCTCATCATGTTTTTTTACCACGAGTCCAACCATGACCTTGGACTCCTGTATGCCCCAGTGCTGCACCTGGAAGCGCATGCCCTCTCCAACACCTGCCATACTGCCTACAGTGGGAAGCTGCAACCAGTTATGAGCTGTATTCCCACCTGCAGGGTTAAAATACAGTCATTTCCCACCCTTTGCCATGATTGGATGGTTTTAAATATGCTGAGCTAAGCTAAGCTATGGGCAAACCTGCTTAGCTAATGTTGGCAGTGCTTAAAGGGGCAGGTTCAGCACTGCTTACCAATGGGCAAATCCACTTAGCTGGGCTACTCAGTGCTTAGCAGTCATATCTACACAATCCTTACACCTGGTAAGCAGAGCTGTGCACTGCTTAGCACTACTTATTTTTTATTTTATAGACTATCTGCTGTATGGGCTTGATTCATCATACATTACATATTATAAATCTGTTTACTGTCCCTGATATCCCCCAATGTGCTTTCATTACATTTATTCATGTGTGACTATACTGTATGGGGCACTTGTGTTTATATGGAGGTTTCACAACTTTATTAAACTGACACCTCACATCTGGACCTACTACAGTACTCTGGTTAACAAATATATGTTATTTAGTAGCTAATTATAAAAAAAAATGTTTATGTAATTCTTTCACATGTAAAATGCAAAATGGTTATAGTGGGGATCAAAACAGGGAATGGATGCTTACAAAGCATATACTTTAACCACTACACTATTGCAGTACTGCTTATGTTGGATGTCTCTTGCTATTTAACTTGTTGTGCTGTTTAAACTGGACTAAGCATTGCTAAGCAATGGGCACACCCATGCAGCTATGCTTAAACTTTGCTACATGTAGAAAAAATAATAAAATTGTTGTGTTTTATTATTTGTACCCTTCAGAGTATCCCTGCTAATGCCGAACCTGTTATTCTATCATCTTTCTACTTTGTGGGATGATTTTTCCCTATGGCTTTGTCCACATTCCTTACTCTGACAGGTTGGGAGGTGTGCGCTATGTGCTTATGCTACATCTGTTATTCATTCAACTTTTGCCTTGGTAGGGTCGATTCTCTCTTATGGCTTTGATCGGATTTCTTACCCTGATGGCTTGGGGGTATTATGAGCATTCTCGCTCATTTTAAATTGCCGAATGGTAGTTCTGGTGTTCAGGGGACATGTGTATTGTGACAGCACTGCTATCAGACACCCCCCTGCACTCGTACACAGAACCGTATCTGTTTAACAACACTGCAGCGCACCTTCATGAATACGCATGGCACGCTGCCGTGCTGTACAGGAATGGTCCCTTCCATGCAGGAATAAGCTATTCCTGCACAGAAGTGTGCTGAATCCCAGGGAGTATACTGCCTACAAATGTTTTTCATTGCTTCTACTCACAGAGTAGAAAGCAGTACTGTGTCTGGATGGTTTAAAAAGAGAAGAATCCATTCTACACTTCTGTTTGCAAGAGATAGATTGCGTGCCATAAATCCCAAAGCTCCTAACAAATGCAGTAGACTTTTGCAAAATCTAAAGAGAGAACTTTCCACTAATTTTCAGCTATAAATCTTAAAGCTCTGAACAGGAAAAATCTGTTGTGAAATACAGATAAAGAGACATTTATACCACTCAGGCTGCATTTTGTAGCAAGAGAGAAGATGAGAGAAGGAAAGAAAAGAAAAAGTTCTGCGCAGAAAGTGACTTTGAGTTTAGTAACTTTTTCTTTCCTTCTTTTCACAGGTGTTCAGTGTCATGATATTTTAAAACAGTCATATTTAGACAGGTATTAATAGTACAAACTAAATATTTAGGTTAACAAAAAATGTTCCTTTTAGTTTTCCCCAGTCATTTGCATGTAATGATTTCCAGATATCGGCAATGTGCCAAATGCTGTTGCAGTTATAAATCACCAGTACTTTTTCATTAGTTTAAAAGAAAATTAATCTCAAGGGAGGTTAAATGTGACACTACAGAATTTTAAATTTAATTCCTCTCTCTTCTACAAAGATACAGGACCAGATTCTTTAACAGCTACATGAAGTGTAGTGATCATGTTAGCATTGTGCCACACCACCAACATGATAGTGTGCTATTTGGTATTCTTTAAGCAGCTCTAAAAGACATGTAGAGCCACCATATACTGAAAAATGACAGAATATACTAATGAAAGCATAAGGAGCTGAAGTAAATATTAATTAACCAATCCAACATGGCAGAGCTATTCAAGAAGCTATAAATCATTGTGCACACTCAGTGTGGACTTTTGGCCTGTTAGCTAAAAATCTCTGAAATACAGCATGATTACACATAGAAAAAAAAAGTGTTAGGAGTTGTCGCTACTCTTATTATGCTGTATGTGCAACAAAATTTAAACCAAACACATGAACAGCTCGTAGGTAAATCAGGCTGAAGCAGAAATAATATTTCAGGTATATTTCTTAAAATACCCCAATTATTTCTAATAATATTCATAACACCATTTGACCTCCTATTATATGTGGTGATGTAATGTATATGTGCATTCATGGTACAGTCATTATCAGATACAGAATTTGTTGGAACATCAGAGAAATGTGGTCTTGCCCTATCCACTCTTTCATTCTTAACATCATGTGCTATCTGATTTAGCATTAAATCATCATAACTGCATTGTTTAAACTCCATGGACATTTTATCTAATTCTATTTGAAAATTATCATCATTTGTATTCAGTTGACTAGCCCTTAACATTTGTCCCTTAACTACTCCTCTGAAATATGCTTCGAATGCATACTGTGTCGATGAACATAGCAGTTAGAAAGCACTTCCTTCCTATGAATCGATGTTTCAATACAGTTATTAGCCTTGGTAATACACACATCTAAATAATTAATAGTATCTACAGAAAGTGTAATTGTAAATTTCAAAAAATCAGTTGTTGCATTCAAATAATCTATAAAATTGTGTAACTTGATATCATTCCCAGCTCTTAATAAAAACACATCATCAACAAAATGTTTGAAAAATAGGATCTTCCGACAAACATTAGGGGACTCATATATAAATTGTTCTTCTCATTAGGAAACCAAAATGTTGGCATAAGTATTAGCCATAGGAGTTCCCATGGCAACTCCATTTTTTTTGAATATACATACATTCATTAAACATGAATATATTGGTAGTTAACCCTAGCTTTGCCAATTCACATATGGTTTCCACTTCTCTGGCCTCATCATTAGTATTCTTACATAAAGAACTGCGTAATGCTTCCAGTCCGTAATCAAAAGGTATGACCGTAAACAATGACTTAATATCAAGAGTCACCAACAGAAATTCAAAACTACTACATTCATTATACCGAGAGCTTAATTGCTATAAAAAGTCCTTTGTATCTCTAATATAACTTTTAACCTTATTCAAGTATTTGCTAAAAAACATTTGTAAGTCCTTCAAAATATGCTCAGTGGCCCAACCAGACCCATATACTATGGGGCGCATGGGTGGGTGAGCCATATTTTTATGGATTTTTGAAAGCCCATATAGAGTAGGAATAATAGGGCACAAGACCGGAAAATAATTGAACAGTTCAATGTTAATGTCATTATTGACCTGCAGTTCATAAATACATCTATTCCAGATATTTCAGCAAATGTATCTTTCTCATCTAATGCTTTGCTCAGCATTAAATTACTGCCATGAAGCAAAATTTTTCTCATTGCAGCACTATTAATACCACACACAACCCTTCCTTTATCAACTCATCTTTTAAGTTACCAAACTGAACACATTTTAGCTTTGTTTCTCAAGTCAGTTATATAAGCTGCAAAAATCTCCCCTGGTTTTTCATCTCATGTGTAAAACAAATGCCTCTCTAATGTATTATTTGTCTGGGGGTTACACATTTCCCTGAACTTGTGCTTCAAGTACTTGGACTCTACCCTTGATTCAGCCTGTACAACAATGTAACAGTTTTCACCTTCTCCCTCATTTACTGCTGATGCATACACAGATGAATGCTCTCTTTCAATGGCCTCTGAGCCAGCTAGGTTTAGCAAAATGAATGTCCTGGTGCATGCATCCTTGTCAGAATAAGCTGCTAGTAGAAATATATCATACCCTTGCGCAAATATTCTGTAATTCTCTGTAATATTCTGATCAAACACTAATGGTGAGGGTTTTTGAAATCTGTCTGCCATATTAACACATACCAGTGAAGGCTTTTGCAAGTATGCATGAACATACACTCATATACATATGACTGAAATTTATGCCAGTATTTGTAACTATGCCCAATAGCACAACAAGCCTCTAAATAACTGAACTTTGTGAAATAAGTCTCTTGGGCACTGTAATACTCTTGAAATCACTGCACTGTAAGAAATCACCTTTTATCAGTATAAAACATTGCAAAATATGACTTTCGGACATTTTAATACTCTTGAAATTACTGTACTGAAAAAGCCACTTATCATCATTGTAAGAAACATTTCAAAATAACTGCACTGTGTGAATAAACTGGGTAGAAGAAGCTCAGGGTAAGAAACATATAAAGTAACTGCACTTTGTGAATAAACAGTACAGAACACACTGAAACTTCCCCAAAATGGCTGTACTTTGCTAAATAACTCTTTATAGTGCAAGAAACACTCTGTAATGGCAGCACCTTGCGAATAGACATACCCAGTGCAAGAAACTTTTCAAAATGACTGTATTTTGACTGTACTTTATGAAATAGTTGCACTTTGCACACAAATAAATGCTTTGGAATAAATGCACAGCAGGAAGCACTCACTGTAAGCACTTTTACACAGTCCGAGACACTTCAAATAACTCTAGTTATGCCCTGAATACAATGCAAAGTAGTAGTTATGCCAAAATGCAGTACTTTGCCAAACAATATGCAGTCGTCTTGCTTTATTTATGCTTAATGTGCCCTTTTTGCTCTTTTTATGTTTGTTTTGCTCATTTAATCTCTTTTCATACCTATTATACTTTTCTTGTGCTTGTTTTACTCTAAACATGCCCATTTCGCCTTAAACATGATTGTGTTGCAATTCCGAGGTAATTCCGAACCCCCTTATATGCTTTTCTGATAATTGTTTTATCAAATATTTTAATTTTAAACATTTTGTTTAGTTAATAAACCTTTTGTGCCTCTTGCTTGTTTAATAATGTGGTCTGTGCCCTTGTAATGCTCTGTTTTATCTTTTTTATAAAATAAATAATTCGGGCAAGTTTTCCTTTTTCATGCTCATTTCTCTTAGTTTATCTTCACTGTTAACTCTGTACCTTGTAGCTCAGAAAAGTAGTCTCTGGAATCCTAGTTCTGACACCATGTCGTTCATCTAGTCGGGATAAAATAGAGTGGTCTTTGTGAATTCTGTTCAAGCAGCTTTATTATCTTCAAACACATCAAGATTGAGGTTTAATAACTTTAACTTAGATAAACTTATAAACAAACTAGCTATTACATTCATTCATGCTCATTCTCTGGCTGCACTCATAAAATGGCACGGAATCTAGCAGGTGCTGGCTATTTAGATGCACGTGTCAACCTTAAAATGCTTCTTAAAGGTACAACATACACACACTATTCTACACAGGCAAAAGCCAGTGGGCTATGGCTAATCAAGTTTGCCGGTGACTGCAAGTTGGGCACTGTCATCAATTCCCCTAGTGATGTGGACATCCTCCAAGTGAGTCTCACCCAAACAAATGACTGGTGCCAGAAACATGGCTTCAAACTGAATGCCAAAAAATGTATCATCATCCCCTTTGGGGAGAGTGATATCCCCACAAATTATCACATTAATAACAGGATCCTAAGCATGCAATCAGTTATAAGGGACTTGGGCACCCAGATTGATAGCAAACTGACTTTTGACCACCATATTGCTTCCATTGTGTGGAAAGCTTTCTACATGGCCCACCTCACTAGTAATGGTACCTAATCCAGGGACAAGGAGGTCATAACATCTCTGTATTTTGAGGACGGAGAAAAGTATAATCAGGGAAATATGGTCATACAGAAGGATGGACCCATCAACATGATGGGTGGTTTTCATATTTTCAATTACTCTGACATTGAACTGAATGAAAGACACTTTACTTTGTTTAAAAGGGGTTTCAAATTTATACCCACTAGGAGGAGTAACCTGGCTGAAACTATTTTTGACACTGAAATGTTCACAAGGAAATTGAATTTAGAGATTATGTTTGAAGGGACTACTTGTATATGTAACAAAAATTCCCTTAAAAAGAAAAATATAATTAAAACCCCTCTACAATCCGATTTAAATAATTTTGAGACAGTGGTTTGTAATGAAGTGAAGTCATATTTTAACAAAAGAACAAGATATAAAAGTAACTTGACTAAGGATGAGAAAAAAATTATGTTAGATGTAGTAATAATAAAGATGTTCAAATTATGAAACCAGACACAGGTGGGGGAGTTGTGATTATGTAACAATGGGAATATTCAGAAAAAAATTAGATTTGTTGAATACAGAAGGAAGATACAGCCAGGTATCATGTAATGAAGTTAATATAGCCTATCACAAAATTGATATAATATTAGAAGATAATTTATTACAGGGGGCTATCACAAGACAACTATTTGATTTTCTTAAGGTTACTAAACTGTTTATCCTGGGAATTTTTGGAATCCCTAAGGTTCATAAGAGCACATTAGACCCCCATTAAGACCTGTAGTGTCATCTTCTGGTTCCAAAACTCAACTCTTAGCAATCCATGTAGACAAAAAATTAAAAACATTTCATGATTTGTACCCCCATATTTTGATTGACTCATGGGATTTTCTGGGTAAGATTGAGATTGGTCAAATTGAATTTAATAATGATTATTATAAATCTATGCTATGTTGTGATCAAATCTGTGTTGTGAACTGAATAAGCAAAGAATTTATTTCATCACCGGGAATCCTTTATTGGCACTGGAAAGGCAACTGAAGTGCTTTTTGGTTTCCCTGTATTGTTCCCTTATAAGACCCATTATTGAGTACGATGCCCCTTTCGGCATGTACCTCACAAAACACATGCAGCAGCTGGAGAGACCACAGAGGTTTCTCACCAGGAGAATCCAGGGCCTCAAACATCTACCTTATACAGATAGGCTAAAAACCCTGTTCCTCTACTCAGTTTTGTAAAGACTTCTCAGAGGTGACATCTGACTGACATGCAAAGCAATCTCAAACACCACCTATACTGGACTGCTGCATATCTACAAGTCAAGCTCCACTCGAGTGACCCGCACGCATGCTCTCAACCTGGTCTGTGACATCAATAGGACTTGTTGTTGGGACAGATTTGTGTCCCAGAGACTATCCCTTATGTGAAATAAACTCCCTCTCCACATCAAGCAGAGTACCTCATTAACCCTTTTTAAGTGCAACCTGGATAACTGGATGGGGAGCAAAAAATACACCCCTGGGATTCCACCTGTGTCTCTGATGGACAGGGGCACCGGGTGCTGACTTGTCAAAACATAGGCTAAATTCTTGGCTAGGCTTGTAATGGCCTCAAGGCCAATGGCCTAGTAACTTCCTATGATCCTATGATCCTATGCATGTTCTGGGTCTGGCTAAGAGGCAAAGGATAGCACACACAATCACTACCTAGGTCAAAACCTAAGAACCCACACACATACTCATAGGAAAAATGATGCCTGCCAGACTCTACAGCCTTTACTTAATCATGCTATGGCTGTGTTCTGATATCATCAGGTAGGGACAACTCCTAAGGGCACAACCGTTACCTGTAGTAATTGAAAAGTAAGTGTGGAACCTGTAAACAAAAAAAGTTACATGAGTACTCTCATATGGAAATATGTATATGCCCTTAAGCAGAACCTTTTTTTAAACACCTTTATTGAATTATCACTTGTGACATAGGCAAATTTACATTCATGTAAAAGTAATCATACTTTACTTAACATAACAAACATTTTACTTCACATATATTGCTATATATTATATAACCTAAGCAACATCACATACATTTTTCAATTCCTGTTTTTTCTTTTAAATAAAAAACATCTTTATTAAAACGTTTGTCTGAGATGTACAGTTATGTCAGTAATATTTCCTCTGTCAGTTATTTGCAACATACAATTACATTTTAGAAATGATGGTGTGCATCAAGCATTTCATTTGTCCCCAATCTATAAAACATGGAACAAGTCAATGATACACTCATTTGCACAACTATACCAAGAAGCAAGACTGAATTATCTAATGCTTCCAATGCTGCAATCACAGTATTAACTGAAATACACTATAGTTCAACAATTATAGAAGTAATCTATTCACAAATGACTAGGAATAAGAAATCAACAAATTTAGTTCTGCAATACATATTGATAAATCCAATCTTGTGAATAAGCAAGCATTAGCTATCCACTGTGCGCATCAGATTTACATGCAACCCTAAGTCACAAAGGCATATGCAAAGGACAGGGCACAGTCATCATCATTTACACAGGGTGGGGGGAATAGGAGGGCAAGGCTGAGACCAAAGAAGTGAGTGCGTGCAGGTAAGAAACAATGTATCTATCAGAGTATATAGTGCTCAGGGCCAGTAACAGCAGATGTACAGCACTCAGCAGCACTGTTTAAATAGTTTGCATGTATGCGAAGTGGTGTGGGCAAGTGAATTATATTTTTCTATGTGTGTGTGTCTGCATGAACACAATCAAGCACTGTGCTAGCACTGCATCCTGGCATCTTGGACAGGTGTGACCTGTGTGCATGGTAGACTACTCAGTTTATCATCACCCCAGACCACAAGAAACCACCTCTGCCATGAGTCACACTTCTACTTCCATAGCCCTGGATAGAAGTTGGGGTACTACCAGAACATGAGCAATGTGTGCTGAATGGGTTGTCATCAGGACTACATCCAGAAACATGACCCTGTGGTCTACCTTGTCTGGGTATGGGCACTGCAATCACTGATGGAGTAGTAGATGTTGTGTCATTATGGGAGAGGGCTTTTGCATGACCAAATCTGCTAACACCAGAAGATGGAGCAGCTCTCTATCACTTGGATGTCCACCCTCTCCTAACAGACATTCCATCACAAAAGCTGCCTAATCCAGTGTGTCATTCTTCCAGTCTAAGAAGTTGCCAATACAGTTCAAGGAATCACTTAAGTCAGAATGCAGAACTTTTAGTAGTCAAACTATCTCTTGTGAGGTCTTGGTGGAACATGCCTGTGCCCCTACTATGGCCTTATACATATATCTGGTGGCACCTAATGACACACCAGCTTCAGGAGGAGAGTGGGCAGCAGACCTCTTCCGAGCAATCTTACCAACCCTTCTATGTGACACCACACCCTCATAATGTCTACCAGGAGAGGTAACTGGATCTCTAACTAGAGTAACCAAAATAGCTTGATGAACTGTGTCAACGTCAACCTGTCCTATACCAGAGGTCTCTGTGTCCTGGGTATGTGTAGGCATGCTGACTATGTCCAATACATTGGCAGGGGATGTAGAAGTCACAACCTCAGTGTCAGACTGACCCCCCATACCCCCAGACTGCACCTGTTCATCATCACCACCACCATCAGAGGCTACCAATACTCTGACATCAAGTGTTCCACATTGTTACTCTCAGGATCACCTATGATGACAAGCAATAAACACAACAAAAAGAAAAATGGATAATACATTTGATCACATATTTTCTTTATAACAAAGGCATGTTAAACTTCTTAATAGATGCTAAAGCTATAATAACTTTGCAGTCATATATACCTGAATCTACCTTGTCTACAGTATTAACAATAAACATATTTGTGCTTATCATGTGCAGGTGGGCTGGCAGGCTGCAATCCAAAATGCCTGTGTGTGAAGAATGCTAAGAAAAGAAGTCTGATAAGTATCACACTGCAAATGAAATGAGAAAAAGAACACAGTCCTCTTCACAAGTGCAGATTAAAAAGGTTCTCATAAAAAAATAGTAGACAGTTGTCTGTCCCCCAACCCAAAGCAAACTCCACTATTTCTGTATGACTATACTTTAACTCACAGTAATCACTGCCTCTCTCTATATATTATATAACAATGACACTTGCTTCTTGCATAACTAGAAGATCTGCTTGTGACATGCTGAGTCTGTTGTCTACATCTGCACCAATATGAAGAATTCTGGTGGAACCCTCTGCCAAACTATCAGAATCTCTGATAGTGAACAGGAACTCATCAGTTTCAGTTAGTGGTTGTTCAGTAGCAGAGCCACCCCGTAGCCACCTGTTCTTGGGAAATTGCAGTGGCCCTAAAGCAGGTAGAGGCTATTATGTCAGTTGTGTGGTGTCATATCTGGGAATAGGTTCTCCCATGCCCTCCAACAGCATTAAGTTCATCAGCCACCTGCTGTCATATCCTGTCTTGGGCAGATTGGTCACCCCTAATTCCTCTCCTAACAGAAAAGCTTCATGGTGAAGTAAGGCCTGGAAAATTACCTCATTTTTTTGCATCACTATATGGTGGCATATGGGGTACAGATGTCTTCTCGGGTGCTATATTCCTGTATATGCTCACTATGACTGCACAAAGGTTAGCCCTACCAATCCACTCTGTAGCCCCCAACCAAAAATAAGTATATTTAAAACTTAATTATCAGCATAGATCTTATATATCTTCTTTAATGGAGATAATACATGTTTAAATTTTGTAATACATTGCTGCATTAACAATAACATTTATAAATGCAGCATTACAAAAGTAACAACAAACAGTTGTAACTGCTATACCAACTGCTGTTCAGTCTGGGATTAATATACAAACATAACAAATCTTTATTTTCCTGGTAACACAGATAAAAATGCCAGACCTTCCTACATACTTACAATACAATCATCTGCAATAAGCGTGCAAACGTTTCTACACAAAATAAAATAATACATTTGTCATGTAGCATTCAGTAGCATATTTGAAGAAATGCAGATATGGCTGTGGAAAAATAAAGGGATACAAGCAAGTAAATTTAAAATTATACAGATGTTTTTAGCAGTCACTGCACTTCAATTTTTATTGTTCAACTAAAAGCATTAGTTGAGAAACAGAAACATAACTTGACAATACAGCACTGTAAAAAATAGATAAATCTCTGAAGTCTTGTATTACAGCAGCATTGAGCTCAGTTTTTCTAAACAGTCTCCCCAGTGTTATACAAGTACATTACCTGCACGATTACCTTTATATAGTGTAACGTCATCTCTGAGAGCACTGTGAGTATGCAAATGAGGTATGAAATCATTAGCATTCCTGAATACCAAAAGATGCACTATGGGTAGGGAATGAAAACATGGTGTAAGGACCTACACATTTATAGGCACACACCCTAGCAATGCAAGGACAATCATTGAGAAGCATTCCCTGTTAATGGCTTGCAGGTGTCTATGATTATGCTGACTGTAGGAACAATGAGCTTTCACATCCTCCACTCTTTGATATACACAAACTAAGGGTGTGTTAAGGAGAAGAGACTTAAAACAAGTTTGCAAGTACATTAATTGATTTAGGAGATCAACAGTCCTAACATTCAAATGCTGGTTTTAATGACCACAATTACTGAACCGCCACATAACTCATGCACTCAAGTCACTCCACAACAAGTACAAATATGACTCTGTCATTGTCCATATTGGAGTGAATGACTTGAGACGTACCTCCCTGGGCTACATGAAAAGAGACATGGAAGAGCTCTCGGATCATGTGATCAATGCAGGTATGACCCTAGCCTTGAGTAGCATCCTGCCTTCGCCCAGAATGATACCACAATATAAGGACAAAATGATTGACTTCAGCAATTGGCTAAGCTTCTGGTGTCATTCAAAGGGGATCCAGTATCTCTCTGCTTGGGATGACAGGATCGACAGACCACGATGCTTTTCCAGAGATGGTCTGCACCTGTCACCCCTGGGATTCAGGTTAGTGGCTAAGGCTCTTGCCACCCCTATAGTGCCTTTTTTAGGCAAAGTTCAAAGGACAAAACTACCACTGTAACAGGTACAAGCATGCAAAATCTGAAGGTAATGCTACTCAATGCTAGAAGTCTAAACCTCAAAATGCACTCTCTGGAGGCACTCCTAAAAATTGAGAGTATCGATATCTGTGCAGTAACTGAGACCTGGTTCAAGGCTCCAGAGAGCACTCCTGCAATACCAGGCTACAACTCTTACTACACTTTTCGGCCACCAAACCAAGATCGAAACACTAAAGGTGGAGGAGTGTCCATATTCACCAAGGATATTCACACCACCAGGTTAGTTGCCCAACACAATGTGTCTGAAATTCTCCAGGTGCAACTAACACTAGGTAAGACTGCAGTCCAAATTGTAGCTTGCTACAGTTCCCCCACATGCCTCAAGATTCTCACTGCACCTTTCTAAACATACTGGAAAATATGAATATACAACAAAACACCCTAATACTGGGTAATTTCAACTATTCTGCCATTAACTGGGAAAACTATTCGTGTACCAACACCTTTGCCCAACGGTTCTTGGAATTCATAAATTCCAATGCCCTGGGTCAACTAATCCATAGTCCAACCAGGGGCTGCAATATCCTAGACCTGGTCATTACCAACATGGAAAATCGATGCTCCACACCTATGGTCACCCCCTCGTTGGGCAGGTCAGACCATAAGCTAATCACCCTTAACATCCACATCCCAATCCCACCCCCCAGTAAAGAAACCTCCATAAAAACTTCTCCAAAGCCAACTTCATGCTACTCAAGTCAGAAGTGACAAACTTCATGACACCCATGCAGACGGGAACTGAAAGTTCGACTGCTGAGTCCTACACTAAGGCACTGTACAAGCACATCCACTCATGCATGAATTGTGCCATCCCAAATAGAACCAATATGCTTTCCTCCAAAAAAAGGAAGCCAATCTGGTGGTCCCCCGCCATAAACAAACTTTACAACAAAAGGAAGAAACTGTTGCAGAAAAGTGGAAAATCCCAGGATGCAAAAACCTCCCTTACCAGCCTCAGTAAGAAGCTGAGATCCCTCATAAAATCCTCCAAAGCTAGTTATGAAAACAAAATTGCCAAAGATTCCAAAGACAGCCACAAGGCATTCTATAACTATGTCAAAATCTAAATGGCAATGCTCAGATCTGCTCTGAGCTACAACAGAATGTCATTAAGTATACTGATCCTGACGATATTGCCAATATCCGGGCAGATCGATTCACTGCCAACTTCACCCCCTCTCACCCCCCTAAATGGCCCATCTTAATACCGGAAGATTGCTTAATTCTGGTAATAATGGCCACACAGGTAAAAAACACACTCTCCAAAGCTAAGAATACAGCATGGGACCAGATGACATCCCGGGCTGTGTACTACATGAACTACAAAATGAACTGGCACCTCACCTAAGTGTCATGTTTAATCATACCCTCTCCTCAGGCTTCGTGCCCACTGAGTGGCGCACAGCTACAGTTATCCCACTCCACAAGGGGGGATCCACCTTGGATCCCGGAAACTACCACCCCATCAGTCTGACAAGCCTGATCTGCAAGGCCATGGAATGTATTATCATGGAACTTATAAACAAAGACATTGGCAACCTTCAAACACTGGACCTCACCCAGTGTGGGTTCATGAAGGGCCGATCTTGTCTCCTGAACCTGATTGACTTATTCGGATCAGTCTCCAGAGCTGTGGACGAGGGTAAAGCAGTCCACGCAGCCTATCTGGACCTTGCCAAGGCCTTTGACACCATCCCCCACTCTAGAATCATAGATAAACTTACTAAGCTGGGCATTAATCCCTACGTCACTCGATGGATTGCCAACTGGCTTACTGACAGAACCCACACTGTAAAAGTAGCTGACTCCAAATCCAGCTCCAGAGAAGTGATAAGTGGAGTACCTTATGGTTCAGTCCTGGGACCTCACTTGTTTGGCATCTACTTCTCTGAAGTACAGACCAACACTAACGGACTCTGGCTAACAAAGTTCACAGATGACTGCAAACTGGGAGCCATTATTGAATCCCTAAATGATGTGGATACTCTACAAAAGGGCCTTACAGAAACAGATGCTTGGTGCCAGAGCCATGGGCTCAAGCTCAATGCCAAGAAATTTATAGTTATCCCCTTTGGGAAAAAACATGTAACCATGAATTACCACATAGGTGGCAGTACACTAAACACTGAAAGTGTGATAAGGGACTTAGGGACACAGGTGGACAGTGGTCTCACCTTCAATAACCACATCACCACAACAGTTAGGAAATCCTTCTATGTGGCACACCTCATCACTAAGGGCTTTTCATCCAGAAAAAAGGAGGTCATTGTCCCACTGTACTCATCCCTCATTAGACCCATTATAGAGTACAATGCCCCATTTGGTATGTACCTTTCAAGACATCTGCAACAACAGGAAAGGCCACAGAAATACCTCACTAAAAGAATCACAGGCCTAAAGCAGATGCCCTATGCTGACCGCCTTAACAAACTCCAGCTATACTCTGTCACATATCGTCTACTCTGAGGCGATCTCTGCTTAACATACAAAGCCATGTCAAACCCAGAGCTGTTGGACATGCTACACTTAAAGAAATCCCAATCCCTCAGAGACACATGCTCCAGGGATCTAAACCTTGTCATCACAATAAACAAAACATGCTAGAGGGATAGATTCTTGACCCAGAGACTCCCCAGACTCTGGAATAGATTGCCCATACATGTCAAGCAGAGCGCCTCTTTGGCCCTCTTCAAAAGGAACCTTGATGACTGGATGGGAGAAAGGAAATTCACCCCGGGGATCACATCAGTCACCCTGCTAGACAGGGGTCCAGGGAAGTAAATAGTGTGGGAAGAAATAGCCAGGGAATTGTTATGGCTAGGCTTGTATAGGCCCTAGGGCCGATAGCCTAGTACCAACCTATGAACCTATGAACCTATGAAGAAATGTTGTTCATATTAAAGGGAGTACTTTAAGTATTGGTAAAGATAACATACAGCAAGAAAACAGATAGAGTTGCTATTATGAAAGCATAGATAACGAAAAGAGGTACTAGAGAGAAAAAAAGGGATACACTTTCAGTGTTTGCAGTCTTTGTTTAGTATCATGTGAGTACATGTCTATGCTAACTGTTTGCAATATCTCAATCATCCAAACATTCAATGTGAGATGTGACAGAAATTTTTTTATAACTTGTTTTTGTTGCATTTTCAATGTGACTTGATACAATGTCACATTATCATGTAAATGGCTCATCTCCCAGGCCCATGCTTACACTTATCAAGGGTATCATAACTTGTGAGACATTGAGGATGCATGGCTAGGCTTAAAAAGGCCCTTGTGGTTATTAGCCTAGCAAACACCTATGAACGTATGAACATCTAAACTCTTTATCACTTTGTTAATACTGTATATGTCTTTCTCTGTGGCAACTCTGTGAAATAGTGTTAAATGATTGCTTTCAATGCACTTGCTTAGGGTTCAAATTCATAGAGGTTTCTGTTGCAACATAACCAATTTGGTTAAATATGTCCATGTGAAGTATTTGCTCTACAATAATTTTATGATATATTTTTTCCTTGTGTCATTTGCATGCTGATCGGTAGCACAAAAGTTACTTTTTCACTGTATGGAAAAAAGTGAAAATTCTTCTTTAGGCTGTCATAGTTTGGGCAGACTTCTTTGGTCTCAGCCTTGCCCTCCTACCCCCCACCCCCACCTTGTGCAAGTGATGATGACTGTGCCCTGTCCTTTGCATATGCCTTTGTGACTTAGGGTTGCATGTAAGTCTGACACACAGAGTGGATAGCTAATGCTTGCATTTTGGCTGTCAGCAGTCTGGATAGTAGTCAAAGAAGAAAGTATACCTAAGAGGTAACTTTCTCTGTGCTACAAGGTGTAGGTGTAGTGAGCTTATAGATAAAGGATATCTCATGCATGACTATAATCCACGTATGTGATGCTTTTACATAAGGTTGTCTGAATACATATTTAATCACATTTTGTGATACTATTGTGTTGTTTAAAAATCAACTGTTGTCACTATTGCTAACAACTTGTGATATTTAGTCTGTCCACTTTCACATTATTTGACATTAACTACTAGTCTGCAAATGTACTCCATAAAGTGTATGTCTGATGTTGCAAGGAGATGTGAGAAAGAAGAATTGTTCCATTGCATGCGCTTCTTGCTCTGTTCATTACTACATATATCCATGCATTGCATTTCATTTACTTTCCAGATTTTTCTTTATCACATATGCCTCTTCTAATGTCTTTTCCATTTGCTCTTTGCATGGCAGCATGCAAACATGGTTCTCTAACTAAGGAAAAAAGTGAAAGAAATTAGTTTAAGTTGCTTTAGGTTGCTGAAACATGTCTAACATCATTGCATAGCTCCCTGCAACAGGGAGAGTACTTACCTCAGTAAATACACCTGACAGATGTATTCTGTAGTACAAGGCACAACTGAAGTCAATCAAGAGAAATAAAGCACATGAAGCATTGTTCAAATCCTGTTTACAGAACACTTTGCCATTATTCACAATATTTACTTTTTTAAGGTACATTTGCTCTCAACTTGGCAGTTAGCAAAATGTTTCACTACTTAAGGAAAAAGTGAAAAATGTAGTTTAGGCTGCTTCAAGTAGTGCAAACATATCTAGCAATGGTGTGCTTTCCTCAGCACTTTGAGCAGTACTGAGAGGAGAAATTCCACATCCCATATAACTATCTCTGTGGTACAAGGTGTAAGGGCAGTGGCTTTAGATGAATGGTGCAGCTTATTAATAGTTCAAATCCAGCTACAAGATACTTTTTAAAAAGGGTGTAAGAAGCCATGTCGATTTTTTTTCAGCTTTCTGAATAGGACTGTAAGACTAAAGAAAACCGATCATGCAAAGCTTGTTTCTTGCAAGCAATGCATCAGTAAACCTTGCATAATCAAACTATAATATTTAGCATATATCTTTAATGTTTCACATATAACCAAAAGCTAACGTGAGTCCAGTTTCCTAGACATAACAACAAGGATTATATCTCATATGAAATTCACTTGAATATGTATGATGGGTATGATACTTTTGTTATAATCATCATGACATATCACATATCCCAATGATGTGTTTAGGACCTTTATGTCTTGTGAAGTATGCATGTAACATAAACTGACATGTACTAATCATCACATTTAACTGCATCCACCTGAACCATATTTACTTGCAGAAAGAATGACTTTTACATAGGAATGCATTCCAAGACATAATTACAAGCACATACATGTATGCTTCTCTGAAGTGCATCTCCATTCATTCAAAAATTGCTGTACATCAAACTGCAATTGTTGCATCCTTTATTCCATGTGCTCAGTGCCCAGTGGTTACAATAATATTTTAACATTGTGTAAGCACATGATAAGACATCAGAATTCATCATCATTCACCTTCCAAACTGCAACCCTTAAAAGCAATGCCATTAAGCTGTCCATTGTTGAACACTGGAACCTGTGATAATGAGCAGGGTATTACACATGGTACAGCTCAATGCCATGTTTCGCACCTTTACTGCTATGTGTTGTAAGAAGTGCCAATGTGTCTGCCAAGGAGTCCATTAATTTTCAATTGCAAAAATGCAGTTGACAAGGCTGTGCATCTTTGAGCAATACAAGCAATACGCAAGATCTGAATTAGACTCCAGTTCAAGACATAATGTTATTTTGATTCCTTCATGCACTGGCATCTCAAGCAGGCATACCTCATCCTTCATCTCAAACATGCATACGTGCCTTCCCCAATAACTTTAGCTGCCTGCAATAGGTGATTAGAATACCAGATTTACCGTGTGTGTGGGCTCAGTACCCAGAAGCAGCAATTATTTTTTTTAATTGATAATCATTTATAAGATCTTGGCAGCAGTCTATCATGAAGAATTGCATTCTGGTAATTATAATTATTAATGTAGACTGCATAATTCCAATCCATCAAAGTGATAGAAAGGCAGCTACTTTTTATATCAGAGCAGTGACATTTGTTTATTTAATGATACATAAATACCTTTCCATTATACATGGATGTTGCAGGTGTATGCAATAGTAACTTATCATAATTGTTTATGTATTGCCAAACCAAGTTTGGTTAAAAATGTAAAAGTACTGTGACATGCCATATATCTAATTATCTCTCACCCCCCTCCCCACCCCTTTTCTCTATTTTTTGTGTGGGGGTTCATAATTTATTAACAATCTGCTGTTTGCATAACTTTTTGCTGAAAATTAATCAACAGTGCAGAAAGGTACACTGACCACTGCAGCTCGGCCAGCCATACCTCCTCAGATAGCAGCACAGACAGTGAACACTTCAGGGTCATGATATGTCAGTGTTACCTCTACAACCCCTGCTCTTATCTCCTCCAAATGTGTCAGACATCTCTGCCCTGACTGCTGGTGCAGTGGTACCCTCTGGGAGAAGTAGAATTGGAGGTGGTGATTTGGTCACCTAGCAGGAGCTGACAGGGCTGGTGGAGAAAAGTATGGAGAGGAGCCTCAGTACATGCATCAGCAGGGTTGAAAAGGTCCTGCTTTGCATTGCAAAGATGATGCCATGTCTGGCACTGACCCAGGCAGCTGCTGCAGGAGATAGTGATGATAGTTTTGAGGGTGAGGAATAGATTCTCACTGTTCCCAAGCTGGAAGTGGGTGTACCTCCCATGTCTCCTACCTATCTGCAATCATGATGCCCCCCCAACCTTTTATCTCTATCACCATCCCTGTGTATCTTGTATGTCCTGTATGTCTGTGGATTCTTCCTTACCTACCCTAGCTACCTGACCCTCTCATTTCTAAGTGCCTTAACCAATACTCCTCTCTTCCCACCCAAAAAATAAAATTAAAAATGCACCCCCCACTCTTTAAATATACCAGCTCTGAGATCTCACTACAGTGCAGAAACGGGAAATCTTCCCATTCCACACTATACAGAGATCTCTGTTGAAACATTCAAACTTTTTAAGAGTTTGATCATATGGTGTCGACCATATGACGATCAAACTTTTAAGAGTTCATCAACATGATATAGATCCCCGTGTAACAGTTAATTTAATAATTCTTAGGCAGCTGATGTATTAAATTAGGAGTTCCTATGCGAAGTGTTGACATAATTGCCTTGTTTGTTGCCTGATGTTTTGTTATAGTGTCATGGGTTTGATTATAACTATATGTCAGTTTATTATTTCATGACATATCTTATTATATCATATCATATTCTTATCATATATTTAACTTCAAATGTCTGTATTTCTCTCCATATAATACATTTTCACAACATAATATTGGAATAGTGCAGTAAGATATCATTTTCAAAAATGCTGCAGCCACAACAGGGAGACATAGTAAGCAAACCTTACCCTGGTTAGATATTCATGTTTATTGCAGTCTCTCATCCCTTATTTATGGCTATAATAATGTGTTTATTGTACAAGAACATGACAGATTAATGAAGATTTAATAAGCAAGATTAAAACACCATACAGATGTTCCTACATGTCCCACAAAATTTATTGTTGCTGTTCCTCTCTGCATCTGTCTCTACCTCTTTCTGTTCACCTCTACTGCTTCAATAAGTTGTCAGTGTACTTTAATAGTGATATTTTACTGCTGTAAAGAAGTAATTCCTTTGTGGTGGGATAATCTAATGTTCAAAATGTGTAGGAAAATTTTTGAATAATTTCAAGCGTTTTAATCCAGCCATTACTTAAGTGTTACTGAGTGCTTTTAGTGCACTAGATTAGGTGTAACTGTTGACTAGATGTTGTTATGATCCACTATTGTCCCTTTTCTGTCATAATCTACTTTTTTCCTGCCTCCATGTTACCCAGATGATGCATCTTCTCCCTTCGGTATCATTATTCTTCCACCTCTGCATTTGCGCAATAACTGGTGCTGGGCAACAAAAGCAACTAAGCCTTAATGGAAGTTCAATGCTTATGGCTATATCTTTGGATATGATTCCTTTCATCCATTTTACTCTCTCACATTGTGCCACTCTGCTAAGCTATGTTTATTCAGTTTAACTCATTACATCTGAGTGACACCTCCAGGTGCATGTGCAGTTAACTTCTACTGATACCTCTAGGCATCAAATATTGCTTGTTCATATTTGCATCAATAATTCCAAAACCATGCTATGTGCAAGTCTTGGTCTGGCGTCGGTTGCTGTCGGTTCTTCCCTGATGTCAGTGCGCCAGGGGTATAAAACTTGCAACTGACGCCATTTTCTCCAGTCTTTCTTGCTGCGCGGTGCCCGAAGCAAAAGCAGTTCGCAAGTGCTGGTCGGCCGACTCCTGAGATTTTCAAAATTGAATTTCAGAACCGAAGTCTTCAATAAAGCTAAGTACCTCGTTGGGGAAACTTTTTCTTGCTCCAGACCGATGTCAGTAAAAGTTAATAATTGTATTTCTTGTGGGAAGCAAATACCTCATAAGGACTTTCACTCTTACTGCATTCCTTGCCTAGGCCCTGATCACGACGTCACTAATTGTCAGTTTTGTGCTAGATTCAATAAACGCACTGTTAAACGTTGGTTTGAATTTGCTTTACATTATTTTGGACGACGATTTAATTATAAAATGCCGTCGGATCAACTGACGACCGGAATGCATAAAAAGTGCAAAGACAAAGAGAGAGACAGGCATCCGAGGTCCAAAACCGACGACGAAGCCTCTGCTAGGCCAGTCGCCGGTTCGCCGGTTCTCAGTGAGGCGCTTTCGCAGCCCCTGACACCTGCTACCTCAGAGCCACAGGCCGTAACCGACAGCCACGTGGAGGCCCCATGGCCTGTGGAAACTCAAGGTATTGGGCCTACAGAAACAGTTCCCTCAGATGGGTCCGGAGCCGCTGAGCAGGCACCGGCTTCTGAGGGCATCTTCAGACCTTCACAGCTTACAATTAAGGCTACTACAGCAGCAAAGGCAAAGTCAAAGACAAGGAAACAAGTACAGCATTTTCCAGAACAGTCATCTATGCCAAAGAAACAAATGCTTAAAATGGCCAAACACCTTATTACTTTAATCAGGGGCTCCCATCCCCCTCCTGACAAAAGGCCTAGGCATGACACAGATTATGATTCCTCTGATCAGGTTTCCATTTCCTCTGATTCTTCCTCTGAACAAGGCTATTCTCTCCCTCCTTATGAGGACTCTGATGCTGAAGAATCAATTCCTTCAGCTTCTCTGCCTGAGGATTACTCTTTTGGGGAAACCCTACACACCATGAGGGAGCATTTCCACTGGGAGAGCCAGGATTACTCAGAATCCAAGAAAAGACTCAGAGATTTCGTTTTATTGCCTCAGCACAGGCCCCTGGCTATCCCCCCTGTGCTTGATATTGTTGATGTTTTCTCTGAATCCAGTCTGTCTCCAGATTCTTTACCCCCTGCACCAGTAAAGCCAGACAGGTACTACTGGGTCCCTGACTCTCATAAATTTCTTTACAAAAACCCCGCTGCAGACCCAGAAACAATTTCTCAGGGTCCTAAAGGGGTTAAAGCTTCCACTGCCAAAAATCCTGTCCCCTCAGATAGGGATTCCAGAGCTCTGGACCGATGGGGGAAAAAGCTTTACACTTCTGCTGCTTTAGCTGTAAGAGCTTTAAACTGTCAGTTTCACATGATAAAATATCAACAGTATCTGATGTCATTGTTAAAGCAGAAAATGGTTACAAATACAGAAAGTCCTGACAGTAAAGAAATGCAGGAATTATTGCATGCAGTTGAACAAGTGGGAAAGCATACTCTGCAATGTGGTTTTGATTCATTAGAGGCCTCTTGCAGAGCCGCAGTTACAGGCTCAGTTATTCGAAGACATGCTTGGTTGAAAGAACAAAGTTTACCTGACCATGTAAAGGTAAAATTATTGGATGCTCCACTACAGCATGATACTTTGTTTGGTGTTAAGGCAGAAGAGTTGTTAAAGAAAATGGAGGATAAAGCAAAGTCAATGCAAACAGTGAAATATTTTTTACAGGTACAACCACTTAGATTTAGCAGAAACTGGCCTTCAAAAAATTGGTCCTTTCCAGTGAGACAGGCCACAAAGAGGCAGATACAGACACCCAAGAGGCAGATCTCAGCCCCAAGGCTCCTACAGACCTAAACAATGGGCTGCTTCAGCCCCCAAAGGAGGAGAAGACAAATCACAACCTTATAGGAAACAGTCACAATAACTTCCCTCTGCAAATGCCAAACTCTTACCAGTTGGCAGCACCCCTAGGGGGAAAGCTAGCACTTTTCTCAAACAATTGGCACAAGATCACCCAAGACCAATGGGTGCTGAATATAGTTTCTCAGGGATACAGGTTCCACTTCCACACAGTTCCAAAACTAAAAGGTATGCCAAACCTGCCACAAAACCAATGGGCAGAGGCACAAAAACAGATTGCTGCTCTTATGGATATGGGAGCTATTCAAAAAGTTCCACAAGAAGAACAGGGACAAGGATTTTACTCAAGACTTTTCTTAGTACCCAGAAAAGACAAAGCCTGGAGACCAATACTGGACCTGTCAATCTTAAATACTTTCCTGGATGTTCCAAAATTCAAAATGTTAACACTACAACAATTTCTGCCCATGCTGGGCAAGAAGGCTTGGCTAGTAACTTTGGATCTCAAGGAGGCATACCTGCATGTCCCAATCATACCTCAGATGTATAGCAGGCTCAATGCATTACCAATTCTCTGCACTGCCCTTTGGCTTATCTACTGCGCCCAGGGTCTTCACAAAATGCCTGGCACCAGTAATTGCATTTTGCAGACAAAAAGGAATTCAAATATATCCCTACTTGGACGACTGCCTTATTCAAGCAGACAGCAAGGACATTCTTCTAAAGCACCTGGTGTTTGTAAAAAAGTTACTAATTTGCCTAGGGTACACAGTAAACGAAAAGAAATCAAAACTAGTGCCCTCTCAAGAGATAATATTCCTGGGTGCAAGCTTAAATACAACTGCCCAGATGGCTTATCTCATGCCAGACAAACAAAGGCAACTGACTCATTACTTTCAAATAATGGCAAAAAAGACCCAGCTCCTTGCAAGAAAAATTCTGCAGGCCCTGGGCTTCATGGCATCCTGCATTCTACTAATTCCATATGCAAAGCTGCATATGAGGAAACTACAATGGTATCTAAAAAGTGTCTCGACTCAACATTGTCACAGTTTAGAGACAATCATAACCTTAATCCCCTGCCTACAACAAGAGTTTTGATAGTGGTTCCAGGCCTGTCACCACAACAAGGGACAGCCTTTCACCTTACCTACAGCCAGGCAGACAGTAACAATGGATGCATCGGATTATGCCTGGGGAGCACATATGGCAGGAAAATGTATTCAGGGAAGTGGCCCAGGGAACAAATGCATCTTCACATCAATCAAAAAGAGATGCTAGCTCTACAAAATGCCCTGACAGCCTTCAAGGACCTAATACATCCAGGACAACTATTAATAAAGATGGACAATACCACAGTTATGTGGTACATAAACAAGCACGGGGGCACACATTCCTACCCCCTATGCAGAAAGGCCATGACTATGTGGAACACAGCACTGACCTACCAGGTACATCTGCAAGCACAATTCCTGCCAGGAACAAAAATACACTGGCAGACGAACTAAGCAGAAATCTCATGGATCCTCACGAATGGAAGCTAAATCCACAAGTGTTCAACATGATAACAAGGGACTGGGGACACCCAGACATAGATCTTTTTGCCTCCCCTCACAATTGCCAAATACAGACATTCTGCACAAGGATGTATCACTTTCAAGCATGGAAAGTGGATGCTCTATCATTCAGCTGGAAAAACCTGACAGTTTATGCCTTCCCTCCGATGCCTCTTCTCACCAAGGTACTTCTAAAAGTCAGACAATAGATAGCAAAAATGATCCTGATTGCACCAGACTAGCCACGCCAGCACTGGTATCCAATCCTAAAGACCTTGTCCCAAGGCCCACCTTGGCCTCTTCCTCAAATCCCTCATCTTCTGACACAGCAAAACAATCAGATTCTGCACAGTCAACTCAGAACCTTACACCTGTCAGCATGGCGAATAATGTAGCCTCTCAGATTGCACCTCTCTCTAAAGCTGTTATGGATGTAATTTTGGAAGCCAGGAGGCCCAGCACTAGGAAATCTTATGCAGAAAAATGGAAGAGATTCTGTGTTTGGAACCAGGCACAAGGGCTCAACCCACTGGTCCCTAATATACCTCAGATTTTACAATACTTGACTGAGATGTTGGACAAAGGCCTTTTTCATGTATTAAAATCCATGCCTCTGCCATTTCAGCTCATTACAATGCGGATCCTCCTATTTTTTCACATCCTCTACTACAACAGTACCTCAGAGGGGCAAAGAATATAAGACTCCCTAGAAGAGCACCAGTACCTACTTGGGACCTCAATTTTGTTTTAGAAAAACTAACACTGCCTCCATTTGAACCAGCCAGCACAGCTGATCTTAAATTCCTGTCATGGAAAACTGCTCTGCTCCTAGCAATAACTTCAGCAAGAAGAGTCTCAGAGTTACAGGCATTGATGGCTGTAGAACCTTTCCTCATTTTTCATCAAGACAGGGTTTCTCTTAGAACAAACCCAACATTTATGCCAAAAGTGGTCTCCAATGTGGCCATAAACCAAACCATTCATTTGCCTACTTTCTACCCAAATCCCCAGAATAAAGGGGAAAGACTCCTACACGCTTTGGATATACACAGGCAGCTACAATTTTAATTGGACAAAACAAAAGCTTTCAGAAAAACTGAGCAACTGTTTGTAGCATATGCTGCAGGATCACAAGGAAAGCCTATTACAAAGCAGACAATCTCCAAATGGATAGGACACTGCGTCCACTTCTGTTATGCACAACATGGAAAATCTGTGCCTAAGGTTATTAGGCCTCATTCTACTAGCAGCCACTTCAGCAGCTTTCCTCAGAGGGGTACCAACCAAAGACATTTTAGAAGCTGCAACTTGGAGCTCAGTGCACACTTTTACCAATCACTACCACCTACCTCTCTACTCCAAATCCAGAGCAGGCTTTGCCACCACAGTTCTGCAGGGCTTGTTAGCCTCATCAAATCCAGTCTAGACCCAGCCACCCAAACTCAGTTTTGGGATTCTACCCAAGTGTAATGACTGCAACAGTGAAACACGATGAACATAGTACAGTTGTGTACCTACCATAAATGTAGATGTTCGAGTGTATTCACTGTTGCAGTCCAGGTTACCCACCCACCATACCCCTCTTTGCTAGGACTATTCTGTACTTCTCATCTCTATACAACCTATGTGGTGTATTTGCTTGCAGATGATAAAAATGTTTATAGTAATATATGCATGGTCGTTTGCCATATTTATATCTTTTCAGCCTTCCTATCTGGGGGCACCTGACATCTGGGGCAAGAAAAACTGAAGAAAATGGCGTTGGTTGCAACTTTTATACCCCTGGCGCACTGACGTCAGGGAAGAAGCGACAGCAACCGATGCCGGACCAAGACTTTGGAACTTGGGCCGACTGCGGGTCGCCTGCCAGCAGGATAACCCAAGTGTAATGACTATAACAGTAAATACGCTCGAACATCTACATTTATGGTAGGTACACAACTGTACTTTCCTCTGGCACAGGATGTCATTCCTTCAATTTTGATTTGCTTACCGTGTGAATTTGAGCATAACCAGATACTTGTTTCAGATTATTTTGAAAAAGGAACTGTGTGCCGAGTGAACTTACCTAGTCAACAAATTGGTGATATTAATGCATAACAAAATTTGGATAGAATTCTATTAATAAGACATACAATTATTTTACGTTTACATTTATCATCCACTTTTCCAAGCATGCACAGAATACGAATATGATCTTTATGATATGAACAAGATGTGTGTATGATTTTTTACAACATACACAAGATGTGTGTATGATTTCTGCAATGAGCACAAGATGCATATATGATTTTATGATATGCACAGCATAAGCATATAGCCAAAGAGTTTCATAGCTGACTGTATTTAAACACAAGTTTGAAGAGTAAGGTGACATGTTCATTGCAACATGTTGGATAAAATGTGTTATGAATACATGAAGGAGCAAGTAGTAAATGTTATTTAATGAAATTCAAAATACTGTAGACCAGACTTAAATGGGTAAAATATTATGGAATGTGGACATAAAAAATACTAACAGGGTGTTGCAAATTCTGTTTAAAAGGCAATAGTATAGAGAAGACATGCTTTTAATACATGTGAGGACAAAAAGAGAAAATGTACATTGCATATTGACTTGGGGATGTGAACAAATGACGGAGAAATGCAAAATGACTGTTACATGCATCGGGATTCAGAAAGGTCAAGTTTTGATATTCGTGATATGGAGTCAAATAGACAGGTATTTCTGGAGTTAGCACAGCTAATTAAAATGTATGAATTCTCAGTGAAAAGCAGGAGAATGTGTGATGTAAAATACTGCACAATCATTTCAGATAATGAAATGAAATTTAAAGATCATTTGAGTACACTTTAAAATTGCAAATGTTCTGGTAATCAAGATGGCTGCTGACAAGTAGAATGGATTCAGCATAGCTCTACAAGCTGTCACAAATATAAGGCACTTAATACCTTTTAAAACAAATGCATCAACGATGTTCTGTGCCGAAATCTAGCTATCGGATAAGCATTCTCTCTTTTTCAGAAGTGAGCAAGACCAGGTGATGAATGATACTTATCGATTTCCTGGCTGCGATTTACCGTTGCAGTGAGCTGTCTTGTTCCCTACATGGAAGGGAGATCCTTGTAATTCAGATTATAGCCTGAAACACAAATTATAAGAAACTGACGTCAAAATGTCTTGTGATGCAGATCACATGGACTCTAAAAAAACAGCAAAAACAAAGCTATCAGCTATTCTATCACCAGATAAGGAAAAATCCAATAAATTCTCCAGGCAGACTAATAAGAAAGAAAAAAGTCTACTTCTGAAAAGAATAAGCTCGACCAAGCCTTCACTCTGTATGATCTGAAAGCACTGTTACAATCCTTGCACCAATCCATACACCAAATTTCTGACCAACAGGTTACTGTGAATACTTTGCTCCTGGACATTGTCAAAAGGCTTGATGTTACAGAAAATAACATCTCCTCAGTTGAGGAAAAAATTTAATACATCGATAAACTATTGGATACACATGCAAAGGAAATCACTGTTATCCAGGAAAGAAATCTATACTTAGGAGGCAGAAGCAGATGTAATAACATTCTGGTGAGGGGACTATTGGAAATATATGACCAATCTCCACTAATCCAAGCCCCTCAACTAATATTTCATGCTTTACTGGACAACAAGACAAGAGCATGCAGATCATGTACTAAGGCCTTCTCAGCTTACAAACCAGCCAAGGCAGAACTACATGAAAATACCTAACCATCAAGATGTGATAAAATCCTGAACACGGCCAAGGCAAAAAAAAAAAAAAATATATATATATATTTGGAAAGGTAATATTTTAATATTCTCACAGGAAATACCCTTGCAGCATAAAATGGCACTTTTCTGTGCATTTCTAATATCCAGAAAATCAGATTTTAGATGAAATACCCTGCCACTTTACTGTTTTATGTAATAACAAATACAAAACAGCATTGACTGCAGATGCTAAAAGGTTACTTAAAACACTATTTGACTTTAAACCAGATTAAAATATGCAACAGAATGTCTGGTTAGAGATCTCTGTATTTGATTAAATCTTATAGGAATTTAGTTTGCAATAAAACTTTTCTCTAGCATGTTTCAAGAGGAATAAAAACTTTTTTTTTAACTACGGATGGAAAAATTGACCCTGTTTTTGGTGTTGGTCCTGCCTCTTGTTGTTTTATTTTGATTCCACATTGAATTAGAGAGTTACAGATTTCCAGAGAAGTAAGGATCATAATTCATAAAGTCAGCAAATGTCTTGATATTGCCAGATGAATGATAATTACTAAACAACCTTATTTTATATTTATAGTACACCTAGTTTGTAGTTCTCATTTCCTGTTTCAGCTTGAAAGAAACAGCTATCAGTTACTAAGACAAACATTTAAATGTTTGGCTAAATCTGTTTAAACCTATTTAAATTGTTTAAATATGTCTGAATTTCCTTAAAAATGACCCGTTATTGAGAAAAAAAGGTTGTGCTTAGCTTAATATGTTTCCAAAATGATAACAGGAAACAGGTATTTGTGTAAACAACTTATAGCATATGTAAGTTTATCTAGTTAAACAAAGGTCTGGAGTCATGATTGGTTATACATTGTGCTGCTATCATGTGCACATTTTGGCATGATGTGCAGACAATGGTGAGCTATTTTGTATTCATTAAATGGCTCTAAACATCATGTTGTGCCACAAAAGAAAGGTAAATGGCTGAGTATGCTAATAAAGGCATAATTAGCCACATTACATGCTACTTTACCAATCCAAGATGGCAGAGCCTTTATGACCTGTAAAGTAATCATGTACAATTGGTGTAGCTCTTTGCCATGAACTCCAAAACCTATTGGAATACAGCCACCATCACACTTAGAAAAAAAAAACACAACGCTAAGGGCTGATGCTGCTCTCTTGCATGTGTATGTGCAACAGGGTCCAATGTATGTTGCTGCTAACAAACCTCAGCCAAGAATGCTCAGAACCCATTTAACATATCATGGACTGCATGACATTGAAATATTAGTGTAATACAGGGTTGGTAGGGAAATACTACAGGAACTCTGCAACCTCTGCCACCCCATGTAAGACCCAGGGGAACTGAGCAGAACTTAAACCAATGGAACTAAGGTATGTGAGCATTAAGGATATTAACTACTGGTATAGTCCACTGACCCACAGGAGATACACTAGTGGTGGCAGATGCCTCAGCCTCCATAATATTGCATAAATGCCTTAATGCTATGCTAAAGTATACAAGAAATTACATCTATTGTTCCTGCACAGAAGAGGAGAGATCAAGAACAATGCAGAAATTTTATGCTGTGGCACACTTCTCTGAAGTTTTAGGGGGCATACACTGGAATAAATGCCCCACCTGGTGAACAGTGAAGGATATTTATCAATAGGAAGGTGCTCCAGTCAGTTAACTGCCAGGTTCTCTGTAATACCCAAGGAATCATCCTCAGTGTGTGTGTGCAGGTAACCCAGGCAGTTACTATGACTCACACATATGGCACACCTCTCAACTTTACACAAGGATTACTAGCAGTGATGTTCCACAAGGCCATCTACTTTGGTGATGCAGGTTATGCACTGGAACCACGGCATATGGCACCCAATAGAAATGCACACACTCCCACTGAAGAAAGATATGACACCCTCACTCAAACTAAAAACATCATGGAGCATGTGTTTGGCATGCTGAAGTCATGGTTCTACTGTCTAGGCACATCAGAGAGTGTCCTGCAGTATGACCCAGGCACCTGCTCAGAAATTCTCACAGTCTGTCTATGTTGCACAATGTCATCTTGAGGAAACAGCTGCAACAGGAACAGGAAGGACCAGTACCACATATTCCTGGACCACAGGCAGGGCCAGCATCTCCAGCACATACAAACTAGGATTCTGAGGGAGAACTTCCAGCTACAGAAGGAGCCAGCAGATGTAGGCTTGTACAATATGCCCTTACCCTGGCTAAGAGGCAAAGGATAGCAGACACACTTACCATTTAAGGGGCAAAGAATAGCGCGCGCACACACACACACACACACACACACACACACACACACACACACACACACAAGCACACTCACCAGCTAAGGGATAGCTTGCATGATTGTGAGTTGTTATGGGCAATTTTTATGAAGTGTGTGTGTGTGTGTGTGTGTGTGTGTGTGTGTGTGTGTGTGTGTGTGTGTGTTTGTGTGTGTGTCTGTCTGTCTCTACATGAATACAAACAAGGTATGTGCTAGCACTACATCCTGGCATGTCAAACAAGTGTGAGTCATGCATGGTACAGTTGTCAGTTCAGTGCCGTCGCTCCTGACCACAGAAACTGCCTCTACCAGGAGCTGGACTGTCACCTCCACATCCCCAGTTTGAAGTGGGGGTGCTACCCAAATATAACCAATGTCTGCCAAATGAGATTTCTTCATGACTACATCCAGGACTATGACCACATCTGGGTGTGGATACCTGAATCACTGATCGAGGAGTGAAAGTAGTGCGAATATGGGAGTGGGATCTGACACAACCATGTCAGCTAACACAAGAGGATGTTGCGGCTTTATGGACATGTGAATGTTGACAGTTCCCCAGTAGACATTCCATCGCACACACTGCTTGATCCAGTGCATCACTCATTCTATCCAAGGAGTCACCCACACAGTTTAGACAGTCATGTACTTCAGAATGCTCCACGTTTAGGATGGCACTATCTCTTCCAAGGCCCCAGTGGAATGTAGCCGTTGGTTTCCTTTATGGTTTATTGAGATAATGATCAAATCCAGCAGTAGGTGAAACTCTTACTGCCTGTTTGTATAAGTCTCTTCCATGTGTATGTGTAGCCTATGTATCTGTCTAACCTGCTTTTGTATTATCACTTGTAGTCCTCAGCATTTGCATGAGGTCTGGCTGCAAACAAGTGTACTTATATGATGTTAAATGGCATTTCAAGTGTTATTGCAAAATGTGGTGAAATTTTGCTTTAGACCACATTAACATGGTTAGCTTAGTACAAATAGCAATATGTCCACTGTGCTATACTAAAACAGACTTAGGATAATAAACTGTGATACACTTACTCTTCAATAAGTATCAGATTGCCGGATATCATATAATGTGTAATGGAGGCTGCAACTAATAGAAGTGTAATGAATACTGCTATCTGAATATTTAATGCTTTTATTGAAAATGTTGTGAGTGTCTCTTACAATATATGATTGAAAGTTAGTACAGCTTTTGCCACTCAGTGGTGATCCTGTCTGTAAAGTTTTATTTCTACTACCAAAGTTTCAAATCCTGACATATGTTATACAGTAATTTAATTTTTCACCATATTAGCATTATTTGTGTAAGTGTATGCTACATCTGTTATCAACAAAACGCCATCCTCATGTCAACATCATGTTTCCAGATTTCTACACCTTCCTCATCCAGGTGTATGTGGATGCATTTATTATCACTCATCCACCTTCTCTATCTCTGTATCAGTTACTTAATGGTATAGAGCAGGGCACATTCTGAATGAGGGAACAAGTAATACAAGCACACCATAGAGATGTTCATAAATATGCCATAACACAAAGTTTTACATGTGTCTCCAACTCTGTGTCCATCATCTCCTCTCCTGGCTCATCACATTATACTATAACACATTTATTAGGATGATGTATGAAATGTCCATCTTATATCATTTGGCTCCTGTCCTTACTATGAGGAAGCATAAATCCCATACTTCACAAGGCATCCTGCCCTACACATGTAGTTACAATATGTCCCGAGTCATAATAATTATTTCAAAATACATGCAGTCCTTGTCATGTTTAACAAACGGTACACCCAATTAACTTATGATTTCCCTTGAAGCATGGCTGATACATAGTAGGCATAAAAGATTTTTTCAGTAAGCATTATTGTCACAATTCGAGCAATCAACATTTTTAGGATAGTAATTCCTATGTAGTCTTACAGTTATGATGAAAACTGCTTGTGATAATCACATTCTGACACCGTTTGTAGAATTACCTGAATACTGAACTCAAGCCCTGTTTTTATCTCTGCTTTTTCATTTTGCTCACTGCATTTATACCTTGTGCCACAGAGAAGGTTAGGTGACAGGTGGATTTTCTCCACTCAGTACTGTTCGGAGTGCTGACAGCAGTGCATCACCACCGAGTCTCTTTGCGCTACAGAAGGCCAACCAATTTAAAATGTTCACTTTTTTCTTCAACAGTGAACACTGTTTGTTCACTGCCTAATGTCATACAAATGGGGAAGTCAGGGATAGCAATTGATTTTTGAATAGAGTTTTTGCCCTAACAAGTCAAAGGTAGAGTCCAACATGCAAAGTGCATATCTGCAAGGCGCTGAGCAAGTACTGCTATAACAAATGTTGACATCATGGCACATTAAACATTATAATAAAACAGATCTGCTTTACATTTAATCACAATCAGACCACTTTTTCTATGCTCCTTATTTGTACAAAAGTCAACAGGGAGCAGCATGGAAATGGAACACGTCTACTTCACATTCAAAGTTCAACACCTCAAATTAGAGCTACACATGCACTAAAACTTTGCCAACATCCGTACAAATGATTTTCTCAGCATTGTGCTTTTGGAATAGATTTTGAGCAAAGTTAAGTACTGTTACTGGATGTTGTTACTTCGTTACATGGAAATGGCTTAGTGTACTCAAGTGAACTGCAGCGAACTGTGTGGTTGACTGAACCCTTCATTTGTACAGTTATGTCTGCACTGCAGCATTTACGCTTACAAATGATATACAAAGCACAGACCCTTAACACACATATGTCATCATTACTTAGCCCTGCTTCATTGGAACATTGAGAATCGTTTTGTATTGACAGTTCACATTGTCTGTTCACGAGCAGATAACATTGCTAATATCAATAGCATTCATTAATGTTTACATACCATCATCCTAACCTGATGATCCATGAATGCTTCATTGTCAGTCTTGTGTTTCACAAGTGTGTGTGTGTGTGTGTGTGTGTGTGTGTGTGTGTGTGTGTGTGTCCCATCTACACAGTATTATGGAAAACAAGTACATGTCAGTCTCAGTTCTGCAACATACATTAATGACACTATAGCTGACCTAAGTTAACAGTATGTGTTTATTATTGATCAGAATATTGCACTTATTACTTTATATCAACAAATATGGCTTTTCATAAAAACGTTGACAGCACAATATCTTCTCTGACACAGAATGAGGAACTAATCCTATGTACACTGCCCTGTCACACTTTAGAAGTCAGATTTCTTCCATGGCACTTGTGCTATGGACATTGTACTCTAGATAGGTAGGGGGTTCTAATCTCACAACAGTCAATGTGTGTTTGTGTCTGTGTGTGTGTGTGTGTGTGTGTGTGTGTGTGTGTGTGTGTGTGTGTGTGTGTGTGTGTGTGTGTGTGTGTGTGTGTGTGTGCATGTGTGTGTGTTTCTTTCTCTGTGTGGGTGTGCAGAACAGTACATATATGATGCATATCCATACAGTGTGCTGTGCAATTATGTTTTAGCGGAAGTAAGTAATACAAAATGGTGATGCCATCCACTGAAATGTACAGTGTCACAGTTCTAAAATAAATCTTGAGTGGTACTTGTGTTTCAGAAAACATTCAGTACCTTGCGATGTTAGGTATATAGTTCAAATCCCAACATTGTTGCTTACACTCAGTGTACATGTTGTTAACAGCGTTGTCACCCACATGTGTTGTTTTCATGTGTAGATGTTGTTTCCTCTTAGAAGAGTTTATTCTAATTTTAATTTTGAAATGCTGTATTGAAGACTAATGCTGTTATTTGAGTAGATTGCCTTTCCATACCAGTTGTAGTAAGATGCTTCCTCCAGACTGATGACACGAGATGAGGTAATGTATGTTGTTGCCTAAATAATGCACATGTTCCAGTACAGGATTATATCCACATTGTACATATTTGTTGTTCTACCATCACAGTGATAACAGAGGGAGGCCAAAGGGGTGTTTGGGTATACCTAGCATCAGGCAATGTTATCTAGCATACAGCAAGATTATTTCTAAGTAATTACAGGGACATATATTTCTTGATTCATAAACATGATGTAATGCTTTCATCTAACTACACATATGACAATTGGTGATGTACTTACACCGTGGCAGATTCATTGATGGTGTTGATTTTCTCATTGCATAGTCAAGTATTCCAAACCAGCATTAACTTAATGTAAGCATTTGTGTCCTTAACTGTTTTGCAGGAATGACATCCCTTCCATTTCTAAAGTATACATATAGAGTGGCAGAGGCCTCCCTCATCCATTTCCTCAGATAAAAATTATGGGCAAATAAAGTAATTCTGATTTAATGACTTCATATCATAGATGGAGTTAAACAGCTGTGATAACAATTCCAATGTGGCACATGTAATTAATAGCCATATTGTTAGTTGGTAGAGCTGTACAGCTTGATGTTCAATTCTAGCATAGGGAACCATTTTGTGTAAATGTACTAACGTCACATAACAACCATTACATCACATCAGTATTATCTCCTTGATTGTTGCACAGACGTATATGAATGCAGCTTTGGATTTCATAGCAGTAGGCATTTGTTTTGACAATGTCATGATGACAGCGCCATTGTGCCACATGCATTGAGTACTGCAGTGTACACCAGTCTGCTCCTGTTCTTGGGTGGTATGTGTACAGAAAACATTTTCTTTACAAAGGACAATTGATATAAGACTGATCACAATTGTGTGGACATGAGCATAATCAATTAATTGCCATCAGTTTGACATGTAGATATGACATTTACTATCAGGGTCCTTTCTTAATTCACATGTTAACTTCAGTTGTTTGTGACAATATCCATTGCTACCTCCTATGACATATGCCGACAATATACAGCTGTGTGGAATACATTGCATCATAGTGTGGTGTTTGCATCTGTTATCTGTTTGTACAATAACTGTGTCATGCATGAGTCCCTTAGGAAAGGGCAGTACATATGTTACACTCTGCTCCCATATTTGTAACACCACACACACCTACATATGGTATGCATAACCATTAGACTATTAAAGTGCATAATTCTCTTGAAAGGTGATCCTCCTTCTACAAGTGTTATGCCTATTTCTGTGTTGTACACAGTTAATACACAGGTCAGTGGTAACGTTGATGGCATGGGTTAGATACTTGGAAAAGGAGATTGCGGTTTCTAAGGCATTTGTATTTTCCAGCATGTTATATTGACAAAATGCATGCTATACAAATATTCCCTAATATATAATATATAATAACATATAATAAATAAGGGCGCTTCTATGGGCTAGGCTTGCAAAGGCTCCAGGGCCGTTAGCCTAGTACACACCTATGAACCTATGTACTGTCCCTGCTAAATGTCAACTGAACTCAGCACGTTAATGACATTTTTATCTCATGTAATCCCCTATGTTACAATGTTACTTTGTGTAATTGTGATATAACATCATGCCTGCTTTTATTTACCTATATTTGCTCAGGAAATGTGACCACCATTAATTATTATGACATACATATTACACAACTCGAAATGATGGAAATATCTGCAAAATGCAAACAAATAAAAAATAAAGCGGTTAGAGCACACTGAAACAGGTTGCATGATAAAAATAACTTTGTTAATTAAAACACAAGCGCTTTTGCCCTGCAACAATGCAGGACTTTTTCAAGTGAATAAACAAACACCATCTCCAATAATTTAAATACCCTAGTTATACATTAAAAAGTGCCAACATTTCTTAAAGAAACATCACTAGACATTTAAGCTCAACCAAAACTTATTCATCACAAGGTTAAAACCATATTATACATATAGCTTAATTCAGTAAAAATTTACAAGATCAATATCATAAAGGGAAAAGGGAAGCATGAAAAATGTCATATAAAGTAGTCAACAAGAAATACTCAACAAAAAATACAAAGATTCTAGAGTACAATCCAGCCCTACAGTGTGTTAGCTTTCTTCTTAATATAAGGTTTAATTTAGTTGGAAAGTACCACTTATTTGGATGTTACTATTTTTAAAGATTATCAGAATGAACAATGGACTAGCAAAATTTACAGAAAACCCACATACAGCAACAACTTATTACCTTTGTAGAGCAACCACCCTCTTCATCAAAAAAAAGTAGGAATTATCAAAGGCCAATATATTAGAGTGGCCAGAATGGTTTCCTCTCACAACCACTTTGTGGAAGAATGTGAGACACTGTGGCACATGCTACTAAAGAGGGGGTACCCCGAGGGCACAGTTGCCATGATTCGGGATAATATCATGGAGAAAAGAATGAAGGAACATATAGTACCCCTTATACACCCCATCTTCACTTTGGCCACAGGTGCATTTTCTAGGAGACAAGTGAATGGGCCAATTATGCAAAAAGCCTTTCTTACACAGTTTTACAATGAGGCCCCTCAGATTGGGGGTATTTTGATCAAAAACTGACAGATTTTTTCTTTGTTTAAAGAATTTGGAGACAAAATAGGGAACCATCCAACCGTGGACTTTAGAAGGGGCAAGACTATCAAAAATTATCTTGAGCACACATCTGTCCACTGTGGATATGGACGCAGTAACAAAATGGCTGGCACCTATAAATGTGGCTTTTGTAATTATTCTAATGACATACTGGAATGTGATAACCTGATGTTAAACCAAATGACAATTAGACCCAGGAATGTTTGTAACTGCAACAGTGTGGGGGTGGTTTATGCTGCTGTATATCAACCGTGTAAAAGGTTTTATGTAGGCAAGACAAAGAGGAAAATCAAAGAGCGTATGTATGAACACAAAGCTGATATTAGAAAACTGGTTAGCAAAAATGCCCTTGCTAAACACATTATAGAGTACCCCAGTCACCGTTTGCGATTTTTTGTTTTGGGACAAGTGTTACAAGACCTTAGAGGGGGACCATGGGAGGATAAATTGGAAGAAAGGGAACTGCATTGACAGTTTAGATTAAATGCTACTAATCCTCCTGGTCTCAATGAAGGGGTGTCTATAGCTTGTGTTTTAAAACTTAAAACTTACACTGTGTAGCCAGGTGCTGTTGTTCTGTGCATTTTAACAGACTATATATATAAAAAATCTTTTTTGTAGGGCAAGGATTGTTTTTATTTTCATTTTATATTCGTAAACTAAGTAGATAACATAATGGGCAGGATTCACGAAGGCTTGCACGGAGTGTAAGAGACGTGTAACACTCCATGCAAGCCTCGTGATCCAGGAACAGCCCTAAACTCTGTGTAAGAGACCAGCTAAAACGTCTCTTACACGGACTGGGTGTGGACATGCTAAATACCTCACTTGCAGCCGAAAGGTATGCAAATGAGGTATATTAGCGATCCACGAAGCAGAAACCAGCCTGTGTAAGAGACGTTTTAGCTGCAGAAATGTACTCAGTTGACAACTGAGTACGTTTCTGCAAAATTCACAATGGAGCCATGTCAGCTCCAAATAAAGGGTGCATATGTGTCAGGCAGCATGCCAATAGCCAAATATGTGGCCATTGGCAAGGTAACCCGATGCAAAAATAATAAAAATATAATTTTTTTTTCAGCGATCGCCGATGTTTAAACCCAGCGCAGCCCCGCGCAAACAGGCTGCGCTGTATAAAACATAAAAAATGAAGGTTATAAACCCACAAATGTGGGTTTTATGCAATACATGGAATGACAATGCAGGGACCAGCAGACCAAAAACAACATGGCCACCGTGTAGTGGTTGCTAAGGGGGGAAGCTAAGTGTAAGACATGTAACTAAGCATTAGTAGGCAATCTTATGTAAATGAGGGTTAGGATACTGAATCTCACAGTCACATAGCAAATGAGCACAGTCTGAGTAGTGTAAGAGATACATAAGGGGGAGGAATAGAGTAGGAGATAGGTGACATCACAGGGGGGAATGGTAGAAAGAAATGCAGTTCATTGGAGGTCAGTGTAACATGACAGATGACAGACACAGATCAGGGAAAGAGGAGTGCCACAAGATAAGTCTGGGAAAGTCAAGAAATGGAAGGTGTACAATGTTACTTACACTAAAGTTTCTTGCTGGGCGTGCATGCGCACGTGTGCGAGCCATGAAGCACGAGTAGGGCAGTGTGCGCACGTGCAAGGCAGACTGAGCATGTGAGAGCATGTTGGTAGATGTTTAACACTGTTTGCGCTGGTGTGCGCATGTGTAGGGCAGACTGAGCATGTGGGAGCCTGTTGGCAGACTTGTAAGACAGTTTGCGCTGGTGTGCGCGTGTTTTAACCCGAATAAGTAGATTCTGAACCGTGTAAGCAGGTGTGCACACGTGTAAGCCACTGTGAGCGCATTTCTGCTGGTATGCACGCTGCTTCCCCCTGAGGAAACAGAAAGGAAAAAGGAAGCAATAGAATTAGTAGGAAGCTAGCAGGGAATACTGCTGGAGCTAGCAGGTGAAAACAATTAGAAGCAGGCAATTACACAGGCAGAATAGTAGCCCAGCCCAGCACTTAAAACTCTGCAAACAGCAGTGCAGGATGTTTCTCTCAAGAGACACTGCAAGACAGGAGTAAGCTAATAGAAGTGAAAACTGAAAAAGCTTCACTCAGAGCAGAAATGTTAGGGGCTGCCATAGCTGTCATAATGAGACATAGGCGACTTGCTGAGGGTGGTGACAATGCAGATGGTGCCAGACAACCCACAGTGAGGAGACGGAGAAGAGTGTACAGGCCCAGGGTCACCTACCACGGGTTACATGAGCTGGAGATAGTAGAGCACTATAGAGTGGACAGAGAGCTCCTGCAGCAAATAGTTGAGCTGTGCAGGCCACGCCTCACACACAGAACCAACAGAGGGGAACCCATCCCAGTGGAAACCAAGGTATGTGTTGGCCTAAGAATACTAGCAACAGGTACCTTCCAGAGACCAACTGGTGATATGATGGGGATATCACAGGCATCAGCCTCCAGGGTACTGCACCAGTTCCTGGATGCCATGTAAGCACATGTCGGTGATCATGTATATCTCCCCAATGCCCGTGAGGTATTGGCCAGCAATATGCGTCTCTTCCAGCAAATAGCGGAATACCCTGAGGTAGTGGGTGCAATAGACTGCACGCACATATGCATCAAAGCACCAGCAGGTGAGCGGAGTAGGGCCTACATTAACCGCAAGGGCTTCCCCTCCATCAACTGCCAGGTCGTGTGTGATGCCCAGGGCATAATAATGAATGTGTGTGCTGGCTGTCCTGGGAGTTACCATGATTCCCACATATGGCATTTGACGCAGCTGTACCAGACATTTGCCAATGGTGACATCCCACACGGACACCTAGTGGGGGATGCAGGTTATGCACTGGGGCCGTGGCTGATGACACCCATCAGAAATGCACACACACCTGAACAGGAACGCCATAATGAGGCACATGCACAAACACGTAATGTAATAGAGCGTGTGTTTGGGCTGCTCAAGTCATGGTTCCGGTGTCTGGACACATCTGGTGGAGCCTTGCAGTACACACCAACTACATGTACCCAAATTGTCATGGTATGTGCTATGCTACATAATATGATCTTGCGAAAACAGCTGCAGCAGGACCAGCATAGGGCTGGGCCAAACAGCCCCCCACCATTACCAAGGCCATCACAGGCAGAGCGTGACTCAGAGGAGGAACAACCTGAGCCTGCCCCAGTAGGCAAAAGGAGGCATGCCCAGTATGCCCTGGCCTTGGCAAAGAGGCAACGCATAGCACACACACTGGCTCAGTAGGAACCCTGGGAATGATAGCCCCTCTGACTCTCTCAAATAATAACAGTGATGCCTAAAATTACATGACCTGCTCACAAACATGTACAGGGAGTGTAATATGCGCATCCAACAGAGGCTGCCCTGCAGCACCACCTGAGGCATGAATGCCATGTGTTAAGTAATGTAACACCATGTACTATATGCACACCTGAGGACCCTGACTAACATCCACCCTCACCAAGCATGAAGCCACAAAATGACGATGGGATGATAAATAGCAATAACTGGCTGAAGTAATGCAGTTAGTCAAAGGGGAGCCAATGTGTTCCAGCCTGGGAAGACATGCGGAGCATGACATGATGCACCACCTGCTAGGGTGGCGTGCACCTATCAGTCCAGGCCCCATGGATACTGGCAAAGGCTGGCAGTACCCACAGCATGCCCTGAATAGGTAAGTATCAAAACACAAACCCACCTTCATAGGTACCACAAGGGATAGGAACCTAGATGTAATGCTACCCAATGCCAGAAGTCTAAACAGCAAGATGTGTGCAGTGTAAACGCACACAGTATGGAGAATGTAGATATCAGTCCTGTAATAGAAAACTGGGTCAAGGCTCACATCAGCACCCTAACACTACCAGGTCACACCTCATACTGTGCTGTACAGCCGCAAAACATGGAACAAGCTACAAAAGGAGGGTGACTAGCAATAAATGTCAAGGATAACCACACCCCCATGTTGGTACCACAACAAGAAGCAGCAATGAATAGCCATGGTCAAATACCAATGGCTAAAACTGCCTCCCAGTATATAGCCTGCTGCAGACTACTGTCCTAATACCAGGAACTGCACGTGGCCTATGTTGGAATACATGAATATATCAAGCCCCCCAAACCACATTATAATGCTTGACTGAAAATACCCAGACATACACTGGGAGCATTATACTAGCACCAACACAGTCAGAGAAAAGTTCCCAGAATCCATAAACCAAAATGCCCAGGAACAACGTACCACTCCCACAAGAGGGGTAAGCATACTGGATGTGATAATCAGCAACATGTGTACTGGATGGCAAGATGAGAAGTGTATCCCTCACTGGTAAGACCAGACCATAGAGTAATCACACTGGATATACACATCCCGACCCCAGTCCCTGGCCAGAATACTACAGTGAAAAACATGTGTAAAGCATAGGTTGCACCCCTCCAAACCGATGTGGAATCCACAAAAGGCCCTGTGCAAGTGCAGAATATGGGACACACTGCAGAACATGTTATACAGGCATTCCATGAACACAGCCAGGAATGCTTGGAGTATGCAATCACAAATAACAACAAGACACAATGCCATACACCCAGGCATCTGGCATGCTGGACTCCAGCCATTACCAAACCATGCAAGAGAATGAGGAAGCTACCACATGATAGAGCAAACATAAAAAGGGAAGTAATCACTGATCAGTAGTATGGCAATAACATATGTCCACACATACAATCCACTAAGGCCAGCCACAACAAGTAGAATCTGTGAATCCAGAGGCAATGTGACACCTGTCCCAAGTACACAGACAACCACAACTTCCCCAATAAATACAAATATATGTGATAGATGCAACCATGTATCCAAACCGGAGGCTGAGCTCCCCCAACTCAGTGCTGTCAAAACTAGTCAGGAGGAGAAGGTAACCACATACACCACAAACCCAGTCCCACATAGACCTACCACAACTGTAAACCAAACATAAACACAGAAAAACATTCCTGGAGGCCCTAATTACAAACACACCACACCAACAGAAGCCTCCAAAGCAGATCCCAAGCAACTACAACCTCCAAACATAGCACATGCAACACATAGTACACAAAGCTGGTGTGCCAAACAGTCACAGGCCAGAAGGAGAAACAACATGCCTGATACAGTTGTAATAGGTGTCTGTATAGGCAGACACACTGCTGTCCCACTCACCAGACTGAACAAGGGAAAGGGTACAGTAAGCTGCCTGTAGGCTGCCACAATATGCCACATAACACAAGTACGCAGGTCACCCCAAAGCAAGCAGAAATATGATGCACTCAATGTCCATGCTGGTGTGAATGACCTGAGATGTACCTCCCTGGACTACATGAAAAGAGACATGGATGAGCTCTCTGAGTATGTACCCCAGGCTGGTATGACACTGGCCGTGTGCAGCATCCAACCCTCACCAAGAATGATGCCACAGTACAAACACAGAATGATCATCTTTAACAGGTGGCACAGTTACAGCTGTCAGTCCAAGAGGGTCTAATGTCTGTCTGCTTGAGATGTCATGCATGACAAGCCATGCTGCTGTTCCAGGGATGGCTTGCACCTGTTACCCCTGTGCGTCTGGATACTGGATAAGGCCTTTGCCACCTCCATAGAGCCGTATGTAGGCAAGGCCAAAAAGACTACCCACCACCCTAGAAAACATAAGTGGTAAGAAACATAAGGGTAATGCTGACCAATGCCAGATGTGTAAACTGCAATATGCATGCCCCTGAGGCACTTCCCAGTATGGAGAACATCGATGTCTGTGCAGTGACAGAAGCCTGCTGCAAGCCTAGTGATAGCACACCAGCACTACCAGGTTATACCACATATCATGCGTTATGGCCCCAACACCTGGACCAAAACATCAAAGGAGGGGGAGTATCCATATGCAGCACAGACACCCATACGGCCAGGTAACTGACAATGCACAAAGCAGCGGAGACCACCCATGTGCACCTAAGTGTAGTCAAAACTGCTGTACAGTCTGTAGCATGTGACAGACCACACTCTCACACTCAAGAACTCCACCCAGACACCCTGAAGACACTGGACAGTATGAATGTCCCACCAAATACCAGACAAGGTACTCACAAATTACCACATAGGTGGTAAACCATTATGTATGCAAGGAGTAATCAGGGACCTAGGGACACAAGTCAACAGTAATCTGTCATGTGACACACAATGCCAATGTGGCTAGGAAGATTGTCGATATTGGACACCGTATCATGAAAGGATTCACATCTACATCAACAGAGGTCACTGTGCCTCTGTATTGTTCCCTTATCACACCCATAATCTAGTACAATGACTCATATGGGATGTACCGTACGTGACACCTGCAGCGGTTCGGAAGACCTCAAAGGTACCCCACCAATAGGATAAAGGGTGTCAAATATATGTCATATGCTGCCTGGCTGAAGACACCCCAGCTGAATGCAGTCACAGACTGCCTACACAGAGGCATTGTATGTCTGTTGTACAAGGCCATGTCCAACACAGGAGTAATGGACATGCTCCACCACAGGAAATCAAAGCCATTGGAGCTGTGACAGTGACAGATGTCAGCCTCAACACATAATGAAATAGGATATGCTGGAGAGACAGATACATAACCCAGAGGCTCCCCACACCCAGAAACAAGATCCCAATCCATGTTAGGCAGAGCCCCTCACTGACACCCCTCAACAGGAATATTGCCAAGTGGATGGATGATCGTACATGTATACTGGGGGTCTTCACTGTGTCACGCCCAGACAGAGGCACAGTTAAGAAAATCATAAATGGCCATAATAGTCACATAGCAAGGGGCGGCGAAAGACACACACACTCTGGCTTGGCTTACTAATGCCCTAGGGTGGATAGCCTAGTATGAACCCATGAACCTATGAAGATACAAATTATACAGGACAGTAAGGATAATAACAAGGCTTACTTAACTGATGGTAGGAACCATGTTGGGAATCCACAGATATGCTCCGAATCACACAGATATTACAAACAACATACCAAACACACACACATATTGCCAACATACGACCTGACAGGTGCAGTGCAAACCCCCCCCCCCAGAATGCAAAATATCTATCCCAGCAGACTGCTGGTCCCCTGACATTGCAGATGCTGAGGTAACAGCCATCATCTGCAAAGCAAAACACACAGCGGCAAAGGTATGTGATGGTGTCCTGGGCTGAGGCCAACATGGACTCCAAGAATAATGGAATGCCAAATCACACTACTGCCCAATGTCAGCCTTACCTCAGGATATGTACCCAAAGAGCAGTGTACAACAACAGTGGTCCTTCACAACAAAGGTGTTGCCTGAATGGATACTGCAAACTACCACCCCAGGATCCTGACAAGCTTGGTCTGCACAGCTATGAAAAGGATCAGTATGTACCGCAGACATAAAGCTATCGTGGACCTACTGATACTGGACCCTACACAGTGTGGCTGTCGTAACTGCAGATCCTGCCCCTAAACATGTTTGACCCATTTGAAGCAGTCATTAAGGTAATTGATGAGGGCAATGTGGTCCACACAGCGTAGCTGGACCGTGCATATGCTTCTAGACAATACCCTACGAGTTCAGTATGGATATGTTCACCAGCTTAAATATATACCCCTATGTCAGTAGAGGGGTTGCAAACCAGACCGAGGACAGAACTGACATGGTCAGACATGCTGCATCCATGTCAGACTACAAAGCAGATATGAGTGGCATCCCACAAGGCTTGGTCCTGTCCCCCCCCCCATTCTGTATATATGTCCCATAGGTATAGGCCAACATGGAAGGACTGTGACTGAACATGTATGCAGAGGAGTACAAACAGCGCACCATATCCGACCCCCAGCTGACACAAGCAACCCACAAAAGGGCCACCTACGAACAGACAACTGGAGCCATAGCCATGTCAGCAAGTTAATTGCAGAACTGTGGATAGACAACCACCGTGGATATACAGTAAGTGCCCACAAATTACCACACAGGTGCCAACCCATTATGTACCTAACATGTAATGAGAGACCTGGGGACACAAGGTGATAGATATCCTGCACTGGACAAACATGTGGCTGTAGTGTTCGCAGAAACATACCATATACCCACCCAATCATGAAGGTTGTCAGATGTAGATAAGGGGAGGTCACTGTGGCTCTGCAGTCATCCTTCATCAGCATCACAATTGACTACAATAGCCCCTGTGGGATATACCTCAGCAGACACCTCCATCAACTGTAAAGTCCACAACAGTACCCCACCAGGAGTAGCAAAGAGCATGAACAGATGCCATGTGTTGCCTGAGTAAACAAACTGCAGCCCCACACACTGCCATACTGCCCAGCTACAGGCAAGCTGTGCCTGATGTATGAAGCCATGTCCAACCTGGAATCAATGAACATGCTGCACCTTGTACAATCTGAATGGCAGTGAGCTATGCACATGAGAGACCTGAACCCCAGCACTGACATACATAGGAAAAGCTGTACAGAATGATCCATAACACAGAAGGCACCCCCACTCTTGAGTAGACTCCCAGTACAGGTTAGCCAGAGAGTCACCTATCGACACCCCTCAAGAGGAATCCCGATGAGTGGATGGGAGATGGTAGGTTAACCCTGGGTATCACTGTTATGTCAGAGGTAGACGGAGGCACAGTATACCAACCATGACATATGTCATGGCAAACTCCAGTTACAATGTGTGTCAAAGGACAAACACACCCTGTGACTAGCATCAGAAATGGCCTAGGGAACATCGCTAGTGTTTGCCAATGTCCACCTATGTTGTGGAATACACTACCAATGTTGGATGAGCCTGGTGTAGGTAGTCCATATCTGAACATAATGCAACATGGTCATATGTGTACAACTGGCCCCTACACAGTCTGTTGTGCACACTATGAAGATGTCAAGCAGTGAGAGGACTAAAGCCCAGGATACTGTCCACCACAGTGAAAGTACTGAACCAGTACACTATACGGTACTACAATGTTAGGTCATTATGAAAGTATGTTGACAACTGTCTGCAAAGTATCCCATGCAATCCCTGCAGGCACAGTATAATCCCTGTTGTGGCAGACACGAAGCAGTTGGCCAGTTAGTACACAACATGACACCCAACACACAACCATAAACGTGAGATATTGTTGAAGTTCACACACACCCAAATATGTGGTGGACTTCAGAGTGCAACATATGGAAAGCTCACACTGGGCATGCTCGCACACTTTGATAAATGAGGCATATGTCAGACAACATACCATGGAAAGGCTGAACTGGGCATGCTCACACACTTAGGCCATATCTCCGTTTAGCAGTTGGCCACACATATCTGGTATTTGTACGTGTCATTCCAGGAACCAACCACAACACAGCAATCTGCCCAGTGCACACAGTAAATGACTACAGAGACATAAGTGATATAGTGGATCGCCGTCATATACAAACATCTTCCACAGATACACAAGTTGGTCATAGGAACAGGGAATGCTATGGCAATAAAGACCTGCAAACAGTAGAACAGCACAACAAATATTGTGCATCTGACAATTGAACATATGGGTGTAGAGGTCAATACTAGGCTTGTTGCCCGAGGGAATGACAACTCAGCCAGAGTGTGCTTGGCATCTGCATCCCCAGTACAGTAGGCTACTGTGCCACTGTAAAGTAGGTCACATAAGGCAACGTGTGAGGCTAGTGAGCTGTGCCTCTGTCAAGCAGGGGCACAGTGGAGATCCCAGGGTTTGAATGTGCTAAGCCACAGCCATGTTGTTGGTGTGTGCTGGAAGAGGGTTGCAGAGGATCCCTAACAGTAAGTGGCCATCAATAACAGACTGAGGGGAGCCCTATCTGCATTGTCTGGACAATTCCACTGCCAACACTGTGTTGTGATGATTATGTAGGAATGAAGTGTCGTGCCGGAACTGTTCACAGATGTCCTCCCTCTGTGGGCTACAGCTCTGCAATGTATTAGCTCACTCTGTCTGTTGGACGGCTCATATATGGCTGGAGTACACCTGACAGGTGTCTTGCTGTGGAGCAGTCATGGGTATATGTAGGATAGCATGATCAATGCAAACCGTACACATGCTCATAGAATGCAATTGTCAAGGATTATGCTGAGTGGCCAGTATAGCCCCCCAGCATGGGTCCTTTGAAGTCGGCCACCCCAGTCTTCACAAGTGTAGAGTCTGCTTGTGCTAAATACAGTTTGTGTGCAGTGACAACCTTGCCTGGGGGTGGGGATGGGATATGGATGTCCAGGGAAAGGTGGGTATAGTCAGATATCAACAATGGTGGTCTACCTCTGGTATGGAACAGTGAGTACCCATGTTGCAGATGGACAGGTGCAATATGTATTCCCCCATGTGGCTGTGGTGTGTGGTTCTGCCATAGCACATGGACCCACAAATTGTAGTGGCTGTAGGGTAAAGTGGTAGAGGCCTGAGTAGTTCTCATACACAATATGCCTGTACTTGATGTTAACAGCTGGAATGGTGTATGTGAACACCTGCATATCCCGGTACTGTTCCCAGGGAAGCTAAGTGTGTGTCCTGGATGTGGGTGTGGTGTTCTGGACTGGTTGTGTTGTGTGTTACAGGTCCTGTGGTCACGAAGCATGGTATAGAACATAACCTGCCAGTGCGATGTGCATATCTGACCCTGACTTAGGTGGCTGCAAATGCATATATATGCTATCCCCCACCTGACAGGTAGTACTAGATGTACATAACTCTGTAGAAATAAAGATGTCAGCACGCTATAAATACTGCAGGTGCAGACCAGATTCCCAGTAATTCGGTTAGCGCACTCTGCTAATGCATCTCACTCAAGTGTCATAATATAGGTAGGTAGGAGTTTGAACCATGCAATTGCTCAGTGTGTGTGTGTGTGTGTGTGTGTGTGGGTGAGCGGAGTTGATGTCTGTGTGAGTAAGATGTCCCTTTTGGCAACTGTGAAAGCACTCTACAGGATGCACATTCCCCTATCTCAGCACGGATGATGTCAGCACCCTATAAGTACAGCAAGAGAAGGGAAACCTCCCCGCAATTCAAATAGCGTGCTCTGCTAATGCGTCTGTCATGAGTATCATAACATAGTTAGGTAGGGGTTTGAATCCTGCAACTGCCCAGTGTGTGTGGGGGGGGTTAGTGTGTGTGCAAGTCTGTGTGAGGAAGATGTCCCTTTTGGCAACTGTGAAAGCACTCTACAGGATGCACATTCCCCTATCTCAGCACGGATGATGTCAGCACCCTATAAGTACAGCAGGAGAAGGGGAAACCTCCCAATAATTGAAAAAGCGCGCTCTGCTAATGCGTCTGTCATGAGTGTCATAACATAGTGAGGTAGGGGTTTGAATCCTGCAACTGCCCAGTGTGTGTGGAGGGGGGGTTAGTGTGTGTGCAAGTCTGTGTGAGGGAGATGTCCCTTTTGGCAACTGTGAAAGCACTCTACAGGATGCACATTCCCCTATCTCAGCACGGATGATGTCAGCACCCTATAAGTACAACAGGAGAAGGAAAACCTCACAGTAATTCAAATAGCGCACTCCGCTAATGCGTCTGTCATGAGTGTCATAATATAGTTAGGTAGGAGTTTGAAACCTGCAAATGGCAAGTGTGTGTGTTTGGATGTGGGGAGTTTGTGTGTGTGCAATTCTGTATGAAAAACATGTGCTTTTTTGCAATAAGGAGATCACACTACATGATGCACATTACCCTTTCCAAACAGTGATGATGTCAGCACCCTATACATACAGCTGGAGAAGAGACACCTACCAGTAGTCTGAATAGCCCAGTCTGCTACAGCGTCACTCTCAACTGTCATAACATAGTTAGGTAGGGGTTTGAAACCTGCAAATGGCAAGTGTGTGTGTTTGGATGTGGGGAGTTTGTGTGTGTGCAATTTTGCATGAAAAATATGTGCTTTTTTGCAATCAGGAGATCACACTACATGATGCACATTACCCTTTCCAAACAGTGATGATGTCAGCACCCTATACATACAGCTGGAGAAGAGACACCTGCCAGTAATCCGAATAGTGCAGTTTGCTACAGCATCACTCTCAAGTGTCATAACATAGTTAGGTAGGGGTTTGAAACCTGCAAGTGTGTTTAGATGTGTGGAGTTTGTGTGTGTGCAATTCTGTATGAAAAACATGTGCTTTTTTGCAATCAGGAGATCACACTACATGATGCACATTACCCTTTCCAAACAGTGATGATGTCAGCACCCTATACATACAGCTGGAGAAGAAACACCTACCAGTAATCCGAATAGTGCAGTCCGCTACAGCGTCACTCTCAAGTGTCATAACATAGTTAGGTAGGGGTTTGAAACCTGCAAGTGTGTGTGTGTGTTTGGATGTGCGGAGTTTGTGTGTGTGCAATTCTGTATGAAAAACATGTTAGTTTTGGCAATCAGGAGATCACACTACCTGATGCACATTACCCTTTCAAAACACTGATGATGTCAGCACTCTATAAGTACAGCCAGAGAAGAGGAACCTCTTAGTAATCCGAATAGTGTGCTTCGCTAATGCGTCTCTCTCACGTGTTGTGACTTAGTTAGGTAGGGGTATGAATCCTGCAAATAGCAAGTGTGTGTGTGCGGGTAGTAGGGTGTGTGTAAATGCAAGTGTGAGAGAACAGATCCTTTTGGCAAATATGACAATACACCAGATGCTGCATATTCCCCCAGTAAATACAGGGGATGTCACCACACTATCAGCACAGCCAAACAGGGCTAGTTGGCCAGTAATGCCAATAGTGCGCTCTGCTACTGGGTCTATTACCATTGTCAGAGTACAGATAGGTATGTTTTGGTAACCCACAACTGCCACGTGTGGTTGTGTCACACATTATGACCTTGTGTGGGTCTTTGTGCATAACAATGCATGCCATTGCCTAAACCAGCAATGGCAATGCACACATGATGTATGTATGTGACACATACACATAAATACCTGTGACCTGCAGTAGTTACCATGTCTGACACATGCCTTGAGTGGATAAATGGTATTTGCAATGCATAACAATATGACTGTGTCTTACTGTGCAAGGGCCGCACACAGTATGTGTCTATACAGTGTGGGTGTATATGGTAAAATACCTACAGCAGGGGATACACATCTGGTCTGGGCCATATAATCTACATGTAGTCGATGTACAGGTGCTGCATGTTCCCACCTGTTGTGGGAGTGGTAACATGTCATTCCACTGCAATTCAGTGACCACATGCTGGGAACCCTTCAACTAGTGTGTTGTAGCTACAGTAATGCTCACGCACAATGTTTGGCTGGATGCAGTCCAGCCATATAAAGACAGTTCTTGAGACTTGCATATTGCCAGTGTTGTTATGGAGGATAGGTGGGTTTCCTGTGTATGGGAGGGTTGTGTGTGCCAGGCTATGAACCAGACGGCAGTCTGACACACTGTTAGCTGCTCATGAATAGGCCCTGATGCTTTGTGCTGTGCCAACAACCTGGAGGTGTGTTTATCTGTGGTGCCTTGGGATACCACCCCCCTGTCCAGTGTTACATGTGTAGGGGACGACAGGCATGGTATGAGGTATAACCTGGCAGTGATGGGTTGCACCTGTGAGCCGTGAATCAGGACTCTGGTACTGCACAGACATTGCAGTTCACCATGCTGAGGACAGTGTCCAGTGCATGCATCTTGTGGTGTACACTGCTGGTGTTGTGTAGCATCACTGTTAGTGTCCTATCCTGTGTGATACCCGCTGAGGTGGCTATGTAATCCATGTCCTGCAGCATAAGGCAGTATGTGTGTATCAAGGGGCTTCTCCAATATACATTGGGCCATGGGTGTCACGTGCAAGCTGCCCCTCGCACATCATTGTGGCTTCCCTAGCATGTAAGCACACGTTGACAACCAGTAGATACCCTATGAATGACATTGGAGACTGAGTAGAATGTAGACATAGAACACCCTTCCTACATATAGTGGTAGCATACCTGGTGAGGGTATGATGGCAACCAAGATCAGGCTCATACTGGCCCGTGCCACATGCTGAGAGATCCCTTCTATGTTTCCTATCATGTAGTCCAGGGAGGTATGTCTCAGGTCATCCATAGTGGCATGGTCAATGACTGAGTCATATGTGTCCATGCCTCTGACTGACCTGTATGCATGTGTTTTGTGGTGGACCATAGTGCCCCAGAGGCATATCACTATGACCTTCACCATGTACAGCCTGTTGAGTGGGACCCCACTGCAGTGGCCAAGAGAGGTACCTGACACATCTGTAGCAGGTGTGTTGTGTAGCCCTACAGGCTGTGAGTGTGTGGCACACGGGATGTGTTTGCCATGTGTGGCATGTGCTCTGTTCCGACATAACATATGCCTGTGTGCCAGCTGCGGAGGTGTGTGATGCTCAGGCAGGATGCTATTCTGAGTCCCCACGTATGCCCCAGTGTGTTCAGCTTGCTGTCAGTGCGTGTCTATGTCTGACTGGTATTGTAGTCACTGTAGTATGACATACCACCTGACAGGGTATGGCATTACTGGGTTCAGAGTGCTCAGTCCCCAGATTGGCTATGTGGTGGCATCCCACACATGTGTTGTATGTTCCTGGCCAAGGGTGATGGTTGACTGAATACATGTGGCAGCTGTGACATTGCCACATGACTCACATAAACAACAACTGGACCATAGAGGTGATTCACAGGTTACCTTTGCACATGCTACCCTAGTAGTGTGATTGCCATGGTGAGTACCAACACATAGGGCCAATGGGGAACAACATACTGAAGGTGTGTATGTGTGGGTGTACTGCTACTGTTTCATAGCACTGGCATATATGACTGCACACGTGGGTAAATGCCAGGTAAGACGTGCAATGTGTCACAGGCAACGTACATGCGAACAGGACAGACAGTGACGTTCTGTCATGTGTAAACTTGACATACGTGATGCGCTATGCAGATGCCACTAGGAGTCCACAGAAGCACTGTAACTCTGCATTGCAGGTGGAAGCAGTGTTCCAGGGAACCCCAAGCGAACATGCATGCAAACAAAGCTACAGTAAGCAGGGCTGGAAGTAGTCCATTGTACAACAAAGAAGGGGTAACACTAACAGTAGGTAACAGTGCAAATATGTAGGCACTATCAACATGTACCCAGGAATGCACAGCGCAGATGCCCATGGTAGAACTGATATTATGTCATAGTTAATTGTGATTTGGATTACATTGGTACTGCACACATATCAACATGCAAACATCCACATTGCATACTCGTTGTGGGCAACTTGCCACCATTACTGTACATGTCCATCATTGCATATCACTACTTGCATTAGCTTCCCCCCTGTGCTACCCATGTATGTGGCTATCTGTTGACATCCTTACCACCGGTATGCAATTATGTGCAGCTGTTACACTTTGGTACGTACTATGGGTGCAGATAACAATTCAGGACAGTCATACGGTTACTGCATCAGGCATGCTGGGATATACACACAGTCATATCAGCACACTGTACTGTTACCAACATGATACTACTAATACACTTCTATGTAGTCACCCTGTGCATCAGCAATGTATTTACCTGTTCCTGCACTGATGTTGGAGATTGCAGGAGGTGGCACAGTTTCATCATATGCACAGGGTGTGAATTAGGTATGCCTGAGTCTGCCACTGATACCACCAATTGACATGTGTGTGTATGTGTGTTGGTGAGGGACAGCAGTACAGGGTGGGGCACTGTTGGTGCAGTGTGTACATGTATGTGGTAGCCCTAGGTGTTAACATTTCGCATGTGTGTATGCACGCACACAGTTCCACCTCATGGCTGCCATATACAGAGGTTTGTGGACAGCCACAGACTGCACCTGGCAGGTCATACAGATCAGTGTCTGTGGGCACGGACATGGTACCTGTGCCTGGCAGAGGTGCTACGGACCGTATCCAGTACTAATCCAGACTGGGTACTGTCATCAGAAGCGGGAGTGTATTGACTGGACACAGGTCCCTGTTGGGACTGTCCAGAGCCATGTGCACGTGGTCTCCTGGGGTGTTCCGATGACAGCACAGACCCAGCATTGCTGGGGCTGCTGCTGGCACTATGGGGGCATGCGCAGGCCTGTTGTCATCTGCGCCGACTGCCAGCTGCTGCTGTTGCTGGCATACGGCCACGTCGATGCCGCAACCGCCCACCATTGCCCTGGCTCATGGACATTTGGTTGTGGAACTGCTGTAATATGTCCCCACAACATCTGTCTATGACATCAGTGAAATTACAGAGTGCATCCGCGATGTCACGCATACTGTCAGTCATGGCTGTGCGACATGCTCTCAGCTCCCTCAGACCCTGTCTGGTGTACCTTTCCATACGTGACTGTGCCTGCATGACAGCCCAAAACATAGCTGAGGTTGACAGACCTCTTTGGGCACGTCTGCCAGAGGCAGTACGCCCACGGATGCTCCCAGGAGAACCCATGGGCAACTGTCTGTGTGGTACCATTGCAGGACCCTGCCCATGGCTGCTGTGTGGGGAAGCATGTGCCACAGATACCACATTACCCTGGTCAATGCCCACTGTATCCTGTCCAACACCTAGGGACAATGGTGACAAAGGATGTACTGGCAGGATGACTGTGCGCAATGATGGGGTTGACAGCTGTGTACTGTCAATTGGCTGACCAATGGCGGACCCTGACACACCTTCCTGTACCATTACACAGATATCACCATTACCAGTACCTGTGGCACCAGATTCAGGTTCCCTGCTGCAGGACACCAGAGCAGCACCAGAACCTGTGGGAGGAAGACAGGAAACACAGTTTACAGTGTCCACACAATGTTACCAGTGATGCACTTATGCACACATGCACACATGCACACGTGGACACATGCACACATGCACACATGGACACAGGCACACATGCGCACATGCACATGTGGACACATGCACACATGCACACATGCACACATGGACACATGCACACATGCATACATGCACACAGGCACACATGCACACATGCACACAAACACTATAGATAACCACAAGGCCTTCTTCAGTTATGTTACACATATGGACCAAACGCCTCAGATATGCTCTGAGTTAATACACACCTACTTAACATTCACCGGACACACAGATATTGGCAACATTCTTGCAGATAGGTTCGGTGCACATATTCCCCCTCCTTCTCCCCCACAAGTAGAAATACTTATCACAGCTGAATGTAACCTCCCTATCATCTCACATGTCCAGGTGAGGGCCCTCAGCAAAGCAGAACACACAGCATCACTGTGACCTGATGGTATCCCTGGATGTGTGCTACGTGCACTCCAAGAGGACATACAACCGCATATAAGACTGATATTTAACCTTGGCCGTATTACAGGATATGTACCTGAACACTGGCATACAGCAACAGTGGTCCCACACCACTAAGGAGGCACCTCTACTGACCCTGGGAACTACCGCATCATAAGCATAACCAGCCTGGTCTGCTAAGCTATGGAATTATTCAGTATGGGATGCATATACAGCGATATTGGGTACCTGCAGACACTTGTTCCCGGCCAGTTTGCCTTTGTGATGGGCTGATCCTGCCTTTTGAACCTGGTTGACCTTTCAAAACAGTCACTACAGCCATTGATGAGGGCAACGCACAGACAACTGCTGCCAGGATCATGGCCTAACACTGACTGACATGTAATGTATAGCCATCCCCTTTGGTGGAACTACGTACACACAACATATCACATGGACATACCTATAGATACAGACCTATGACACATTTGGAGGGTTCACAGTATGCAGACTATTAACCTGCTACTTTATATTACCTGCGTTTGTCTCAGCTGGTTGCGTTACCACTACTTCTGCTTCCTGCTGCTGCTGGCACGGCTTGCTACTGTCACTGCTGACAACTTAGACTCAGTGTGTAGCGTGTGTATTTTTTGTTTTATCTCACTCTCTGTCTCTGTCTCTGTCTGTCTCTCTCCCTCTGTCTGCTTCCAGACAGTGCAATGAACGTATTGCATGTGTGGAGTGTTAGTACAGGATGCTTTTGTAGGTATCTTGCATAGGTCCATGTGATGGCCTCTGCACCAATTGTAAGCCAGCATTTGCTAATTGCATGCAGCCAGTTGTGTACTGATTGCAGTTCTCACTGTGATTTCAGGACAGTGCTATAAAAGGGTATGTGAGATAGGCATTACCCTTTCAGATTGTAAGGGCGGGGACCATGCTGGTATGCTGTGGACACTGTTCTGTGAGTGTAAAGGTTAGTATCTCTCTCATGATTCAGGCTGTGTTGTAGATTCACATTTCTCCATTCCTCTCTCCTGTTCCCTGTAGTAAGTGTGTATGCACAATGACACCTACAACTATATATATATATATATATATATATATATATATATATATATATATATATATATGTAAATATACATACATTTATATATGTACATTAACTGACATTATTACCTACTAGCTACCAAATAGCATGGCTGTTTCTGTTCACACACTACTATTATGGAAATCCACTAGTTTTGACAGTAATTCTAAATGACATGCTTTGTGTACTACACATCCTATATTCCCTTTACATTCATTCCTACTATTACATGATATATTTATTTTAGCACAATGTTCTTGTGTAAGAGTCATGGCTTAGTGGTAGGTTATGTAGACTACTGTTTCCTGGGTTCGGGACTGACAGTGGGATTTTATTTTGCTTTTGAACTGACTACAGGACCTGTCAATCAGAGTGACTAAGGCACTTTTAAGCAGTTGTAACCGGGTTAGCGTTGGTTCGCGCGGAGCTCACGCATGCGCACTGGCGTTTAGCTCCACGCACACCCGCTTACAACCGCTTAACAGTGCTTACTCTGGCGCACACCCGCGCTATTTTCTTTGAAAGAAATGAAAATGGGGAGACAGGAAAGTGGTGAAAAAGGGGTCACAAAGAGGGTAAGACAGTAAGGAAACAAGCTTGGGATTTGCAGGAGGGATGTAGGTAAGGCCCATAGCTGCCCATTTCTTCATCAGCAACAGCTGTGCATATGTATCTAATTTGGTGTGACATTTGAAACCTTCCACCCCTGAGAGAGGTGTCAGGACAACAATAATACTTGTTGTACAGCCAATTGTAATTGATAGTTTCCATGTCCAGCAGACATGTGTGCGGAATGGGCAGCTATGTATGGGGCGTAATTTTTTTTTGGGTACAGAGTGCCCTTTTTTTTTTTTTTTTCAGGTGAGAGTGGTATGTCAGGTGAAGGAAGTCGGTATAGCTGGGGAGGTAGGTTGGGTAGGTCAACAGACAAGACAAACAAGACGCATACAGGGGCAGTGTATGACATGTGTGGGGGGTTACACAATTGACGGGGATGGAGGTTTGGATATCCAGAGCCCATGAGCCCACAGATGGCAACAGTGGAACTGATATCCCCACCCATGGGCAGTTGCCACTGTTCCTTCACTGCCCAGGACGGGGCTGTGCTGGAGGCTGTGTAGGCTGGGCAACAGGCATGCCCGTAAGTTGTGCCACCTGTGCCTCAAGCTGGTGTAGGGGTCCAAGAACAGAGTCCTGGATCTCCCTACGCACCACAGTCCAGAAACTACGGAGGGTGAGTGGTGGTTCTCCTCCGGCCACACTTGCAGAGGGGGGACGAGCCCCATCCCCTGCAGCGCTTCCACCCACAGATGGCACAGGGCCACCAGAGGAGGGTCCAGACTGGGCACTAGTGCCAGGTGCACTCGCCAGCTGAGGTGGGAGAGGTGGGTCCGCTGGAACCCGCCTTCCCTGTCGTCCTATGTTTTGCATTATGTCATGACAGTTTGGGTTAGTCACATATAATACCATTCACAATTAGTTGTAACAGCATGCATTAGTATTCCCATTAACCAAACACCCAGATATTCACACCATTCAACAGTGAGCATAACACATGCATAATTTGAACAGCAATACACAGTCCAACAACATGCAGGGTTGATTGATGGCAACAGGCCATCAGGTTTGGATGTATGAACAGGGCAGATGCATCAACGGACATGCAAATATTTATGACCCAACAGGACAAATGTCCAGGGGTGTTAATTGTGATTGCACATACCATTTTCACGTGGAATGGGTTATATATGGTTATAGGGTGGGGTGAAGAAAATAATATTAACACCTTCGAATACCAATACATATGCTGTACATTTCTAATAGCTGCACATATATACACACTACTGTTCTAACTACAGTTTCCTATATGATAACTACTTCTATTTGGTGATAGGACTGTTACTGCTACATCAATATACATTTTATTGTTCTTCATACACATTCATATCTGGCTTTGTTCAGCTACATCATCCTGCTACATTTGCTTTATATATCTATAGACAACTGTGGATGTTTGGTATGTCAGACAAGCATGCTATCTGCATATTGCAGACTGAGAGCAACATATCCAGATTTTGGGATACACATTCCAGCTGCAGCAACACTTTGAACAGATGCATGCATTTCATTCTGTACTGACTGCAGTATACTTTATTCAGGGGTTATTACTACTTTATTGGTGGATTCATAACACTTTCTCACACTCTCACTTGTTTTCATTTTACTATTCAGGATGGTACTTACTTCTAGGCTTTATTGACATGTTTTACCTGTAGTTATTACAATCCTTTCCAGCAGTCTCACTTCTGTCATGTTTCAGTATTTCAACAGGGGTATATTTCACACATGTGATTTGCTCATCTTCTGCAGCTGTACTTTTCAGCCTGCTGCTGGTTGTGTACTATTATATTACAGGTGGGGCATCTTTATTTCAGACTTTATTTCAGACATTTTAATTTTTTTGTTTGGATTACAGACTGCAACACACTTTTGTAATCAAGCAATACTTGCAAACACTCTTACACTTGTTACTTGCACATTGTATTACTTAGTGACTACACTGCACTCTTTTGCTAACTGTCATACTTTTATATTTCTTTACAGTTACTGGGAGAGGATTACTGACCTGCCTGGTGGCGCAACCGCACCAGCCTATCGCCATAGGCTCTGCGGTTCGCAGAACGGACACCTGCAGCTGTAATATAAATGAAGTAATATTGGAATACACATCTCCATAATATCAGCTAGTTTAATTTCTTACATACATAATTACATGTAACTTACTCAGTAGTGGGGCGTTGGGCATTTGCCAGGCCTCCTGGATCCAAAGGTTCAATTGGTCCTGCTTGCGTCTCTTCAGGTCCGCATGGTGGTGACGAACCTGCTCACCAGTCCTTGGAATCCCTGTGGCACTGGTGAGATCATGAGCCAACCGGTCCCACGCCTCAGCCCTATATGCTCCCCACAGGACCTGACCCTGCATGAGTTGGGTCTCATGATTGTGGACTAGGAGCCAGACCATGTATTTGGACTCCTCAACACCCCACCTCTGTGCTCGAAAGCAACTACCCTCACCTACTCCTGTCATTCTGGCTGCAAGTCAGTTCTACAATCGTTTATGCTATGTATTCCCACCTATGGGGCTTATATATGCCATTTTTCCCGCACATATCTGTGATTGGCCATTTTGGAATTGTATCAACTTCACAAAACCTGCTTTGTCATGCTCCACTTTGTATTCATTCCTATATATTTGCTATTACTGCATTTATAGGTACTGCTGTCATGGCTTAGTGGTTCAGTACCTTGACTATGGTGCATAGTATCCTGGGTTCAAACCTGGCCACTGCTTTTTATTTTTTTATGACTGTCTAGACGGGCTGAGGGGTGTGTCTTTGTAAAGGCAGTTTTGATACGGCTTGCTCAACGTTGCTCGTCGGTTAGCTTGTTGGAGCAGTGCGTAGCTCCATGCAAACGGGGTACGCTGGTTTACGCTTCATTTGGCTATCAGCATGCATGTTACACTCAGCTCAGCTAGGGGCACACAGTTTCAGCGTATTAAACCACTGCTCACCTACGGGCACTCATTTTGCACCTGTTGAACCACTGCTCACCTTTGGGCACTCATTTTGCACCTGTTGAACCACTGCTCACCATTGGGCACACATTTTGCACCTGTTAAACCACTGCTCACCTACGGGCAGATGCATTCACCTTGTTAAACTGTAGCTCAGCTATAGGCACATCTGGCATTTTTTATTATTTTGTTATCTCACATTTCTTCAAAATAAATGGACTATTTCATTATATTTTACATGAACTATGATTTTATATGTGTACATGTTTGTCAGGGACTTGTTTCGTGCTTATTTTACTAAAAATAAAAATTGGTGTTGTGGGGGCTCGAACCATGAATGCCTGCTCTTCAGCCGACGTCTCTACCGCTACGCTATTGCTACTTAGCTTACTTTGCATATGTACTTCTTATATGCTTTTCCACTGACTGCTAACTGTGGCTAAGCTACGGGCACACCCGCGCAAACGAGCGCACTCACGGGCAAACATCTTTACGTTTAAAAAAAATATATAAGATGTTCATTTATATATTTTATGTTCATAGTCTGTGGGGGCATGTGTTGTGTTGTGTTTATTCACATTTCCATGGCCTCTGTTGTGGGTGTTTACTTTGGGCAATTTTACTCTTCTGGGGGTGTGTCCGCTTGCAGGGCTCGGCCTACGGACACACCCCCTACTGTCTTCCACGGACCGTGTTAGCCTTCGGTGTGATTCAGCATGCCCTCATGCATATGCATGACATGCTGACATCACACCGTTTAACTGCAGCCTCCGTGTAAGCCATGTATCTCTTACACGGAGGCTTCGTGAATCCTGCCCCATATATTATTAAGTCTTAACCTGTAACGTTGTTGCTTTAAGGCATGCTTTTTTACAAGTGAGTGCACTGATGATGCAAACTGTCATGTAATTATAGGGAGGGGTATTTCAACTTGATGTTTGTGCTTTTGTAAAAGATTCTGATCAAGTATATTTTTATACGAAAGTGCTCAATCTTGTCAATTTTGTGTTTTATTAAACTAATGGAAGCTCTTCTTGGCCTGCATTTTTCATTCCTTGACTATATTGTTGTTGGTGGAATTTTGCTGGATTTGGTATTTGTTATTGTGGTTATCCTGGTTTTTTGTGTTTACCAGTATGTCTGGACCTGGTGTGAAAGCAGGTGAGATGGAGAGACTTTCCCAGAACATGGGCTTGCTTACTCAGTTGGTACAAGAACTTACTCAAAAGGTGGATAATTTACAAAAAAGATGCAATGTTGTTATGCAGACTGACAAGGAATTTGAACAAACACCAAACTGTTTAACTGCTAGTCAAAGAACATGTTCTATAGAGGCTATTATGGTTGTTCCCTCACAACTTTAAACAGACCAGCACATGGATTTAAAACAATGGCTTAATGGCTCACTATCCTTTGGCAACCATGGTGTTGGTGAGGAACCAGAAACTTTCAAAACTTCCTTGTTTTCATTTGAAAAAACTGTTTCTAAATGTCACAAATTACAGCTGGAGAGTGCCTATTTGTGGGAAAGCATTATAGCCCAAAGAATTCCCAAGGGGCTTAGAACTCGGAAATTCCCCAATGGTGTTAAATGGGGGAGTCTTTTCTACTCTGAGTTGCTTGCCATGTTTGACAGGCATGGGTGCAAACTATTGGAGTGTATTATCAAACATAACCAACAGGAACTGGATGTGCTCATTAGTGAAGCAGACAGGTTGGATGCAGTTTTACACAAAGACCTACAGTTTCCCTCATTTCTGGGGCAGTATGAAGAGATTTTTAGAAAAGTGGATCATGAAATCTCTTTTATCAGGACTAGGAAGGAAAAGAAATTTGAGAGAGACCGCGTGGCCTATGAAGAAGGGAGGGTGTATCCTAGACCTCCAGCATCCAACAATTTTTCTACAGATGATGATGTCACTGAGAAAGCAGAAACTGCCAGGTGCAACCACAACGGACACCAGGAGAGTCCTTTAGAGCCAGGGCAGGGGAAATGTGTTCGCTGTTCTGAGAGAATAAAAAATCACAGACAGAACAGTGTCTTGCACAAAAAGTGGAAAAGGAATTAGGGAAACAGGTGGCAGCAATGATGGGGGATATCGTACAGCATACCTGAGGAACTTAATGCATCAACCAACGATGAGTCTGACTTTCAAGGGGAGAATGCCACAGAAGGACCTTTGTTGATATTTAATCATTGAGGTGACTTTAAACTATTAAATTACAGTGACTTTGAATGTACTGTTAAACATGCAGATCTACTCAGCAGGGGCGAGTTGTTTGTTCCTTCTCAATTTAAAATAGATACATTGTTAATTGACTTGAAGTTGTACCTCAGAAAAATTAATCTGGAGGTAGTATTGGGAAGTCAAACAGATTTTACTAGCAATATTTTGAAACGTAGCAGCACATTTAACCCCCATTGCCATTGCCCTTAATATTATTTGAAAAAATGGTAGAGATGAATTTCAGTGCCCTTTGTAAATTTAACCATAATAACATAAGTAACTTGAATAACCATGAGTATACATTGCTTTTTCAATTAGCTAGGAACAAACATTCAAGGGTCATGAAACCCGACAAAGGGGGAGGGGTAGTGGTCATGAACAGAGAAGACTACTTGTACAAAATGATGAGCCATGTCACAAATTGTGATTTGTATGATGAGACATCATTGAGTTACATCAAATTGGCATTCTGCAGAATTTATTTTTTTTTGCAAGATATGGCGGAAGAGGGGTAGATCACACTGGAAGTACACAGGTTTCTTCAGGTATTACATCCTGTTGTCCTGTGTATATTCGAGATCCCCAAGATTCACAAGATCATTGTTGACCCACTAATGAGACCAGTTGTAAATGCCAGTAAATCCAAAATCCACCGCTTGGTATCTACGTGGATTTTGTGTTAAAAAAGTATTTGGAACCTTTTGAACACATTTGCAAGGACTCATGGGATTTTTTATGTAGAATGAAAAACTTGGAATTTTCAAGGGACTGTGCTTTTTTAACAGTGGGTGTAACTGAGTTGTTTAACATTATACCACACAAACAAGGTCTGGAATGGTTCCATGATTTTCTGAGTGAATGCACTGAGTTTAACAATGACACTTTTAATGTTTTAGTTTTATGCATGGAATTGGTTCTGAAATATAACTTTGTTTTTCTGGAGGGGCAATACTATAGGCAGAAAAAAGGGGTAGCTATCTTGTGCTCCCATATTGCCAACATAGTATTACTGCAATGGGAACAATGTGTTCTTTTCAGACACTATGAGGTTAAACCTTGGAAGTTATATCTCCATTTTTTGGATGATATTTTTATCATCTGGGATAGATCCCCAGAGGAGATCTGGGATTTTATGGAATTTATTAATTCCTCTACATCTCATTTTGAGGTTTACTCACACCATTCAGTTGGAAAGTACCAATTATTTGGATATTACTATTTTTAAAGATTATCAAAATGAACAATGGGCTAGCAGAATTTACAGAAAACCCACATACAGCAATACCCTATTACATTTTGAGAGCAACCACTCTCTCCATCAAAAAATAGAAATTATCAAAGGCCAATATATTAGAGTGGCCAGAATGGTTTCCTCTCATAACCACTTCGTGGAAGAATGTGAGACACTGTGGCACATGTTACTCAAGAAAGGGTTCCCCGAGGGCACAGTTGCCACAATTTAGGATAATATCATGGAGAAAAGAATGAAGGGAGATATAGTGCCCCTTATACACCCCACCTTCACTTTGGCCACAGGTGCTTTTTCTAGGAGACAAGTGGTTGGGCCTATTATGCAAAAAAACTTTCTTACAAAGTTTTGCAATGAGGACCCTCAGATTGGGGTATTTTAATCAAAAACTGGCAGATATTTTCGTTGTTTAAAGAATTTGGAGACAGAATAGGGAACCATCAAACTGTGGTCTTTAGAAGGGGCAAGACTATCAAAAATTAACTTGAGCACACATATGTCCACTGTGAATATGGATGCAGAAACTAAAGGGCTGGCACCTATAAATGTGGCTTTTGTAATTATTGTAATGACATACTGGAATGTGATAACCTGGTGTTAAACCAAATAACAATTAGATCTAGGTATTTTTGTAACTGCAACAGTGTGGGAGTGGTTTTTGCTGCTGTATGTCAACTGTGTAAAAGTTTCTATGTAGGCAAGACAAAGAGGAAAATCAAAGAGCATATTTATGAACACAAAGCTGATATTAGAAAACTGGATAGTAAACATGCCCTTAATAAACACATTATAGAGTACCCCAGTCACCGTTTTTGATTTTTTTGTTTTGGAACAAGTGTTACAAGACCTTAGAGGGGGACCATGGGAGGATAAATTGGAAGAAAGGGAACTGTGCTGGCAGTTTAGATTAAATGCTACTAATCCTCCTGGTCTCAATGAAGGGGTGTCTATAGCTTGTGTTTTAAAACTTAAATTTTACACTGTGTAGCCAGGTGCTGTTGTTCTATGCATTTTAACAGACTAGATATATAACAAAACTTTTTTTTGGGAAGGATTATTTTTATTTTCATTTTATATTTGTAAACTAGTAGATAGCATAATATTTTTTTGTCTTAACCTGTAATATGTTGTTGCTTTAAGGCATGCTTTTTTACAAGTGATTGCATTGATGATGCAAACTGTCATGTGATTATAGGGAGAGGTATTTCAACTTGGTGTTTGTGCTTTTGTAACAGATTCTGATGAAGTATATTTTTATACGAAAGTGCTCAATCTTGTCAATTTTGTTGTATTTTATTAAACTACTGGAAGCTCTTCTTGGCCTGAATTTTTCTTTCCTGGACTATCTTGTTGTTGGTGGAATTTTGCTGGATTTGGTCTTTGTTATTGTGTTTAATTGAAATATGATCATTTAACCCTGGGGGGTAGCATTAAGCTTAAGCTGTCAGTATGTTTCCCTGCAGCAAAGCCAATTTCACCAATTCCACCCTCTAGGGTCCAGCAATACCTACTTGTGTGCGTTGGCTGTACAGCAAGCAGCCTATACAGGGCATTGTTTACATTTTTCTTCTTAATATTATAAATGTGTTCATAGATACATTTCCCCAATGTTCTTTCTGATTTGCCCACATAAAAACTGGGGCAATCCTTGCATACGGCCAAATAGACTATACTCCTAGTGTTACAATTGCCCCCCTTAAAGTGTATTACACTCTGAATAGCATTACTCAAGATAATCTGTCCTTTTTCGTAACTATATTTGCAATATGTGCATCTACCACATTTTTTGGTTCCACTCTCCCTTGTGTGGTTTGTCCCCTTCTTATTTTTTTTCAAAAACTTTTTTTTTAAATTTATACCCATCTTAAACACAAACTTAGGATTATCTCCTATTTTCTCCACTATATCTTTGTTAAATTTTGACATGTCCAATTGTTTTTAATTAAAATCTTTAATTCCTTGCGAGGCGTAATTGTATTCCAACACTAAGGCCTTAGTAAAATTCTGGCTGTCATTCTCCTTATTATACAGAAAGACCTGTTCTTTGTCACCTAATAAGGGTATAAGGTTTGGTTCAGTTTAAATGTCTAATGATGTTTCTTTAAGAAATGTTGGCACCTTTTAATTTAAATAGGGTATTTAAATAATTGGAGATGGTGTTTGTTTATTAACTTGAAAAAGTCCTGCATTGTTGCAGAGTAAAAGCGCTTGTGTTTTAATAAACAATACATTTATTTTTATCATGCAGCCTGTTTCAGTGTGCCCTAACTGCTTTATTTTTTATACATATTGCACAATTTTATTATTACAACATTGTCTCTGTGACACAAGCACCTTTAACTTAATTATCTTAGTACAATTTGAATATTTTCTTTCCCCTCTTGTGTATTTCTTTATAATTTTTTTTTTATTTCTGTTCACATTGTCCTCAGTGCACTTTCCCTGAATGGTAGCCCATGTAGTGTAGTCACCCTTGGCATATACCCACCCCTCTTACTTATTTCTATATTTGTATGATTCATTTATGTGCACATTGCACTCACTACACTTTCCCTGCTTGCGTTATTTCTCCTGTGTAGCTTTTCATGCTGTCCCTGAGAGCATACTTAACAGGTTTTCCCATAGGCAAGACTGTTTACCGTGTGTGCTAATTCTACTCAACATGTTTTCATGGCCAGCAACACTGTTGCTAACCATGAAAACATGCTTGTATTCATGTAAGTATGATGAACGGCATGCATATGCAATTAGCACTGCTGCTCATCACTCTAATATGTAAACATTGTGTAGGCTTCTTATATATGCTCCTTCCTTCAACCAACAAGAAATTATAAAACTACACAATAATTTATGTAGCTTTCATAACCATTATCATCTAATAGGCAGAGAATGGAATAATGCGATAGATGTCACAAAGGATAGTGCTAAGAATAGCAAGTTTTACAACCAGAATGTTTCATCAGCTATAGTAGATTTTATTATGTACTTTCATTTATTTGACCCCTGCCTTAGCTCACTGCAAGGAAAAAAATATATTGAAATATGCATCACATATCTTAGATTCATGTTGATTTTTAACTTATCTCTAATAATTTGATGCAAAGTATTGTGCCAAGATTCTTTTCCGATCACTCTAAGATCATTTTAAGTATTGATATGTCAGATTGAAATCATTCTAATTCCAGATTATGTAATTGTAACCTTAATCCTATTTTACTACAAAAAAGGCATTAAGGTGGAAATAAAATTTGTTAGATGATTTCTGTAAAAAATGACAAACTCAGAAATACAAACAGACATACAATGGGCTGTCCTAAAAGCTCATTTAAGGGGGAAACCTCATAAACAAAGCATCTTTTTATAAGAAACAAAAGAATAAATCTGAACTTGATTTAAAACAGCAATCTACTCTTCTACAATGCAAACAACAAACTCAAAATAAATCCGAGATAGAGGAACAATGTGATAGATGCAAAAGAAGGAAATATTTTGTAATTAACAGAATTATCCTTGTTCAAAACCAGATGCAAGGCTAGACTCCCAGAGTTTGGACAAATTCCCTCTAAAAGCTTAGCTAGGTTAATAAGAATTAGAAATGCCTAGGTTGTAATTAAAGAATTGGACTACAAGGGTAAATCTTTGTATAAATCAGAAACTATCATATCAACCTTTATTGAAATATATACAAATTATTAGGGGATAAAAAATGTGTTATTAATGAGGAAGAGACCATACATTTTTTTCCCACCATCTTACTTGAACATAAAGACTTACCCAACAAACCTTTTAAAATTTGGGAGATCACAAATACTATAAATATTTAGAAAAGGGAATGTACCTGGCCCAGACAGATTCTGCTATGAATTTCATAACAATTTTTTGCCAGTGATTTCAAAGCTTCTGCTGGAACTCCTTAATAAACTCAAGTCCAGTGATATTGTGGGCCTAAACCTAAACCTAAAGATGGTAAGGACAATACTGACATAAATCAAATCCAATTGCAAATGATTTCTCAAGTTTTAGACCAACATCTTTAACTTTAAGCGATATATCTATTTTTTCTCTTCTTAGCGAACATGTTGAAAATTGTTTTACCTTCAGTAATATCACAGTACCAATCTGGGTTTGCACAAACAGGGAAATTAGTGATCACACACTTACATTTGAATCGCTACAAATTTTAAATAAAAAGAAAAATTATCTATGTACATTAGTTACCGATGCATCTAAAGCATTCAATTGTATGAAATTAGACTTTTTTTATTTATTGTTATGACTCACTTTGGAATGGCCTCAGATTGTATTAAAGCTGCTTAAGTGATTTTTGCCAATGCATTCACCAAATTTTACATAAAATAAACTTTATTTGTACCCATCTACATAAAGAATGGTGCCAGAAAGGGATGTCCACTGTCCCATATCTATTTCATTTATATTAAAAAAATGTATTTATGCCATTAGCATAAAACACATACTATAATATATCCAAAATGTGTAACATTCATATCCTACCCAACTTTGCAGATGTCATATCTATATATCTTTAACCAAATCTAACATACCAAAAATTATAAACACTATTAAGTAATATTCAAAATTTTCAAACTATGAATTAAGCCTAAACAAATCATATCTTTTTCAATAAACCAAAGTGAATGGTCTGTACAACTCTTGCACCTATAGGGCACTATTTAAAGTTTGTGATGGTACCCAAAACTCTATTCTTGTTTAAATTTGAAATGGAAACACTCAACATATTTAAAAGATGAGAGGAATGCCAAAGAGAGAACATGCAAACTCTATATAGGTATTTTCCAGATGTCATGATCAAACCTCATGCATGGGAAGGAAAATCCTTAACCATTATGTCAACTGGTCTAATTATCAGAAGTAGTAATAATTAACATGAGCAGTATGCCCAAGATTCTTTTTTCACATAACTTCCTTTTTTCAAATGGTATCAAACAAACTATTTAAAAACATTGCCCTGTCACTAAATAAGTTTATTTGGGCACCCCATCAGTTAGAATAGCCTATCTAAAACTAAACCTACCTAAAAATCTAGGTGGCCAGGCCTTGTCAGATTTTTACTTGTATGATGTAATAATAATTTCCAGCAGATTGCTAAAAATAATTTCATATAGACTCAAGCATAACAAACTGGAACCCAATATGAACACAAATCCTACATAATTATTTAGATTAAGAGGTTAACCCAGAAAATCTTTCATTTATTGAAACCAAGGCTATTGAAACACTAAAACTTTGCAGCTTTTTGATCTAATAAATAGTCTAAATTTAAAAGATCAGTATGAATTATTCCAACCAATTAATGGGAATCCAAATTTTAGACTGAAAAATAAGTGTCTAAATCTGTCCCCTTTTCCAATAATCAAAGACAAAGCAGAATATGAGTATATGAGTTTATCTTTGGAGACTTTACTTCAATAGAAGATTTGAGAATTAGATTAAACTTACCTGAAGGATATCTAATTATTCTGATGCATATCATATATTTAATACACAGATACACACACACACACACACACACACACACACACACACACACACACACACACACACACACACAGGCAGAGGCAGCTCCTAAATGCTTTATCCTATCCCTGGAATTATCTATGGCATGATCCCAGTTTTAGTTATTACAGGTAATATATAATTATCAACTACTGGGTGGGTAAGGCCAATCTCTAAAAAAATGGGATAGGTTAATTCAAACACAGAAAGGGAAATTGAATAGGCTTAAAATTGCCCCTCACGGGTAGCTAACCTAGTACTTACTTATGAACCTATAACATTTCAGAACAGGATCCCAGAGGCAACTAAGATAAATTTCATAACAGGCCTATGGACAGTATTAACCTCAACAAAACCTATAAATCAAACATATCAAATTATAATTAAATTTAAATATGTAAATACTTTAATTAATTAATTATACTGTCCTAAAACGAACATTTAATGGAAAATGTAATCAAAAATATAATTGAAATGAATTTAAGATGCATTCAACTAATACATTGTATTATACATAGCATGTGATTTTAATTAATACTTATATAACATTGGCTAAAAAGACATTTTCATTCCCATTATTTCACCCGGCTGTAATGCATGTAATTCTTCAAATGCAGATTTAATCCATATATTTTGGAAATGCTCATTCATGCAGCAACTGTGGGACAAATTAAACCATAGTTTTAGTCAACAGAGCTACAGCCAGGAGCTCATTACTAGTTACTTTGCAATTCTACATTATACCTAAATATCAATTCCACATAAAGATCTATGCATTTTAGCAAATGTATTCATGCTAACTAAATATTATATCAGACTTAATTGGACAAATCTAAACCATATTACCTAGGAAGGTTTCAAGGAGGCATCTCTCAAATATATCAAGTTGCTTAAAATCACTTCACAAACCAAAAGCAAGAAGTCCTGTCTTATGGACTACTGGTCAACAATTGTGATGGTACTGAAATAACAAGTTTAAAGTATAAGAATAGACATCCCTCTATCATATATTTATGCATATGGCAAATGTTCATGTTTCACAGAATGTTGATATACATTAAGCATTACATTTAATCAGCTTAATAAACTTAACCCTATTAAATCTTAAAAACATAACATCTCATCACTGGTTTAAGACATGCAGCATACTGGCAAAATTTATAAATATGTGCATTATGGTTCTACTTCTAATGTTATCTCCATTTTACAACTTTGCATTATTTTTTCTGCTGTTCTTGCTCTTTACTGTTATAAGATTTGTTGTATTTTAAATGTTTTTTTTATTATAACTGAATACTTAAATAAAAGATATCTGAGAAAAAAAATAAGGATAAGCAAGCTAATTAAAAAGTTGTAAGTGTTCTATATTCCAAAGGAGATGATGGTTCATTATGGAATAGATAACCAATCTGTTTCCAGGTTGGGAAAAAGATTTTTTAAAAGGCTTTTAGTTGTAGTGTTTATTATCCTAATTTCACTATGTTTCATGCATAGGACATTAATAAATAGTGCAAGATAGCTGTGGAAATAATAATAATAATGATTGAGGATGTATAAATATAAATTAATAAGTTAGTGCTACCTTTCAAGTACTCCAGCCAGTAGGTGTGTTTTTAAATGATAGATAAAAGGGAAAACTGTTAAACATATATAGAAATATAAAAAAATGCATGAAAATAGATTTTTCCTAGAAGAATTATTGTAGGCATTACAATTGACATATAGTTAATTTCTGTAATTTAGACCAGAAGCAGTTACACAAACTGTATGTTGCAAGGTAGATAAGCCTCATAGTACTGCTTTGTTCTGATACAAAGGAATGTTCTTTTTTCTGTTGCATGATGGGTAGAGCTTGCCTGTGTAACTATATGGATAAAGTCATGGAAAAGTGTAGAGTATGTAGGAAATATGCAGATCAACAGACTCTGAATAATAATTGCATATTTCTGCTGTTAATCTTGGATGTAAGCTCTGATTGGAAGGAATGTTGTAGAATACTTTTTCCATGTATTTACTGTCTGTAGTCCAGCCATGTGTATTAGTGTGTGTGTGTGTTTGTCTAGTCTTGTTAATTTAGTTTAAGATTTGCTGCTAATCTATTTGGAAAATAATGTTTTTGCCTGAACTGCTTTCAATGTCTTAGCGTTTTTTTACATATAGTGATAAGAAGAATAACTTTTTGATATAGTATATTTTGTTGTTAACTCAAGCTAATTGCCTGTGATAGCATGTGTAATATGGATCTTTTCTCCTCCGTCCTCCACTGAAAGGACCTTTGCCCAGTCAGACTTTCCCAGTAGTCAAAGGCCAGTAAATAAACAAACAAATAAATAAATAAATAATTTGCCTATCTTTATTCAGAAATGCAACATATTTTCTCCTGCCAACATAGCTTTTGTATGGGTAGGAGTACAATGTCAGTGCCATATACCTTAACTGATGATATTCGTCTGTACACTAATGAAAACAATCTTCTTCTTCTTTTGGCTTTTTCCATTAGGGGTTGCCACAGCAGAACAATGGTCTGCAGAATGATTGGCAGTGGAGTTTTACAGTGTCGAGTTGCCCGCCCGGCACCCAACCCTCCACAGAAGGAACACGCACACGCACACATCTAGGGTCAATTAATGAAAACAATCTAACAGGTACAATATCCACTGATCTTAGAACATCCTTTGATTTGGTTAGTTCAGTCCCTCATTGCTTTAGGAACAAACCCAAATGCATATGACTGATTTAAGGATATTTCTATCCAACAGAATCTTCTCTGCAAAATTGTCTGTCACCCAGTGCTTTTGCTGGCTTGCCTCTTGCAAAAGAAACAAGTTTAAAGGAGAAAAACTGATATTTAACATTCACTATTCTCCTGTGTTTTCTGTCTTCTTTTGGCAGTTTAGGCTTAGTATTGCAAAATTTGACATTTCAATAGGGGGTCCACTATATAGCACATTTAGCTTCTACTACCTCCAACCTGAGAAGTGGTATTTCTGACTTTTTTATACCCATAGACAGATCATCGTACTGCACATAATAAATGCTGGTTCCAGTAATCTAAAATTACCTTAGGAGTTGCACTCTCTAACCTCAGATATGTCCTACACCCTTTGTCATCTTGCTGTCAAACCTCAGATGCTTCCAACATTAGCCCTTCTCACATACCTGTAACATTATGGCACAACTGTCTTGCTGTCATCCCCTCTATAGCTAGCCTACTTGATCTATGTGCCAATGCAGTTTAGCAAGTGTTGCCTGATCAACAACTACCCATTACGACGTCCTAATAATACCACAGCTTGTGATATATATATAAATACTTATGTAAGGAGGACATTAAACTCCCACACCAGACTATTGTTGGCAAGTACCTCACTGTCACAACATTATATCAATCACTGCTAAGCTGTTAAAAAGAATCTGCACAAACAAATCTTATTCTTAGGTGTAGAGTCTTCCACCTCCTCCTACATCTATTAACACACTGCCTTCATATACCTTCCAAACAAATCACAAGGCAGGCAGATGCAAATGAGCCTATCAAAGTCTATCACTGCTCATGAAAATGGGCTAGTCACTGGGGACTCTATTATGTAATAATTGACTCTGCACTTGCCAGGCTAGACAAGAACAGAGTGACTATAAGATGCCTTTCCATGCCTTAATCTAAAACACCATAAAGGCCCTGAGAAGTCCTAAACCCAACAAGTATAACCACAACCTAATGGTGACCAGTATGAGAGGGAATGACCTTAGGCACTATACCCTCCACCCTAATGGGCATGTAGAGAGGCATAATATAACTTACTAGAAATATGTTAGAGGTAGTTAATTTACTGGTCTTGAGTAGTGCCTTGCCTTCACCAAGAATGAGACTTAAATATCAGGATAAGATAGTTGGCTTCAAAAGTCGGTTAACTAGGTGATGCCATTCAGAGGGTACACAGTATATCTCAGTCTGAGATGAGATGGCAAATAAAGCAGCATGCTTCTGCAAGGATTACAAATCTTGCACCAAAACATTTGCATACTGGCCAAAACATCTGCTGCCCCTATAGTGCCTCTTTAGGTAGGGTTCACTTACTGAACATGCCAGCATAACAAATTCAGATTCAGACAACATTAAGGTAGTGCTACTGAATGCCTGGAGTCTAAACAAAAAATGCAGTGGCTTGAGTCACTCCTGCAACACAAACACAGCCATATTTGTGCAGTTACAGAAGCTTGGTTTCAGTGCAGAGAAAACATTTCCTGTATACCAACGTTCAGCTTCTGTCATGCTTTCAAACCTAAGGAGAACTGTAGGTAGTATATGTTTTTATCAGAAGCCCCATCACCTCATGTTAAATTGCCCACAGTTCTAACTTAGTGCACCTAGACATCCAAATCACATTTAGCAAAGGCAGCTACTATATCATTCACTCACTGAACATGCTAACTACCTCAGTGCACGTGAAGGAATTGCTATAAAACTTAATACTATCATGTTAGGAAATGTTAACTGCCCAGCTATTGATTGGCTTACTTATGCCACAAAAATTAAATATACCGAGTATTTATTGGGCATGATTAATACAAATCCCATGGAGCAAATTGTTAAACACCCCAAAAGTGGTCCAAATACTCTTGATCTCGTCCTTGTAATTTTGCCTGGCCTGCACCTTTCCCTATGACATTGCTTTCCTGTTAAAATCTCTACATAAATGAGTCGTCTTTCCCTTTAGTACCTGCCCACAACCAATTGTATTGGTCTTTATAGACCTCTCTAAGAGTAATGTGCCACAGCTTCTAGATAGCCTAGGCAAATTTCTCAAGATCCCTCACCAATGGATCTGGTTAAAAATGAGTTTTCTTATAACTCTGACTTCTCTAGTTGTGTAAATAAGTCAGTGCCCATTAGTTCTAAGTACATTGGTAAATTTAAGAATAAACCCATGTGAAAGAAAAACTCCTATAAATAAATTGTACAAAAAAAAAGAAAGATTTTGAAAAACTACAAAAATCTAGTTTCTCTTACATCAGAAATGCACTGAAACAGTCCAGCAAAGATTTTAAGAGCACCGTCAGGAAATGTATAGGCTTAGCGTGCTTGTATCAACTTAAAATGGCCACAGACACCAAAGGGAATGATAAATAATTTTTTAGTTATGTTAGAAAACTAAGAAACAATTCGTAACAATTTACTAAATTAGACCACAGTAACACTTTGACAGTTTACACTGCCCACCCATGGAATAAGCCCTAGAATCCTTAAGCAAAGCTAAAAATACCTTCAAAGGACCTGACAACATAACAGGGTGCATCCTCATCAGTGCTAAATATAAACTATCTGGGCCCCTTTTCAATCCTTTCAGCCTTAGATTAGGCATGGGTTTGATCCAGAAGAAAGGAGAATTGCTACAGTGACACCCCTATATAATGGTGGGGCCCTCTGCTAGGTAACTATAGTCTTATCAGTCCCACAACCCTTATGTGTAAGGCCATGGAATGAATAAAATGTGAACTAATAACTGTAGACAGAGGCAACATTACTGACCCTGCCCTAAACACCTTTGGATTTGAGAAGAGTAGATTCTCCCTTCTAAACGTTGCAAGCTTGTTTGAACAAGTTAAAGGGGTAGTAGACAGTGATCTCCTAGTATAATTTAAATCTGGCTAGGGACTTTGATACAGCCACTCCCCCCCCCCCCCCCATACAGGTATAATAGACACATTAGTAAACTCAGTATAAGCCCCAACTCACTCATCAGATTGCAAATTGGATATCTGAGAGAACCCATATTGTGAAAGTTAGGGGTACCCTCTCAGAATGTATGACTGTGATTAGTGGTGTCCCTCAGGGTTCTATGCTGGGACCTCATCTCTTTGTCATTTACTTTGCTGACATCCCAGTCAATACCACTAAAACTGGCTACCCACATTTGATGAAGGCTGCAAAGTAGGTATTCAGACCTCATTATAGCAGATTGCTCCAGCAAAGACTGTACTAATGACATACCTGGTGTTCAGAAAATAGTCTCAAATAAATAGTAAAAAATGCAACCTAGTACTGTGCGGCAAGCAAGCCATTTCCACTTTAAATTATATAAATGAAAATGTTCTACAAACTGACATTTTATAAGAGACCGCTGCACATACGTGAATAGCTCAATCTCATTTTACATCATGTCTCCACCATAGTTAGGAGATCCTAGGCTCTAGCTCAACTGATATCCAAAGGAATTCCATCCAGATTACAGATGTCATTATTTCTATGTACTCCTCTCTTATTAGACCTGTTATCATTGCCTGCATCAGCATGTACCAAGGAAAGTGCATTACCCAACTAGAATAGTCATAGAGATTTCCAAGAAAATGAAGTGCCATAAAACCCTTAGATAGCCTCACAGATTATGTCAGTGACAGTTGCGTTATGCAGCCTACTAATTCCTTTACAGTTATCCATGTCTAGCTTTCCATGCCATGAAAGAACCATCCTTGATTGAACTCCTATACCTCAGCAGGACTAGTGACATCTCAAGCAGCCATATGAAAGACTTTAATCTACACCAATTAATTAACAAAACTTGCTGGAAACAGGTTCATAACCCAATGCATTCCTAGTACCTTTAGATGTGAAGCACTGCAGCACTATGGTTACCTTCAAAGCTGGCTTATAGGAATGGATTCATATTTTCAGATCCTTCTCAGGGATTCCCTGTATGGCTCTCCTCAATAAAGAGGGCAAGTATTATTAGTGTGTTTTTATTAATAATGTGTAATGGCTAGGCATCCTTTTGTCCCAGTGCATACTTTACAACTTGTTTCTTCAAGAATCAGGGACAAAACTACAATAATCGAGGAACAAAAACTCAAAATCAAGAACAATTTTTCTACATTACCCCAATTTACTTAGAAGGGAAGTAGAACCAAATGTTTTGCATCAACATGCATTTCCTGAAGAATAAGTATGAAACTCTAATGCTTAGCATTATTCCCTGACCTCGATCGATAATGATTTACCAGAAAATTTTAAAAATAATTATGAGGAAAAGGGCACAAATATAAGGCTAAATCTGGGACAGTTGAGAGGTATGTCCCAGTAGTTACTTGCCTAAAACTGTTCCCATTTTCTTATGTTCCTGCATTGCTAAGATTGATTTCTCAGCTTTGTTTGTACTATGTGAAGAAAGCATATTATTAAAATTGTTAATAAATGTTTTCCGCTCTGTGATTTTATAAACTGATTGCACAAGCTAGTTAAATCCTTTATATATTTCATTGTCTCTCTTTGTATGATTGTACATAATCTCTTGGCAAATATGTGCATGTTGAATACTGTTTCATAGTTTCATTATTTCATAGTTTGCTGTACCCTGTGTCAGGCCTTAAGGGCTTAACTGCAGGTATGTGGACCTACACAGTTATCTAGATCTTATTAAAGACAGAAATGATCTTGGAGCATCTAATATCATTTGGGAGTTTGTTCCAAGAAGAAACCAGCTAGAAAATAATAAAACAATTTATTTTAATGTTCTGAATTTGTCAGTTATAAACAGTAAATTGTTTCTCAGATGGATGGTATTATTGCTGCTTTTTTTTGAAGTGCCTTGAGGACAAGTCAAAGTTTTGTTCTTCATCAGAGATCAAGCATTTTGGGAATGTTGCAGGTACGTTATATTATTGCAAACAGAAATATGTTTTATAAGCTCCTTTGAACACTTCCTAACACCAGTATGTTGCACTTTGTGTATGCAGAAAATAGGAAGTTGAATTCCATGGACAATTTAACATAAGTTAAATATATTATATTTAGGAGAAGAGGTGTCTTAGATAAAACACATCAATAAATTGTGGCAACCACTTTTAATGATCTTTTTCTACAGATTCTGCATTATATTTAAGATGCAAGTTCATAGGCATAAAAATACCTAAGTCCTTAGAAATATTAACCATAGCCAATAGTATAGAATTTAAGGTAATAGTAGCCATGAGTCTTACAGCCTCCCAAAATACAGCTCTGCATTGATCTGTAATCAAGAAAAGTCATGCTCTTTAAATCAAACTTTGATTTGTAATATCATCTGCATATTTTGATAGCCAGTGTTTTCTGATTGTAGGAAAATGTAAAAAAGACAAGGTTAAATAAAATGGAACCCAAAATGGAATCCTGTGGAATCTCTAACAAAGCAAGTGATCGGTCTGAGTGATGACCTAAAACACAAACTCTTTACTCTCTTTCAAGCAGCCATGTCTAAATTCACTGAACCATAAATCTATTTACCCCTGAAGATAGATGTGTATTAGGGTCCCCTTCAGATCGTCTAATGGCCATAACGTCGAACTGCATATGGCTGAGATGAAAACATTTTTTCTTTACAACATTGAACCATTACATGGAGAGCACTGTAGGGAAAAAATTCCCATTCACTTCAGTGTAAGGGAGATCTCGGAGTGGTATATTTAAGTAGCAGGGATTGTGGGGGTGCAGCAAAAAAAAAAAAAAAAAAAAAAAAAGAGTTTTGATGAAGACTATCAAATGCCTTTGTAGGATCCAAACAAATGACAGTAACACTGATACCTATCTCAAAGGCGTTACTTACTGATTTATAAATGTCAGACAAACAGGTTAGAGTCGACCTACCCTTCATGAAAAAAACATGTTGTACTAAATCTAATAGCAATATTTAAGTCTGTTTCAAGAATCAGAAGATGGCACCTTTCAAACATTTACAAAAAAAAAAAAAAATCAAACTGACTTGCAAAAATTCACACAATTTTCATAACACCGACCTTCATGAAATTGGATAACACTGGCTAATATTTAAAAACATAGGAGCAAAACCTTGCTGTAAGAAGTTAAACAATATTGGAAGTAGTTTAAAAAACAAATCTTTCATTAGGTAAATAAACATTCCTGGAATATCATCAGGTCCCATACTGCTGTTAGCAGCCATAAACTATGGTATGAGTGCCATACTGGAACATGGATTCATGGATTACGGAATGCTGTACAGATGTATAGAATATATCATACTTTCATAAATTACAGAGCACTCACCATTAAAAGTGGCAAACCAAGTTACAATTGAGTCATGATAATCATTATCCCAGGGATAAAAATCCAACAGTGATATTCCAGAGTGATTATTTGTCATTTTTGCTGTTTTGCTTTGCCTTTAACCCATTAAGCTGATTATTAGTCAGACTAGAATATTGTTACAGCTTGACCATCTGCAAACCACCTGGCCAAAATGACATTACATCTACATTTTGTGGATGATTTAAAACTATATAACTCATCAGACATGCAACTGACTGCGTAATTGCAAATCATTAAACCTTTTTCAAATAATATAAGAATGACATTTGGTCTTGATAAAGGAGCAAAAGCAACATTTATTGCAGGAGAACTGAAACATCAAGAAACTATCAACCAGAAAGGTAATTGATATAAAAGAACTTGATCAAGAGGGAGTGTAAATTTCTTAGAGTAGCAGTAAGGGCATGAGTAAAGCATAAACAAATGAGAACAAAGCTTAGGAAGGAATATTTTTGAAGACTAAAGCTAATACTGAAAACTGCCTTGACATCTACGAGTAAGGGTCAGTCTATAAATCATCCTGATCTTCTTGTCCTAACCGCCAGTTTTGACATGATCAACTGGTGACAGAAACTGTTGGATCAGTTTTACAGGAATACAAGAAAACTGCTTCATGCTTATCAAATGATATATTAAACTAAAGCATTGCACAGTTATATACCCCTCATTCTGAAGTAGGCATGGGCCTCCTTGAAAGTGACAGAGCCATATATAGTGAATCTTCTAACGCATGAGGATAACACATCCAAGATGACATTTTTACTTACATTAACAAAAACATTTTGGAAAGCAGTGGGCATAGAAATCAAACCAGTAGTAGACAAAAAAAATCAAATGGTATCAGAAAGTGCCAAATAATGATATTGATAACCTTCTGCAAGCTATATACATGGAATCATTTGTCTTAACTAAGACACTTGTCCTATTGAATGTAAACAAAGGTTTTCTTATGAATAAGACAAATTTGTATCTACCATGGAAAATATTAGCAATACCTAGGAAATGCATAACTAGAAAATGGAAGTCCAACTCAATGCTTACCATGTAGGACTTTCTATCTTTACTGAAGAAGACAGCACTAACGGAAATTAAAACCAAAGAGCTAAGAATTTATCCTAAGCCACTGGTGAATAATCCTTGGAGGAAAGTTTTGTCATTGAATAACACTTTGCAAATGGAACCAATCTCTTCCTGATGACGCATGTATTATGATACATCATCCATATCAAATTTGTTGGCATTCTTAAGTTTACTTATGTTAGACGGAATGTAAATATTTTATAAAGTAATCTAATTTATTATTGAAATGTTTAAAATAAAAATTATCTGAGTAAAAAAAGAAAGTGCCAAATAATAACAGAGAGAGTACGAGAGAAACAGAATAAGACCATGACAAGATGAAAAGAAAAAACTGGAAAGCTCACAATTATAGTGGCAAGTATAAAAAAATGTATGGAACAACCACATGTTAATCAAGATTTGACATGCAAATGAGTAAGTAATGCTGAATTTAAACAAAGAGACAAAAGATTAATAATGGCAACTCAAGACAGTAGGCTAAATATACAGATTTACAACTGTTAAAAAGTGCGAGATACAGACAAAAGCATGCTCTGTAGTACCAAAATAAAAACAGTGTTGTATCTTGTATATATACTCATGCCCAAAGGTTTGTTCATAGAAAAAACACAATAATGTGTCAGAATTGTCACATTGAGGATTGTGCAGCACTACAACACATGGGTAGCTGAAAAGCATTGGAGACACGAACCACAAATAATTACTGAAAATGAAGAAGTTCTGATCACATGGAATCATCTAATACCAACTATCAGAGGAGAAGCAAGAAATGCAGTTATCAATGCTGAAGAAAAAAGGACAAGCGATACATTAATTACTGAAAATGGCCACATGAGAGATATTATGGTGTCCTGTGTACTGACAGGCATAAAGACAATATACTAAGACATGTAAACTAAAGGGATGTGGAATAGACACTCAGATATTACCTATTACTCTAGGAGCAAGAAGGATAAAATAATTTTCAAATGTACTTAAATATGCTTCTACACTAAAGAAGAGATGGAAATAAGGTATGTAAAGAAATTCAGTGTGGTAGAATATGGAGATCAAGGAAGTTATTAAAAGAAAGAAGGAGTGTAGAGAGATGTGGGAGGTAAAAAAACACAACACCAGAATGATGTACCGGTTGTCTAACAAATAACATAACAGAGCAGTCATAATGCACATTAAAAGGTAACAGAGATACTTTACCAATTTCTGCAAAGTGACTCAGCAGATGGCACAAAGAAACTTTATCAGGTTGCAAGGAAAGGACAGAAATATAAAAATAACTGTCATCAGACACCATTCAAAAGGGAAGACAGCAACAGTGTATTCAGTAATGCAGGGGGCATTAATTGCACATGAAAGGAATACTTAGAAAACTCCACAGTAGCTGTACTGCTCCAAACACAGCCCATGATATAAAAGAAAGAACATATCCTAGAAGAAGTGAGCACAGCACTAAGGAAAATAAAGTCAGGAAAAGCAGTAGGCTGAGATAAAGTCACACAGATATGATCAGGTTGTTAGATGAGTTAGAGGCGACATGGCTCCTGAGGATACTCATTGCAGTGTGGAAAAAAGATGTACCTGAGATGACCAGAGAATAAGCATCAGTATAAAGGAACAAAGGGGGCATTCATAACCATGGGCAGTGCAGAGGTAACACGCTCCTTTTACACTGCATGAAAGTGCTGGACAGGGTGATTAATAAATGAGTCTGCAGAGCAGTAGAAAGTAAGATGGGAAATGAAGAGTTTGGATTCAGACCGAGATGCAGCACAGTGACCCGATGCTCACAATGAGACAGATAATTGAGGAGATCCTGGAGGTGAGGGAGGAGTCCAAGTACAGACAGCATTCAGACTTATAGAGGGGGTTCCCAGTAGGAGTTGAGCATGTATCAAGGTTCAACTCTGACCACACTACTGTTCACACAGGTGATGGACTACATTAGCAAATGGCCACAGTCACTACAAGAAGCCTCTGAACAGGAACTTCACCAAACTGTAGGAGAATGTCATGAAAAACTGAAGGTACATGGGATGAAACTGAGTACAGATAAGTTGTCATGGCAATGAATGTGGGAAATCAGAAGAAGCTGAAAACTGAGATAGAAGGAAAAATAATTTAACAGGTTAACAGCTTCAGTTATCTGGAAGAATTGGTCGAGGAGAGAGGAAGTCTAAATGAAGAGGTGAAAACTAGAATCAATCAGGGTTGCTGCAGCCATATGACACAGAGTGTCAGAGGTAGCATATGACAGAAGTATGCCAAAGAAGCTGAATGCTAAGAAGTACAAAACAGTGGTATGACTAGTACTATGTAGGGTTCAGAAATCTGGGAAGTGAAGGCAGGGCAGATGAGGAAGCTTGAGCTGATGCAGATGAAGTGCTTGAGATGGGACAGGCACAGTTAAAAGACCAGCAGACCAGAAGTCAAGTATCTTCTACTGCAGAAAAAGAGAATAGATTATGGTGGCTTGGTCATATGCAGGAAGCAGAAGATGATTTGTGAAGAAGATTTTGGAGAGAAAGAAAGAGAGTGAGAGACAGGAAGAAGCTAAGAGGAAATGAAAACATTCAACCAGGAGATGGATAACTGTATGCAAGATGACCTGCAACAGTCAGCAATGACAGTTGAAGAGGGTAGGACAGTGGCTCTAAGTTGAGAAAGGTAGCAACATTTGATGTTATGCCCCAAAACCATGTAGAAGAACAGGAAAAAAGGTCAATGATGATGGCAACTTACAAATGTTATTGAAGCAGCTAACTCCGGTATGCTGCAGAAGGATGCAGTTCTGGATACTTTGCTGGTGCTGAGAAGAACACCATTAGCAAGCATCAAAGACTGAGGCTATACTAATTTCATGATCTATAATCATGACTAGATGTAGGAAAGGAGTCCACTTTGTCCACGTGTTCAAAACCTTAAACATTTGGAGAATCAAATCCTGATGTAGGAATGGGGTCCACTCTGTCCAGGTATTTGAAACCTTAAACATTTGGAGAAATAAAGGAATCAAGATATGATAGGGCAGCTGCGGTAATCAAATCCACATGATCCTGTTGGCAGACCAGTGTTAACTTTGGGTTTCACCATTTGGGTGAAGTAAGTAGTGAAAAGTTTAGCAATTGTCAAGGCTTCTCTTAGAGATTTTCCGCCCACATTCAGGAGACCAACTTTGAAATGACTATTCCTCTGATGGTTCACATATTAAAAAAAATCTTTATTGTTGCCCTTAACAGTAGTTAAATATTGTTCTCGTATAACATTAGCTTTTTGAATAATCACATGTAGTTTCCTAGCTGTCATATTATACTGCTGTTTACTACATGGTGTTTTGCATTTCATGTATGCCGAACATTTACCCTTCCTATATTTCAGCAGTTTGGCAAGATTCGTATTTCTCCATGGGAATGATGAAGCGTCATATCTGTAGTTAAGTTAGGTTCATAGGTAAATATTAGGCTATCAGTCTAAAGACTTACAATCCTAGCCAACATTCAGAGGTTAGAATGAAAACCTGTACCTTATATCTGTGAGGTTAAGACCTTAATCATTATGCAAACCCCTTCCCTCTACCTAACACTCACTCAGATGTGTTTTGTAAACAAATTGTACAGCACTCCATATTTAAATTCCCAGTACTCTGTTTAATACATGTCTATGCTCAGAGGTAAATAGAGTTGTAGTTCAATGGATTAAGACATTCTACACAGCCAATGTTTTCTGCATACAAGAGCTGCATCAGAATAACACAACATCTATGAAACTACAGCATATATGGACTTGGCCAGGTATATACAGTATATGTGGACCTGACCAAGGTCTTTGATATCATTATTCATGCTGGCAATGTTGACAGATTTAAATCCTTATCATGTATGTTTTATAGCTAGCCGGTTGTCTTGACATAAATGTAGCTACAGTTACATGCCTATTTCTGAAAACAAAAAGTTTCCAGGTTACCAGTGGTATATCACAGGGCTCAGCGTGGGATTCTTTCCTGACATTTGTTTTTCAGACCTTCATCCAACTCTTCCGGCATATAGTTATTTAAGTTTGCAGACAATTCTAAATTAGGTGCTGTTTTTTGATCTTCCACTGACTTGCAATTGCTTCAGCATGAGTTAGACCATGTTAAAAACTGGTGCAATTATAATGCTCTCAAATTAAATGTAAATAAATAGTATAGTTCATTTTAGTCAAAACAAAAAGAACCACACCCCTCCAATCAGTCACTGTTTTATGGAATTTTGGCACTCTTGTTGATAATTCCTTATCTTTTGAGCATCATGTTTCCATAGTTGTTTGGAAAGTCTTCCATCTGTCTTATCTCATTTCCAAATGCATCGCGTCTAATTCCAGGGAAGTCTTAGTTCACACTCTTTATTTGCCAAAAGATATCACATAATTTGAGAGACCTTAGAGATTTGTACCTAAAAAGATAATGTCAAAATTCTTAGTTACCAGGACAGATTGGCAGCTTTCCCTCTGTGCTCAGTTTCTTACAGACTCCTTCTTGGAGATTTGTGTATAGCCTTTCAAGTCATGAAAGATCCAAACCTCTTATAGTTCATACTTCATAGCTGCTAAGCTAATGGCCACCTGACCCTTAATAAGTCTAGCCATGAAATCCAACCCAGTTATGTTCTATGTATCAGGGGCATTTAGTAGGAGGGCATATGTTTGTTAGGAAGTCTCTAAAAGTTATGTGTGGGGGTATGTAAGTTTGGGCATTACTGCCTGCCTCTGTCTGTCAGAGACATGGGGTCAAACCCAGGGTAAATTTCTGATTTCCCATCCATTGGTCAAGGTTAAGCTTAAATGTGGTTAGGGATGGACTGTGCTTCTCAAGAATGGGAACCCTGTTCCAGAGCACAGGGATCCTCTAAGACACATATCTGTGTTGCCAACATCTCTTATTTATGTCACAAGCAAAATTTAATCCTTGGATCTAGTGGTTCTGATGCTGTTTGTTTTGTGGATATGCAAAAGGTCCATCAGAGACAGATCTGTGGATGCCTTGTAAGCCAGGCATAGATTGCCTCTTAGTAACCTAATAGGGGACTGAATGTATCTATATCTATATCTATCTATATATATATATATATAGAGAGAGAGAGAGACAGAGAGAGGGAGAGAGAGACAGGTTTTTAAGGTGATCCATATAGGACAATGTGTTTATACCTTGGATTCTCCTGATAAGGAACCTTTGTAGGCATTCCATCTGTTACATACGTTTGCTCAGGTTCATACCAAATGGGGCATTATACTCAATGATGGGTCTAATAAGGGCCAACAAATGGCAGTATGATTTCCTTGCACCTGAATGCCATGCCCTTACTTATAAGTTGAGCAATATAGAATTATTTTCTTACCACCTAACCCACATCTTGGTCAAAGGCTATGTTACTGTCTACATATGTTCCCAGATCCCTGATTACTGGGTTAACTCTTAGGAGTGTCTTATCAATGGAGTAATTAGCCTGAATGGAAATTTTCCCAAAAGGCACTATAATGCATATCTTGGCATTCAGCTTTAGTCTTTGACTTTAGCACTAGTCATTTGTCTGTGTTGGACCCTCTTGTAAGATGTTTGTGTGATGGGGGAATCCATGATAGCTCCCAATTTGCAGTTGTCTGTGAACTTGGCCAGCCAAAGGCCATTGATGTTAGCCTTTATCTCTGAAAAGTAGTAGCCAAATAGAAACAGTACAAGTATGGAGCCCTGATGGACCCTGCTGGGAACTGGTCTCTTAGTGGAGGTCCTATCACCGGTTCTGACTTTATGGGTCCTATCTGTGAGCCAGTTGGCAATCTAAAGAGTTATTCAGTGAGTTTGCCAACTCTACCCGAGTGAGGTACTGTTATGAACGCCTTACCTAGGTCCAGGTAATTGGGATGCACCATTTCCCCCTTATCCATTACCTGTGTGACCTTCTAAAAGAAGTCCACCAGGCTGAGTAGGCATGACCTTCCCTTGACAAAGCCAAACTGGATTGTGTCCAGTGTCTGAAAGACACAGCTTTGTGATCCAACCTCACCAGCAAGGACATGACATGGTGGGTTGGTGTTGCAGCACTCTCCCATATTGGTGAGTTCAAGGTCCAGTATGTTTCAACCTCTGGTGGGTGTGTGCACTATCTGGTCAAGAGTATTTGTGTTAATAAAGTCCAGAAATCACAATGCTTGTGATTATGAGGCAGTGTATGTTTCCCAGTCTATAGAGGGGTAGTTAAAGTCTTCCATGAATATATTATTCGGTTTAATGGTGAATGAGTCCAGTAGGTCTTTGTATGAGCATTGGGATTCCAGGGACATAGTGGGTGACCTATAGCTTGCTGGGATATGTTAGGGAACTTTGTCTATGGTGATTTGCATGTGGATCAATTCCAGAGCATCGTCCTGTTTAATCAATGTTGAGTTATGCTTGTTGCAACTATAGACTGTGACTCTCACACCTGTTGCCCCTGTCTGTGCAGCTGATGGTCTAAATGTATGGAAGGCACTGAAGTCTTGCATTGCTGGAGTACTTTCTGCTGATTTAAACCATGTCTTGGTAATGGTATAGATGCCTATATTCTCCAGAGTGAGGAGAGCTTGTAAGGTGTCAAGTTTCTTGTTTAGGCTCCTAACATTGAGCAGTAACACCTTTAGGTTTCTCTGAGTTTTATTTGCTATGTTGGCAAGTTCAATTTGCAATTGCCTAAACAGGGTCTAAAGAGGTGGAGGTGGACAACACATCTCTAACAATGAAATTACCCCCTCCAGGTTACAACATAATCGGGGCAGACAGAAAGGAGAAAAGAGGAGATAGCATAGCAATACTTTCTAAGAATCTCCCCTCACTACAACCATAAAGCTTGAGTATGCCAAATTTAAATAATGTAGAAATCCTACTAACCAGACAACAACATAACCAAAACAAATATATATACATAATTGCCACCTATGTCTCACCAGGTAACAATGTCTCCATAATAGAACAAATCCTCCAAAATATTTCCAGCTCCATCAGTCAAGAAACTATAATTATGGGTGACTTCAATACAGACTGGACAACATGTAACTCACAAAACCCAAACAACTATATTAACCTGTATGGCTTCACCCAAATTATCCAGCATCCATCCAGAATAGATAAAAAATCAAATAGACTGTCTGTCCTTGACTGGACCCTGACTAATAAATCTCAACATTACCAAATAGTCGGCTGTCTACCTGATAACTTAAATGACCATTTACCAACCTATTTCCTCAAGATACACACCAATCCTATGAAACATCCCATCTATTGCCAAATCTGTGGTAAGAAAAACTTCAACCCCCAGGGTCTGATAAACACTAAAAACATAAACTGGACTCCCCTTAAGCCCTTACCACAAATGTTGCTATACAAAACTTCAATGATACCTTTCTTAAAATTCTCAGTCCACTGGTGCCTCTTAGAACAGTCCGGGTCAAAGTAAAATATTCCCCATGGCTAACTATTGAAACACGAACCCTTTGAAAACTAAGGGACAAAACCTGGCAAATATGGACCACTAACAAAACCCATCCAAATTGGCTAGCATACCAGGAAATTAGGAATAAAGCCAAATATCAAATTAAACTAGATAAAATAAATTGCTATGCAAACCTTCAATGAAAACATTAAAGAAAACACAAACATTTTGGAGCACAATGAAAAATATCCTCTAACTGGGACAAACCTCAACTCCCTCTCTTAATTTACCAGTCAGTTCTAACGGTATTGCAGAACAATTTAATAAATTCTTCACAGAAAGAATTCTGGCTCTAACCAAGAATAATCGACCCTACCAATCGCTGACAACCAAGACATCAAATAACAATGAAGACACATTCTCATTTCCAACTGTCCCCACAAGTACTATAGAAAAACTCCTAAAGAAAATGAAATCCACCTCGTTAGCAGCTGGTAATCTCCCAGTAGAATACCTGAAATTAGCAGTAGAAGCCATACCATTCCCTGTATAAATACTGATTAATAGGTTGATTACTGAACAATATGTGCCAACCCTCTGGAAAATTTCATACATAATTCCTCTACACAAAGGTGTAACTTCAACCGAACTCACAAACTATAGACTAATAGCTATCCTTTCACCATTGTCCAAGCTACTTGAAAGTTGTATCCATTGCCAACTTATTCAACACCCATACAGTTAAAAACCTCCTGGCCAAATCACAACATGGTTTTAGACCACATCATAGTCTTACTACTGTTCTTCTGCGTTTCTCCGATACCCTCAATCAGTTTAGAAATGAAGGCAAAAAAGTTTCTTCAGTCTTTCTAGATATGTCTAAGGCCTTTGATACAGTTTCCGATCCTAAGCTATTGACTGGTCTCACTAACTGACATATCAGCCCTTCCACTATCACATGACTTCAAAGTTACCTAACAGGTCGCCAGCAAGCAGTTTGGTAGTTACAAGACCTCTCCCCACTACTCCCAGTCACACTTGGAGTCCCACAAGGATTTATCCTTGGTCCCCTACTATTTAACATTTTTACAAATGACCTTAATACCACTTCTCTACTAGCTTCCATCATCCAATATGTGGATAACTCCACTCTTACATGTGCTGCATCTGCAATGCAATGGCGTCAAGACATTACCCAAATTGTAATTGTTGCAATTGTTGAACTCCTAGTAAATATTTGGGTAGCTAAAATCCCCCCACAGTGATATAAAGACTATTATCCAATCAGGACATGGGAATATCAACAAATCGACTCTGTTGTAGAAATTTTGTTTAGGGCTATAATAACAAGAAGTAGTGTTTGTCTCCATTCTATGGATTGCCTTATCCCTGTGCTTGTCAAATGTATAGACGTTTGGTACTCATTGAGTTGGCCTGAAAATGGTTCAGTTAAATTTCTTTATTTATTTATCTTTGTTGACCAGGAAAAGTCTGATTAGGTAAAACCCATTTTCAGAAGAGGACTGGTGAGAAAAGCTCCAAATATAAATTACCCATGATGTCCATTTATAATTGCAGGGTAAAAACATCTATACATGAGCTTATTTACAAAATTGTTAAATATTTTTAAATATTTCTTACATGAACATAGCATATTAACATAGAAAAACAAGACAGAAATTAACATAAATTGACTAATGGGGGGTCACTGTACTTCCCCATATGTGATGCCTTCCCTGGTCAGGTCAGACCACAAATCAGTCTCGTTTGAAGTAACTACTGGAACTGACACCCTTACAGGAACAAAAATTATAACACACTTTTCCAAAGCTAACTACAGCCTACTAAGTGGTGGTATAAGAAGCTTCATACCACCTGCAATCACAGACATCAGTGATCACTATGCAGAAGTGCACACAAATGCCCTGTACAAACACTTAATTGACTGCATAAACTCTGCTGTTCCTGACCAGATCAAAACCAGTTCTTCCTGTAAAAACAAGCCACCATGGTGGACTTGAAGTATAAACAGATTATATAACAAGAGGAAGAAACTATTGTCCAAAAGCAAGAGGGATATCACTCTGCAGAGCAAGAATTCCCTCCTGAGCCTAAACAAGAAAATCAGAAATCTTGTAAAGTCTTGTAAAGCAAACTACAAAACTAAAATCACATCCTTAGCCAAGGATAATCATAATTCTTTAATTACATCCAAAGTCTAAAAGGGAATGCCCAGCTATGTGCTGAACTGGTTGTAAATGGGATCACTCATACTACACTGGGAGATATTGCCAACCTGCTAGCTGACAGATTCAGTGCAAACTTCACTCCACTATTCCCACCTACCATATCCTAAAGCATACCTGACACCAGTCCTCTGCCTAGTATCCCTAGAAAACAAGTCATCTCTGCACTCACCAAAGCCAAAAATATAGCCTCAATGTGTCCAGATAATATCCCAGGTTGTTTACTAAACAATCTAAAACAAGACCTAGTGGACCCATTTGGCATTCTGTTAAATCATAGCTTGAGAACTGGCTATCTTCCCGCAGAGTGGAGAACAGCAAAAGTAATCATCCTGCACAAAGGTAGGCCATCAACTGACCCTGGAAACTACAGACCTATAAGTCTAGCTCATCCGCAAGGCCATGGAAAGATGGATCTTATCAACAAGGACATAGACGACCTCCAAATGCTGGACCTAGCCCAGTTTGGCATCATTAAGAGTAGATCATGCTTATTAAACCTGGCAGACTTCTTTGAGAATGTCACCAAAGCCATGGATGAAGGTAAATCAGTGCACACAGCCTATCTCGACCTTGCCAAGGCTTTCGACACCCCCCCCCCCACTCTGGCCTCATTGAGAAACTCTCCCAGCTGAGGATTAACCCTTACTTTACTAGATGAGTAGCCAATAAGCTCACCAACAGAGCACACTCTTTCAAAATTGGTGACTCCACCTCCAACAGTGGATCCATCATCACTGGAGTACCAAAGGGGTCTGTGCTGAGTCCCTTTCTGTTTGGCATCTATTTCTCAGAAGTCCAGGCCAAAGTAGATGGCCTCTGGCTCACCAAGTTTGCTGATGATTGTAAACTGGGAGCAATCATTGAGTCCACTAATGATATCAACATATTACAAGAAGGGCTAACACAAATGAATGACTGGTACCAAAGCCATGGTCTAAAACTGAATGCAAAAAAAATGCATTATTATTCCTTTTGGCAAAACGGAATTCCCTACAAATTACAATACTGACAGTACCCCCCTGAGTTCCAACCCAATGGGTGTGAGACTTGGGAACACAAGTTGATAACAATCCGAACTTTGACCACAAAGTTTCTATAGTAGTAAGGAAAGTATTCTATGTGGTGCACCTCATAAGCAATGGCATAACATCCAGGTCAAGGGATGTTATAATTCCACTGTACTCAATCCTCCAGACCAATATATGCATGTACCTCACCAGACACCTGCCACAGCTGGAGAGACTTCAGACATTTCTCAGTAAGAAAATACAGGGACTCCAAGCCATGTCCTATGTGGACAGGCTGAAAGCTGCTGAGAGGTAACTTGTGCCTATAGGGCAAGCTCTGACTCTGTCCTAATGGAAATGCTGCACATCCACAAGTCAAATGGGACAAGAGTCACTCGTTCTAGGGATCTTAACCTAGCTTGGGTCATCAACATGATGGACAGACAGATATGACTCCTAGAGACTGCTGCTTGTCTGGAATAAACTTCCTATTCATGTAAAACAGAGCCCCTCACTGACCCTATTCAAATGCAACCTAGATAATTGGATGGGAGACTGCAAATTCACCCCTGGGGTGGCACCCATGTCCCTCAAGGATAGAGGTAGCTGTTGCTGATCACAGACCTGCTCTGTTCATAAATTTGTTCTGCAAACTACCCAAAACGAACAAATGGGGATGCTGTGGATTAACAGGGATAGGCTTGTAAAGGCTCTAGGACTGCTAGCCTCCTATGTACCTATGAACCTATGAATTATTGAATGGAGAAATAATATACAATAACAGTTAAATTATTTATAGCATCATGGCTGCAGGGAAAAGATCATACTGGGGGTGTTTTTGAGTTTACTAATAATTTACAGACTGGCAAGTAGAATTTAGCTTAAAATTGATAAGACAGATATAAAAGGAGAAGTTATAGAAATGAGCAGGAAGATAAATGGAAAATGAGGAATTGTAGTTAGTGGTCTGGTGTGAGAGAAGGAGATGAGGAATTGTAGTTAGTGGTGGGGTGTAAGAGAAGGAGATGAGGAATTGTAGTTAGTGGTGGGGTGTGAGAGAAGGCGATGAGAAATTGTAGTTAGTGGTGGGGTGTAAGAGAAGGAGAAGAAGTAAAAGTTTAGGAAGTAAGTGCAGTAAGAGATGGTGTGATGAGTATGAAAAGAATGGCAAGCAAAGTATATGTAAGAGTTGGATAAAACTAGTCTGATTACAGCTAGCCAGGTGAGCAGGAAGAACAGAGCCATCTTTGGCATAGGTGCTGTTTAAGTAAAGTTTTGAAACTATTCAAGTTTTCTGTCTGTTTTTACTGTGTGGGGATTTCATTCCAGAGTTTTGACACATAATGAGATTAGAGAGAGTCTCCAGCAGTGTTGAGTGTCTTACTGATATGTAGTAAAAGTTCATTGTGAGAGCGAAGGTCTCTGGTGAGTGAATAGTACAGTAGAGTATTTTGTAAAGCTGGGCATTTGTCTGGAGAGTACACTAGGTTGTGGGCAATGATTAGTTGTGCATATGTCAACTGGTTTGGGAATTCAACCCAGTTTAATTTGTTTTAATGCAAGACAGTAGTGTGTTTTATAAGGTTGGTTGGTTGCAAATTTAGCTGTTTTGTAGTAGCAGGAGGCTAGTTTATCTTCATACATAATGTTGATATTTGTAAGAATAGGAGAAGCATATAATAGAGAAGGAAGGAGGTATGTTGCTGCTAAGGCAATCCTTGTTTGATCTGTCAGGTGGTGTTTGGCCCTATAGATGGAGCGGAGTGTTTGGTGAGTTTTCTTGATGGAATGAAGTATGTGGTGATCAAATCTGAGGTTGTCATCTATTATCACTCTGAGTTGTTTAGTTTGGCTTATAGTTTCTATTTTTGTGTTATTACTTGAGGTAATATGAATAGTGTGTTCCTAGTTAAGGTGTTGTCTTGATGTAAATAGCTTAAGTTTGATTTTTTGGCATTTTGCAGCAAGACAATTTTTAGCCATATTCCAATGTCTTTGAAGGATTTTTGAGTGATTTCCTGTAATTTTGTTATGGATGAGGCACAGCAGATAAGGGTTGAATTGTCAGCATTTTGTATGAGAGTGGCACGTGCTGTAGTTGTATAAAGTTTATTTATGAAAATATTAAATAGAAGTGGGGGCCAAGTATTTACCCTTGGGGAACATCAACAGAGACTGGATGAAGTGCTGAAATATTTTATTGCCATTTAGTTGCCTGTGGACAACTGCATAAATAACTATGAAACCAGGAGAGGCAGGGGTAAGTGAGACCTAGTGTTGCAAGTTCAGAGAGGAGCTTTTGATGGAACACTGTATCACATGCTTTGGAAAGGCCAAGAAAAAATGAAGAATCAAGGTTACCCTCAATTCTGCATTGGTTTACTATGTTGGCAAAGTTGAGGAGGGGAGTAGTAGTTGTACTGTGGCTGGGCATGAAATGGTGCTGGGTATTGGAGAAGAGGTTGTGTTTGGTTATATATTCCATAAGCTGAGAGTGAATATATTTCTCCAGGATTTTAGACAGGGGCGATATGATGGCAATAGGCCTATAGTTTATCAACTCTGTTGAAGTACCTCCTTTGTGAAGGGGAATAACAATGGATTTTTTCCAGCTGGATGGGACAAAGTTTTTAGTTATTGAACTGTTGATTAGAATGGAGACAGGGGAAGGCTATTTCTTCTGCACCTAATTTGATGGAGACAGGGAAGGCTATTTCTTCTGCATCTAATTTGATGATCTATGTGGGAAGGTTGTTGGCAGATGAAGTTATTGCTTTTAATTTGTTAGTAATTTTTATGGTTGATATTGGGATGGGCTGCAAAGTGAAGGACAGTGTGTTATTTTTGAGAATAAATGGAAGTTGGAGAGGTGAAGTGAGATGGTCATGGTTTAGTTATAGAACTGACCGGATAAAAGTAGAAGGAAAGGGTGTAGTGGTATGGCCAGGGTGCAGTAGTTTATTTAGAGAGGATGAAAAAAGCTTGGTGTTGTTTTGGTGCTTTTTTTGGAGATTACTGCAGTATGATTGCTTGCCAGATTTAACGAGGATTTGGTATGATTTTGAGATATTTAAAATTTGGGTAGGTATGTTGTGTTTTATTCTTATACCACTCTTTCTATCCTTAATCTCTTTGCAGGATGATCTGATTGATCTCTTTTGTCAGCCATGGCGCTGTGCTAGATTTTACCCTTATTGTCCTAGCTGGTACTAAATCCTTTAGTATTTTTAAGAAGGTGTAACTGAAGTGAGTTACTGCTTCATCTAGGGGCATTACTCATAATACATACCAATTGTATTGGGACAAGGCTGTATTAAATGTGTCTTTGTTAAATTTGGTTACATTGCATACTTGTTTATAGATCATTTGTTTTGGTGAACCATGTTGTTGTCTGATTACATAGGCTGGGTGATGGTCGCTTATAGTATCTGGCAAGCAACCAGAGGATTTTATATTATGGGGGTTGTTTGTCAATATCCAGTTCATTGTGGACTGTCTGTTAGTGCTTTTGTTGATTTTGGTGGTGGCGCTTATTAGTTAGGTGAAGCTAAATAGGTGAATACAGTCCTTGGGATTACTGCTGTTTATGGATTGACAGTCTATATTTAGATCACCTAAGAAGAAGGTTTGCCGGGGGATGTCGGATGTCCAGTGTAGGATATTTTCGGCTGTGGTAATGTTGTTGTTTGGTGGGATGTATACTGCTGCGATACATAATAGATTTCTTTTGGTTGATTTTGAGGTATGTAATCAGAAGTGCAGCATTATAAAGTATCGGATACAATTCTATGGGACACCCTCAGAGTTGTATTATATGGAAAAGTTAAAATGTGGTATATGCAAAAAAAAAAGGAATGGGATAAAAGACTACAAGATATTCAAACTGAATTAGATAACTTAAAAGGTAATCTAACACCAAATGATAAGAAAGTCTTAGATAATATAAATACATTAAACAAAGAATATCAAAATGTATTGCAACACAAAATATCTATAAATCTAGAGAAAACTAAATTATGTTCATACTCTATCAATCCTAAAAGTCTACATAGAATTGCAGTATACTCAAAGTACTTGAAAAAAATAAATCACATAAAATAAATGTTGAAAATATGAGAAAAATAAAAGCTACAAATTTAAATTCCATACTACAAGGTTTCAGAAAACATTATGAGAATATAAATATTCTCAAACAATAAATGAAAATATAAATCTAGACAAATTCTTATCTGATAATATTCTAAAGACCTTATCCCCTGGGAATATTGCTAAAATTAATAGACCTTTCACATTTACAGAACTAAAAAATCAAATAAACAACTTGAAAACTAATAAAGCACCAGGGTTAGATGGTTTAATTCCTGAAAAATACAAAATCCTTCCTGATAATACCTTAAAAATACTACTAAACACATTTTGGGAAATCAAAACTACTTATAATATCCCACCATTATGGAGATACTCATTAATCTCTCTCATACTTAAACCTGATAAAGATCCTACTTCCTGTTCCTCCTATAGGCCCATCTCACTATTAAATATAGATTATAAGATTTTCATGAGCATAATATCAAACAGAATCAATTCCATTATACCTAGCCTAATAGAGGAAGATCAGACGGATTTTATTAAACACAGAAAAGTCCAAGATAATATAATAAGACTTCTGACTCTTATAGATTTAGCTAATAAAAATAAAAACGAATTAACAATAATGAGTCTAGACATAAACAAGGCCTTTGATTCACTGAGTTGCTCCTATCTATTTAAAGCTTTACAACACTATAAATTTTCTCTAAATTTTATAAAATTAATTAGAAACCTTTATGAAAAATCTGTTTCTTTTGTAAAGATTGGCTCTTTCTTATCCCCCTCATTTAAACTTACAAAAGGAACAAAACAAGGTTCCCCTCTTTCCCTTTAATTTTTGCTCTAGTTGTAGTTCACTAGCCAACTGTATTAGAAATAATGTTCACATTAAAGGCTATAATTTAAATAGTAACATATTTCCAAAGATTCAGCTATTTGCGGATGAATTGTTACTAACTAGTAGAGACATTGATACATCTTTAGATCAGCTACTTAACACTTTAGATTTATTTGAAGGTTTATCTGGACTAAAATTTAATCATAACAAGACCCAGACTTTGTTAATAAATAAAAAAATGACTATGAAAATGAAAAGTTATAAATGCTTTAACTGGGACAATGCACAAATTAAATACCTGGGTGTTCAAATTAATTCCACTCTTAAGAATACAATTACTACAAACTATAATATCTTAACAAATCTAATTATTAATCTCACAGATAATTGGAACAAACTTTACTTTACTTTTGAGGACAGACTAATGCTAATTAAAATGATAGTGTTACCTTAAATTCTTTATAAAAGTCAGTCTTTAATCATTCCCCCAACCAAGAAAATATTAAAAAAAATTAGTAATAACTTACTAAAATTTCTGTGGTATCCTCAAAAACCCAGGATATCTTTACAAAGATATGTGGCTAGTTGGGAAGAAGGAGGTATTAGTTTTTCTAATACTGAATATTATGTAAATGCTTCTATTTTTAATATAATCCTTTTATGGTTAAACCCCTCATATAATTCATATTGGAAACTATTACATGAAAAAAATGTTATTAAACAATAATAGAACGTTAGTTGACCCTCTAACTACAATACACCAAAATACCTTTATTTGGTCTTTAAAAATATGCATACAAGATAAGCAGAAGTTAAAATCTTGCTCCTTTATCAGTCTAACAATAGCAAATTTCATGAAAATCACCCAATCAAACCAGTCAATTAAAAGCTTATTAATATTCATTTTTCCTATTGCTTATACTAATGAATGTTTAATATCTTTTGATAAAAAATAAAATGCTTGAATTTAAAATAATGACTTAATATACTGGAGCCAATTCGTATCCACTAATGGAATTTATTCAGCTAACTATCTAATTACTAGATACAGCCTACATAATAATAACTAGATAGACATACAAACCTGCAGAGAATTTATATATAACAAAACTATATTTTCCTTACAAACCCATGGAAACAACATACCTAAAACACTAGAACTTTTGACTAATATAATTAATGGTTCTTTGAAAGGCACCTCATTTATATCCCTAATATATAAAGTCATTAGATCTGATAATAATTCCACGACTGCTTCTTTTTGGGAATACTCCACCAAAATAAATAATGGAGAATTTACTACTAAAAACAAGAAATTACTTCTAAAATCAGTGCAAAAAACAGCAATTTCTCCTTACTGGAAAATATATGTGTGGAAATTCCTCCACATAAGTTATTATACATCTCAAAGAATTGCAAATATGTACAAAACAAATTATATGAAATGTTGGAGGTGTAAACCTACAGAAGCTGACTGGTTTCATATGATTGTCGCATGTAATATGTTATCCCAATTTTGGGAGGAATTTGAATGTTTCTGTAAGGCCTTATGGAATGATAAGTGTGAAATTTCAAGTTCACTCATTTTATTTAATGTACCAGTACCAGAAATTGTACCCAGATCTCAAACACACCTTCTTTGGTCAATACTTGCAGTAGCAAGAAAGGCTGTGACAAAAAATTGGAAAACTAACTCTCCTATATCTTTCAGAAATGAATTTATTTATTTAGCCAGGACCTTATGTGCAAAAGAAATATCTAGTTTAAAAATGCATACAAAGAATTTAACACACAAATTAATTGCTTGGGAAAAGTTACAATCATTACTAAAAAGTATTAGATGATTTCCTGAATGTATATAACGTATTTCCTTATTATGCGCTTTGTAAATAATTTGTTTCAGTTTTGAGTGTAAATATGTTATTACTGTTATTATTCTTGGTATAAAAAAAAATAAAAAACATTTTTGAAAAAAAAAAGAAGTTCGGCATTATTAACATGTGGGATATTTAGATGGGCTGGAGTTATTTGTAAGTAGTTTTCATAAATAATAGCAATACCACTTACTCTTTTAATATTTCTGTCCATTCTGAATATGTTAAAAGTTGGGGTAATAATTTTGTTCTCAGTTATTCCTTCTTTTAGCCAGGTTTCAATGGTGATTAGAATGTTTGGGGAGTAAAAACCTAGATACACATGGATATCATGAATTTTGTTGCAGGTTGAGGTTAATGTTGAAAAGAATGAGGCTAGTTTCATTACCTGATAGGAAAATTGTGTTGGGAGCATTGGAAAGTAATGAAAGAAAATAATTAATACTGTACCACAGAAAACACAGTTAAATAAATAAATGAATGTATGAATAAATAACAGATTATCAAGATGGGCATAAGATTTGGCAGGGATGTGCCTTGCCTCATCTCCTTTTCATGGTTTTCATGGACAAGATATCAAAGCACAGCAGAGGTCTGTAGAGTATCCGATTTGGGGACATGCTGGTTGCATCTCTGTTGTATGCTGAATATGTTGTCCTCTTAGCCACAAGTGGATGTTATCTGTGGCCTGGGTCTCTGTTAGGTGTGAGACATATGAGATAGGAATCAAAACTTTTTAATCAGTGGTCAGGACACTCACAGAAAAGGTTGGATTGCTATTTGTAGGTGTGGAGAGATCAGGTAGCTCAAGTGTAGGAGTTTAAATATCTTGGTGTCTTTTTCACAGGTGAGGATAGAGAGGGTCAGAAGACAGCCCAGTGGAAGGATGCAGATCTGAAAATATTGTACGTATTGAACTGGTTTGTGATGGTGAAGCAGGAGATAAATCTCATAATGAAACTCTTAATGTGCCAGCAGGTCTATACAACCACCCTCTTCTAGGGCCATGAACTTTGGGTAGTAGTTGAAAGGATGAGATTATAATACATATGATTTACCTGACCACCAAGAGCCTGTGACTTCAGGGAAGGATGACTTCAGCAGTGAACATCATGGCTTCTGATGATTTGAAATAATTTTGTTGTGTTCAGCACTGTTAACTCATTTTAATTAGCTTATGGGCTGAATGTAACAGTCACTAACTTTGTAACCATTTTCTTTTTTTTGTAATTGGGTAGATTAATCTGATTTTTTTTGTACATACAATACATGCCCCGTTGTGACCCTGAGACACTAGGAAAAGATGAGAGAGATTTGCATTGTTGGGGAGGTTTGAGTGACTGTGGTTGGAAATTGGGAAGGTTTGGAGTTGCAGGGAAATGAGCATTTCCTGAGTTCAAAGAATGCCCTAGATTTTATCATATGTTTGTTCAATTCCTCATAAAATGATGTTTTTACTGAAAATCAATGAGGATTGTAGCCACTACTGTGTGTGGACCTGCAATAGAAAGCTAGGATTGAAAGCCAGGTAACAGCAGACCCCAAAACACATCCCTCCCTTTTTAATATGATGTAGAGACTAAGCAATAGAAATGTTTAAAAATGCAAAAACTATAGTTACAGCAACTATATATATATATATATATATATATATATATATATATATATATATATATAGGTTTACTGACATAATGTTGAATTTCATAATGTTTAATAATCATTTGGTTGAAAAATAACATCTCAACCCAAAACATTGAATTATCAAAATGTCTACAATCATTTCATTGAAAAAGCAATGAGATCAACCCTACTATTTTACAGGGAAGCTATGCCCCCTAGCACCCCCCATGTGGGGGGCTGCACCCCCCACGCCCCTACTTAAATATATCAACTCCAAGACTGAACTACAGTGCAGAAATGGGCAGATTCGATACTTTCAACATTGTGTGTTTAGACTAATTGTATTTCAACATTTTGATCATTTAATATAGTGTGTTCAACCAATTCAGTTTCAGCCATTTAGCAGTCAACATTATGTCGGTAAACTATATATATATATATATATATATATATATATATATATATATATATATATATATATATGTCAATTCAATATTTGAAATATGTTCCTATTTTGTGAGCCTTTGTTCTTAATTACTTTTCTGCTTTGTTCCTGATACTTATGCCAAGAGGTTGCGAGTGTTTATCTTTTTCATTTTCTTTTATAACAGATGAGGTACACACAGTAAAGTGGCTCTGTCTGCTGAGTCGGTAAGTGAAGGTTGTTTGTGGATAAACGTAGCTTACCCTTTTGTGGTCTCCTCAGTTAAACATCGGGCTTCACAGGATTAATATGTATTTGTGGTGTGAAATAAGCTAGAATACTTATGGCTACTATATATGTGAAAAAAGCTGAAATTATGTAGATTTGAACTGGTCCTGGTTTCACATAATGCTCCTGATCTGACCTCATCATAAAATTTGTGGTTTTCTGGCAAATTTCTGATGATTGCTGTCACTCAGTGTGACAGTAATTTATGACTGAGACTTGATATCCTTCAGAAAATTCATGCAAGTGGAAAAATGTTATTCTAGCATTATTCTAAGTATATAAGAGCAATATTTAAAATCTGTCCTTGAATTTGGGTCTTTCTGTCATTATTTTTTGTCATTACGCTTAATTCTTTTTTTTTTTTTTTTTTTATTAAGCTACTTTATTTAATCAACTTTAAACACTTATACCAAGCAATTCACAACAAAAGGCTCATCTGGCAGAGGGTCCAATTATCCTTTGACTAATTACTGAATTAGTTACTTGACTTAATATAACGGACTCGTCTCAGAACCAGGTGCCACCTTTGCCAGTGTAAGTCAATCTTTGGAAAATGTTATGTAGTACATCTTAGTTTTCCCTGTACATTTTACATCACATTCCTCTCCTGCTCTCTCTTTGGGCTGTTGATTCTAAACGTATGTCTCCCCCTCCTCTCTTAATTTGCACATACTATCATCCCATATCTACCATTTTCTCTTATATTTGCTACTTTTTTTCTCTCAGCATCATTTTCTCTCTTTTCTTGCGCTCATCCATTAAGTTAAATGCCTCTTCTATTAATGGTTCTACTGTGTTTTTTACTTTCCTGCTTATCACCTTTTTAGTGACTACCAAAAACAATGTCACCAAATATTGTCTATATTTCTTCCCCTGGGTTTCCTTTACACAACTTAAATGGTAGTTTTCTACTGATTTTTACCATGGGGACCCAATAATTATTTCAGTCATTCATCCCGCTTCCTTAAGGTAGTTATCAAGTTTGATACACCCCAAACATGGTGGTGCCAGGAGCCTTCTTCCTCCTCTTGCCATTTCTAGCATGTGGAGGCCACCCCCTGCATATCTTGCTTATTTATTTGTGTGTAAAAATCCATGCAAGCATTTTCATGCAAAAATCTGGAATCCCCTTGTCTAGGCCACCCTAGTGATGCTATTGCAGATCCCATTACATTGGTCACTTAAGTCTGTGAGCCCTAGAGTCTCCCATCTTGCTATTACCTCTTTATTGCACTTCCTCTCTCAGTTTGTCTTATGGCCTGATATATCCTACTCACTAACCTCTCCCATCTTTCTTGATTTGTTCCAGCTTCTACTAATATTTGTATCAACAGTGCTTTTACTTTTTTCCCCACTTAACCTCCCCGTCATATTTCTCAAGTATCGTCACAATTTCTCTCTATTTTATCCATTCTCCCTGGTGTATGTTATGTGTTCGTCTCAGTTCTGCCGCCACAAGCTCTCTTCATCATTCTTCAGTCACTCCCAGTATGAGATTTTCTCCTCCCCTCAGTGCTAGTTTGCAACAGTTGATCACCTTAACAGAACCTAGGCTTAACTAGTCCTGCTTTCATCCTAAGCTGTTTATCTAAGACTTCACCTCATTTAAGTATGATATACATTTAGACTGCTTTGCCTTCAAAATAGCCTACTATTCTACCATTTTGTTTTTGTGACAATCATGTTCCAGGGATAATCAAAAGATTTTTCCAACTGAACTCATAGTTTGAATTTTGTAAATAATATATCAGTCTCAATGTTGATACAATATAATAATCTTCTAAATTTGGTAACTTTAACCCTCCTTCTTCTGTTAGTCCTAGCATTGTTTCCCACCCTATCCACGGTCTACATCCTCCACTTATTTATTTGGATATCCCTATATTTATACCCTGTCACTCCTTCGGAATGGGGTAATATATAAACGCTTGTCCAAAATACAAGATTAAGTGTACTACAAGCATCTTCAGTGCTTGAATCTTTTAATTTGTATCTGTTTATACCACTTCCCACCTCTTTATCACATGGCTTAACTTTGTCCTGAATTCTTTCCAGATTTTCAGTGGAGAATCCTGTGTGCTTTTTTTGCAATTCATAACCCTAGATACTTCATTCTGAAGTAGCCTAATAATGTTGTGAATCTTTGCACTAAGTCAAACGCAGGGTTATACTTGCTGCACAGAGATTTTTTTGTCTTCATTAATCTTATATCCCGCCATTTCCCTAAATCTATTTAGTGTCTCAAACAGTATATATATATATATATATATATATATATATATATATATATATATATGTATGCCTGTATCAGGGTTTGTTGCAAATATCATCACATAGTCTGCAAACATTGCTACCTTATATTGTTTATTATTTGTGGCCAGTCTTCTACACCGGAATTCCTTACTTTGAATGGTAATGTCTGCAGGTATAGGGCAAACAGTAATGGAGACAGTAGGCATCCCTGCTTTGTGCCTCTTTCTAGTAGTAGAGTCTCTGTTACTCTTCCATTTATTTTTGCTTCATCTCCTTCATATAATTTTTGCAGTATGTGTATCATTTGCCATGGGAAACCCATTTTCCTTAACACCTCCCGGAAGTATCTGAGGTGTGCCCTATCAAAGGCTTTCTCTTCATCCAAGCTTATTATCACCAAGGGCTTGTTTTCTTGTTCTGCATGTTTGCGTATTATATTTACCAACTGAATGTTGTTAAATATTTGTCTCCCCTTTATAAAGCCACATTGATCTTTATCTCTTAATTTGGGTAACAACTTAGCCATTGTGTCAGCCAGTATCAATGCAAATATCTTATAATTATGATTTAGCACTGCTGTTGGCCTATATAATTCTGGGTGAGATGGGTCTTTACCTGCCTTTGGAATTACCAATTTCACTGCTTCTTTCCAAGAATACAGCACTCCCTTATCCTCTAATATCCTGTTAAATAGTTCTGCCTATATTGGAGCAAACTCTTCCTTTACTTCATTCCACACTTCTACTGGTATCCCATCCCATCCCGGTGACCTCCCTCTAACTAGTTCCTTGAACTGGTCTACTATCTCCTGGACCGGATAGGTCTTATTAGACTCATCCCGTCATTCTCCATTATTCTAATAAGTGCCAAATCTTATAGAAACTCATCCACACCAGCTTGCCAATGCATTGCATCTCTAGTTGCAGAATAAGGTTATTAGAAGAACTTGTGGAACATCTGAGCTATTTATCTAGGATATCTCATTAGAATCCTTTCTTTAAGATTTTTAATTTGAAAAATCTGCCTCTCTACTTTCTGTATTCTCTCGGCTAGAGTTTCTTGGTGCTTTGGCATGTCTGAGAAGTACTTCATGCCTATAGCTACTCTTTTTCTTAAGATTTGTTGTTCTATATGTGTATCCCACTCTGAAGTTAACTTTTCCAGCTCTTTTTTGTCTTCTAATTTCAATGATCTCTTCCTCTGCTGTAGCTCCCTAATCCTCTCTAAGTTTCCCATTTGCCTCTTATTCCATTCCTTCCAGCTATTCATATCCTGCTTTAGTAATATGCTTTTCAATTTCCACTCTACTTCATCCCACTTATCAAACTCTAGCTCTGCTGCTGCTAAGGTTTCTATTAGTTATTTTAGATGTTCCCTTAATCTTATCTGATTCTATCTTCTCCGACCACATTACACCTGCCCTGTAGGTGCCTGCATAGCATAACTGGATACGCATTTGTTAACTGCATCTCAACAGGCACATGGTCAGAAATTAGTATGGGATGGATCTCTGTTTGATTTATCTAGTGTCCATGTTCCACTGAGACATAAACTGTGTCCACCGTTGACCGTGTCCCTTCTCCTCCTCCTGCTTGAAATGTGTACTCATCCTGGGACCCCAGTCTCCTATATGTATAAGCCCATCTACTGCTTCTTGCTAACAGCCTGAAATATCTAGCATCTGGAGTGAACTTTTGGCTTCTCCTCCATCCATTGGCATCCAGTTTGTGTTCTGTAATGTTCCAGTCTCTTCCTACCATTAATATCCCTTGATAATAGGCCACTATCTCCCCATTAAACCTAAGATTGTCACTCTTGGTGGGAGGTACACATTTCCCAATGTTATTCTCTGGCTTTCACAGTACCCTTGCAAGAGTAATTCTCCCCTATCCTTTTTGCAGTCATCTACAGAGACATTCATTCCCTGTTTAATTAAGGCATGAATCCTTGCCTTCTACCCTCCTTTGCTTCTGTATAATATCTTGTCCCATTCCATTTCTTCAGAAATTTTAGGCACTTCCTCTCTTCTAAGTATGAGTCTCGTATGAGGACAATATTCAGCCTCACTTTTCATGCATACTGCAGGACCCTGCATCACTTCGTCTCATTTACTAACTCATTTACATTCCATGCTGTTATTGTAAAGCTCATTTTTGTACTCATGTATCTGCTCCCCTCTTCCTATCTCCTTTGAGGTCATTAAATCTAGTCTTTTCCTTACTACAGTCTCCCTACTTAATGTTGTAGGGATAGACCTCTACTTTTGTTGTGTGCTAGTATATAATAGCCTTTTCCAACAACAATAACGACAAAAACAATACATTCTTCTCCACCCTCCAATCATTTCAACTATATCCATTGAATTAATACCTCTGCACTCCTCTCCTTCATATCCTTGCACTTCCCTAAGAATTAGAGCTCCAGCTCTCTTTTTATGACTCATGACCTAGATGTGTTACTCTCTTTTTCAGTTTCTCAGTTCATTCCCTGCTAGATACTGTTACTTGTATTGTTTGTAGGCAGTAAGATCTTTCATGGAAAATTCTGTGAACTTGTTACTACTGTTGTCCAATTTAAAAATGTGATCAGTTTTCCCTCAGTATTCTATGCATTCTTTCCTCCTATCCAGTACTTCCATTATCACCATTGATCTCTCTCTCTCTACCCCTTCCATTAAGCACATTCATGCTTAATAAGCCCCCCTCCCCTTTTAATGAACAGTGGGTAACACTGCAAACCAAAATCAATATTTGACCCCCCCCGAGGTCCTACTTCATATGTTGGGCAATGAGCATGGGTCTATATTAGCTCACTGAAGTCTAATTGCAGCAAACTGCTGTTCATTGAACCGAAATCACTGAACGGCTGTCCATCGAACATTCACATCAGCGAATGTTTTTCCCAGAAAAGGAAATGACATGGCCAACATATGGAAAATTTCCATTTTCCTCACTTTAGTGTGATCTTGAAATTGGTATATATAAGTAGGTGGGTGTATGGGGGATACAACCCCCCCACATTGGGGAGTGCAGGGGGCATGCCCCCCCCCACACACACACACTTTTGTGGGTTTGATGTACTATGGTGTGTGCGTCGGTTGGTCTGTTGGCCAAGTCATTTCCTTCCCTGGGAAAAACATTCACTGATATGAACATTTGAGGAATGGCCATTCGGTAATTTTGGTTGGATGAACAGACTTTTGCTGTAATTAGACTTCGACAAGCTGATATAGACCCGATGAGTACACCCACCTCATTTCAGTACTTTTGTTTTTTATCAACATTTGAACTTTCAAATAACATAACATTAACTCATATGCTGTGATGACAATTTTTTATTTTTTTTATTTGTCCTATAAATATCAGTCTTAGATGTAAGACATTACTTTTTACCTTTAATATGGCTGCTTAAAGTACCTCTGATAAACAATACTTGAAATTTACCCTCCACTGGCCCTCATCTTCTCTTTTTCAGTATTGGAATCCACCATTTCACTCCCTCCTATTTTTCTGAAGGTTTCCTCTTACTATCTTTGCATAGTGCTCCACCACTTTCTACCTTTCTGACACCTTCTGCTTGAACATGGGGAATGGCTTACGCAGTATTTGTTCCACGGATGACCTTTCTCCTTTCTCTCTATTGTTCTTAGCTTGCAATTCCTGCCAACTCATTTCGATTTAATACCTCCTTGAAGTACTTCAGCTCCCCATCAGCTTGGTCTGCATTTTGAAAAGTTTTAGCTCCAGTGGAAAAAAAAACTTTTAATGCAGCTAGGGAAAGGAGGCTGAAGCATAAATTTAGCAGCCTGCATTGCTTCTGCAGTGGAATAAACCTGTTTCCCATTGCCTTTGTTCCCAATGAATAATGATGCTCCACAAAGACCTGATGTTCTCTGATGATAAGCAGCTTCCCCTTCTTCTAATGCAAACTTAGTAAATGCTCTTTGAGTAAGTAGTTCTGCAGCTTTAGTACAAGTGGATGTGGGAATCTATTTATCTGCCTTGCTGGAAGGTAGACTTTGTGCTCCCTTTCTACTAATATCTCTTCCTTCTCTAGCCTGGAGCATTTGCACAATAAGTCCGCCACATACTGTTGACATTCTTGGCCTTCTACTCCTACAGGCATGTTATATAAGCCTGAGATTCACTTGTCTCTCCCTGTCCTCTACTTTTCTCAAGCTTCACCTCAATCTCTTCTTTCGTGGTCTCCAAGCTGGGCAATCTTCATTGCACTCCTTCTTCAGTCTTGTTTAGCTTCTCCAGATTGTCAGAATGGGTCGAGAAAACTGCTTCCATCTTCCCTAAACATATATCATTTTTTTAATATAATCCATTAGTGTGTCTCTTGTCTTTACAAACTGTCAATTTTCTCTCTCATTTCTAGAACTTCTCTGTGCCCTAAGATGGGACATATCAGTTCAACCATGCTGCTTCCCTTGTCTAACACTGTTTTGGCCCTCTAAGTAGTTTTTACAGGCTGATTCCTACACATGGACATTCTTTTTCTTTTGACATCAAATTTGTGATTGGAGAGTGATCATTCTCTCTTCTTTTTTTTCTGGTCTCTTTTATTGTTAAGTTTACATTACTTTAGGAGGTTGATCGGGCAGGAGAGCACAGAGCACATGGCTCACTATTATGGCACCATACTGGAAGTCTGCCATTGTATCCAATTCTTGTGCTGAAAGGTTAAATGGTATTTTTTGTTAATTCCTTTTTAATCACATTCAAGTGAGGGGTACACAGCAAAGAGTCTCTAACTCTCCTCCTACCACCCAACACTACAACCTGTGAGAGATGCACTAATATAACCAAACTGGAAGCAAACCTCTTTTCACCCAAGACTGGACTAGACAATCAAGAGGAGAAGGTAAACACTTGCACCACACCACACTCATCACATAGTCCCTCAAAACCTACACCACCAAAACACACACATAGAAACACAAAACACACACCTACATTCATGGAGGCTCACAAAAAAAATCTACTCAAGCAACAGGAACCTCCAAAGCAGAAACGCAAGCAGCCTCCACCCCCCAACACAACTCAAATGACACATAGCCCACAAACTCAGTGTGCCACTCAACCACAGTCCATAAGGCATAACAACATACCTACCAACACCAGAAACCGACTGTAGAAGGAAAAAAGCTAGCTGGTAAAATATAGTAACTTCTGCACAGCTCAAACAGAGTATAACACACGTATAACCAACACTAGTGTTCCACCAAAATTCAGGCTAAATCCACTCGTGATGATAAAAATGAATCTTTTATTGAAAATAAGGTTTAGCGCTTTCATCTGTTAAAAATCAGACTTCCTCAGAACCAAATATAACAACATACCTAACACTCTAGTCATAGGTGACTCTATAGTCAGCCACACTGATGTTCCACTCACCAGGCTAAACAAGGAGAAAGTCACTGTCAGCTGTCTGTTAGGTGCCAGGATCCGCCACATAAAGCATTCACTCAGGTCACTCCACAGCAAGTACAAATATGACTCTGTCACTGTCCATGATGGTGTGAATGACCTGAGACATACCTCCCTGGACTACATGAAAAGAGACATGGAGAAGCTTTCTGATCTTGTAGCCCAGGCAAGTATGACCCTAGCCCTGAGTAGCATCCTGCCATCACCCAGAATGATACCACAGTACAAGGACAAAATGATTGACTTCAACAATTGGCTAAGCTTCTGATGTCATTCTAAGGGGATCCAGTATCTGTCTGCCTGGGATGACATGATCGACAAACCACAATGCTTTGCCAGAGATGGCATGCACCTGTCACCCTTGGGATTCCGGATACTGGCTAAGGCTCTTGCCACCCCTATAGTGCCTTTTTTAGGCAAGATTCAAATGACAAATTCACCACCATAACAGGTACAAGCAAGCAAAATCTGAGGGTAATGCTACTCAATGCTAGAAGTCTAAACCTCAAAATGCACTCACTCGAGGCACTCCTTAAAATGGAGAACATCGACATCTGTGCAGTGACAGAGACCTGGTTCAAGGCTCCAGAGAGCGCCCCTGCATTAACAGGCTATAATTCATACCACACCTTTCGGCCACCTAACTTGGACCGAAGCACTAAAGGCAGAGGCGTGTCCATATTCATTAAGGATACCCACACCTCCAGGCTAGTTGCTCAGCATAATGCATCTGAGATTATCCAAGTGCAACTAACTCTGGGCAAGACCGCAATGCAAATTGTAGCTTGCTACAGATCCCCCACCATGCCCCAGGATTCCCACTCCTCATTTCTTGATACACTGGATAATATTAGGACACAACCTAACACCCTAATAATAGGTGATTTCAACTATCCCACCATTAACTGGGAAAACTGCTCATGTACCAACTCTTGTGCTCAACGTTTTCTGGAATTCATAAATTCCAATGCCTTGGATCAGCTTATCCACACCCCCACCAGGGGCAGCAATATCTTAGACCTGGTCATTACCAACATGGGCAACCGGTGTTCCACACCAGAGGTCAATTCCTTGTTGGTCAGTTCTGACCACAAGCAAATCACCCTAGACATCCACATCCTAGCCCCCCCCCCCCATTAGGGAAACCACTGTAAAAAATTTCTCCAAAGCCAACTTCACGCTTCTTAAGACAGAAGTGGCAAACTTCACGACACCCATGCTGACGGACAATAGAGATACAACTGCTGAATCCTATACAATTGCACTTTATAAGCACTTACACGAGTGCATGGATCCCTAACAGAACCAAGATGCTATCCTCCAAAAAAAGGAAGCCAATCTGGTGGTCCCCTGCTATAAACAAACTCTACAACAGAAGAAAGAAACTGTTGCAAAAAAGAATAAAATCCCATGATTGGAGGAACTCCGTGGTCAACCTCAGTAAGAAGCTGAGATCCCTCATAAAATCCTCCAAAGCTAGTTACAAAAACAAAATCACCACTGATTCTAAAGACAACCACAAAGCAATCTATAGCTATGTCAAGAATCTCAATGGCAACACTCAGATCTGCTCTGAGTTACAGCACAATGGCAATAAATATACAGAACCAACTTATATTGCCAACATGGCAGACAGATAGAGGCAGATAGGTTCAGTGCTAACTTTATCCCTCTCTCATCCCCTAAAGGGCCCATCTCTATATCAGAAGAATGCAAAGCACCTGTAATCACAGCTGCACAGGTAAAAAACACACTCTCCAAAGCCAAGAACACAGCATCCATGGGACCTGACAACATCCCAGGCTGCGTTCTACATGAACTACAGAATGAACTGGCACCCCACCTAAGTACCATGTTCAATCATAGCCTCACCTCAGGCTTTGTGCCCACTGAATGGCACACAGCAACAGTTATCCCACTCTACAAAGGGGGAGCCACCACAGATCCCGGGAACTACCGCCCCATTAGCCTGATGAGCCTGGTCTGCAAGGCTATGGAGCGTATCATCATGGAACTTATAAACAATGACATTGGTAATCTCCAAACTCTGGACCCTACCCAGTTTGGGTTTGAAAAAGGCAGATCATGTCTCCTAAACTTGATAGACTTCTTTGAAGCGGTCACCAAAGCTGTAGATGAGGGTAAGGTGGTACACACAGCCTATCTAGATCTCGCCAAGGCATTCAACACTATCCCCCACTCTGGAATTATAGACAAACTCACTAAACTAGGTATAAATCCGTATGTCACAAGATGGATTGCCAACTGGCTCACTGACCGCACACACATTGTGAAAGTAGCAGACTCTAAATCCAACTTCAGATCACTGACAAGTGGAGTACCACAGGGTTCAGTCCTAGGTGCTCTCCTGTTGGGTATCTACTTCTTTGAAGTACAGGCTAACACAGAAGGTCTTTGGTTAACAAAGTTCGCAGATGATTGCAAACTAGGAGCCATAATCAAATCTTCTAACGATGTGGACATCCTACAAAAGGGCCTCACTGAGACAGATGCCTGGTGTCAAAGCCATGGCCTCAAGCTCAATTCCAAAAAGTGCATTGTCATCCCTTTTGGTAAAAACTCTGTACCCATGAACTACCACATAGGCGGTAGTCTACTTAACACCGGAAGTGTGATAAGAGACCTTGGGACACAGGTGGACAGTAGTCTCTCCTTTGATAATCTCATTGCCAAAGTAGTCAGGAAATCCTTCTATGTGGCACACCTCATCACAAAAGGTTTCTCATCTAGGAAAAAAAAGGTCATTGTTTCCCTCTACTCATCACTAATTAGACCCATTATAGAGTACAATGCCCCTTTTGGTATGTACCTCGCAAGACATCTACAACAACTGTAAAGGCCACAGAAATACCTCACAAAGAGGATTACCAGCCTCAAACAGATGCCCTATGCAGACCGTCTCAAAAAACTCCAGCTTTACTCTGTCGCATATCGCCTACTCAGTGGAGATCTCTGCCTAACTTACAAAGCTATGTCAAACCCAGAGCTTTTGGACATGCTCCACGTAAAGAAATCCCAGTCCAACCAAGCTAGACACTCTAGGGACCTAAACCTTGTCACCACAATAAACAGAACATGCTGGACGGATAGATTCCTGTCTCAGAGACTTCCCATACTCTGGAACAAACTCCCTATCTATATCAAACAAAGCTCCTCATTAGCACTCTTCAAGAAAAATCTTGATGATTGGATGGGAGATAGGAAATTCTCCCTGGGATCACTTCTGTGGCTCTGCTTGACAGGGGCACAGGAAAATAATTTTCTTGGGTGGCAAAAGCCAGGGTACTGTTTGGCTAGGCTTATATAGGCCCAAGGACCAATAGCCTAGTACCTACCTATGAACCTATGAACCTATAACGGCTGAGATGAGGATGATTGTGATTGAAATTAACTTACTTTCTTTTTATTTGCTGAGATAACTAGCTGACTTTGTGGGACTAGTGCACATTTGTGCAAAATAGGCACTATTTGTGTTTAACAATGCTTAAGTTTAACAGTTCTCACTTGCCCCTGATTTTGCCTCATATGTTTTGTTTGTTCTGCTTAAAAGGTGTGTTTTGATGGCAAATCTCTGATGATTGCAGTCACTCAGTATGACAGACATTTCAGTTTCTGACTTGATATTCTTTAGAAAAATGCATGTAATTGGAAATATGGTATTCCAGCAACTTTCTAAGTATATAAAAGCAATATTTAAAATCTATCCATGATTTGGTGTCATTGTCCCTCATTTTTTTAGGTTTGTCCCTAATTCTTGAGCTAATTGGTTAAAGGGTTTCTTTCATAATCACAGTTACATCAGGGGTAAAGATCAATGTGGGTATAACTACTGAGTACAATCTATCTAATCTATTTTGGCTTAGTTTGTTCTCTCAACTACCTAGTATTTTGTACCTGCATCCTCTCCCTTACTGCTTTACTTGTTTCTTTTCTTTTCTTTTGACCCTGACTATCCATCCTCCTTAGATCAGTTTACTGCTCTAAGCCTGCATATCCTTTTAAGTTACAGATATTTACACTTCACATGCACATATACCTTGTACAAACTAACCTGCTGTTTCTCAAGCTTACAGATTGTTTTTTCTGTGACTCTCCACTCTAGTGTGTCTTCCCGCTCCGTTCGCCCTTCGGGCTCACTCCGCTCCCCTCCCTGCCCCCAAATCCCACCCGCCCCTAGCACCTCTACATTTATTCCTACATAGACACACCCCTCTCTTCATTCCACCTATCATACTATACAACTGTCTCCACCCCTTCCATATTTGTCTCCTCCCAAACCCACATATTTACCTACTACTCTCTCACATTACTCCCTGTATCTACATACTTAATCACTATTACAGTATCTCTTATTATGTCTAATAAATACCAACCTTCGATACTACTACTTCTCCTAACTACTCTCACCTCTGCCTATCTTTCAACCTCCTATGAACAACCCCAACCCTTTACTTTTAATATCCTTTGCAAACAAACCCTCACAACTCCCCTGCCTATATCCATAAACAATATCAATACCACCTATAACACCTCCTATCTCCTACCAAAATATCACCGTCTGCTTCACATTAAATACTTTATTCATAGCCTTAAAAGACATGGTTACAACCTCCGTAAAACTCCTCAATTTTACAACCCAGTACTTTTTACCTTATTAATTGATGGAGACATCCACCCCAATCCTGGCCCTAACCCACCCACACAATCCTCTAATTGCCACATATTCAAACCAAATCCAACACCTTTAACCAAACCCCCCAAATCTTTGTCAATTGCCCATCTTAATATTCACAGCATTTGTAACAAAATACCTCTAATTCATGCTCTTCTAGATGTTCAACAGTTTGATATTCTCTGTCTCACCGAAACATGGCTAAAACCTACAATAAAGGATAATGAAATTATCCCCCCAGGCTACAACATCCTTAGACAAGACCGCTTAAACAAAAAAGGTGGCGGGGTTATAGTCCTCTATAAAACCAAACTACAAATGAGTAAGATAAATCTTTACCCTATATCTGACAGCAATGTTGAAATAATTATTTCAAAACTTCAGCTCAACCCTCACAAAACAATCAATATTATCTGTACCTATCTTCCCCCTGGAAAGAATCCTACTGTATTAGAAAACCTACTTAATTGGCTTTCACTAAATCTCCTACAAGAAACAATACTTTTAGGAGACTTTAATATTGACTGGAACAAATGTAAAAATTCCAACCCAACTACCCTCATTAACCTACATGGCTTCTCACAAATCATTAACTCCCCAACAAGAATAAACAAACTTAATAACAAAGAAACTATACTTGACTGGATATTAATAAATAGTCCACAACAACAATACTCATCAGAAACTCTCCCTGATGACCTTAGTGACCATTCTCTAACATATATTATCAGGCACAAAACAAATGTTACTATCCCTATCAAAGTCACAACATCCCGCAGCAAAAAATCTTTTGACCCCAATCAGTTTCAAAATGAACTTATGCAAGTTAATTGGTCACCTCTGAAATCACTCCCTATAGATGAAGCTGTTAGTTACTTTAATAATACCTTTCTAGATATCCTTGAACATCATGCCCCAATGTGTTCTATACGCATGAAAACCAAAACTGCCCAGTGGCTCTCAAATGATACTAAAAAACTAATCCTTAGCAGGAACAAGGCCTGGGCTAAATGGCGTACCACAAAAAGCATAACTGATCACCTTACTTTTAGACAGCAAAGAAATGTAACAAAAAAAGCCATCCTACAAGATAAAAAGACCTATTATACACAGCTTCAACAATCCTCCCTTCACCAACCAAAAAAATGTTGGTCTTCTATTAACAAGCTCTTATCCCCTGGCAAAGTTGCCACACCAAATCCTCTAGGCTCTAACCCTGACGACCCACTACAAACAGCTAATGCCTTTAATACCTTCTTTACTTCAGCCATATTAAAACTAGCTAACCAACAAAACCCTGATACCTCAAAACTATTTACCCAAACCACCTCTCTCCCTCCATTTCATCTAAAACCTATTCCAACCTCCTATATCTCGTCCTTACTTCAAAAACTAAAGCCATAACACCCTCAGCGGACAAATTACCAGCTGAATACCTCCGTCTAGGTGCAAAAGCTCTTTCCTATCCCATCTCTATACTCATCAACAGAACTATAAAAGAAAGTACTATTCCATCACTCTGGAAAATCTCTTATATTATCCCTCTATTCAAGGGAGGTGACTCTACTGAGTATTCAAACTTCCGTCCCATAGCATTACTTTCTCCTCTTGCAAAAATAATGGAGAAATGCATCCACAAACAATTACTTCACCACCTACTTAGCCACAACCTCCTGGCTAATTGTCAACATGGGTTTCGACCATTCCATAGTACTAGCACAGCATTACTATCCTTTATTGACTCTATTAACAAAAACCGCAACAACAATACCCTTTCTTCTGCATTCTTTGTAGACCTGTCTAAAGCCTTTGACATGGTCAATCACCAACTTCTCCTCCATCGTTTACGATCCCTGACTCTAGATAACCTTGCCTTAAACTGGTTCGCATCGTATCTGGACAACCGTAAACAGGCAGTTCTCTGGGATAACCAGCTCTCTGATCTCCTCCCCACCACCATAGGGGTCCCCCAGGGCTTTATCTTAGGTCCACTCCTATTCTCCATCTTTATAAATGACCTTCATCTAGCCACCCCTCAATCAACTTGCATACAATACGCTGACGATACAACCATTATTTCTTCAGCCTCCACTCAGAATGAGCTGCATACTCTCACACAAAATACCTTCACAACTATAGAGCAATGGTTCTCGAATCATTGTCTACTCCTCAATCCCAAAAAAAACAAACTCCTGCTCTTTACACCCACTCACCTATCCCCCTCTATTAACTTCACACTTACATCCAATAATGGTACCCTCATCTCCCCAGACCAAGCCACTAAACTCTTGGGTATTACCATTGACAACCAACTTAAATTTGACACTCATATCAACTCTACAATTAAGGCTACTAACAGAAAAATGGGTTCTCTCTATAGAATCAAAGCTTACCTAACCCCCGAAACCAGAACTACCATTGCTAGAACACACTTAATCTCTACCCTTCTTTATGCTTCCACCATCTATACTAATCTTTCTAAGCACAATCTCAATAAACTAGCTTCTTCCTACAACAACATAGCCAGATTCGCTATAGCTTCTCCTTATAGGACTCACCATTGTCTAAATCTTAAAAAACTAGGCTGGATTGAATTACCCAACCTAATACAATTCTACCAATTTACCATTGCCCATAAAGCCTTTTATCACCCTAACAACACTCCAACACTCTCCTCTCTCATACAACCCTATAATAATCTGAGGAACCTACGCTCTTCTTACAAAATACTGATCCAAATTTCCCAATCAAATAACTTAGCAGGTGACTCCATATTCTCCAACTCAGTTGGCAAAATATGGAACCAACTACCTCAATACCTCACTACAATATCTTCACTCCCAATTTTTAAAGCTAAACTAAAACTCTTCCTTTCCAACCACTGGCTCTGCTCTTGTACCAACCCTAGTTGAACTTTTTGTCTTACTTGCCCTCTGATTCCTTTATCCCCTTATTTCTAGTTCTCAATTTCTACCCTCTTGTAATTCCTCTTCAAATAAATACATATCTCAATTTTTTATTTCTATTTTATTTCTGAAATACAATTTTCTAGTTAATACTCATTATTCTGCTCTACGCCAAGCCGCATTGTGTACTCTGATGCTTTTACAACTTGCAGTTGGATATGTTACGTTTCATAAATACTATTTTTATATCCTTTTAATTTTGCATTATTTTAATTTCTTTTTGTATAAGCTTAACTTGTTTTAGTAGTTTATAGCGGAGCTTTTCTCCCCGGGCCTCCACTGAAAATGGACATATATCCAGTTGGACTAGCCCGGTAAACAAATGTAAAATAAAATAAAAATAAATATTTGTAAATGAAAGTAACTTAACTTCCTTTCATTTGCTCAGTTAACTGTTTGGGCTTCCAGGACTAGTGCGCATTTGTGTAAAAATTAGTTTGAACACTTGTGACTACTGTTTGTGTGACACAAAGTTGCAGGGCTGGCACTAGCATTTTGGGGGCCCCAAACAAGTTTCAAGTTGGGGGCCCCACCCAGGAGAATATGAAGTGTGACCATGTTGCTGTCATGTCCCCTTCCCTGTCAAGCTTTTCCTGCACCGTTTAATGATGACTGTATAGTGTTACTACACTCAGACCATTAAAAAGACGAAGTGCCAAGGTACACATACTGACCAGCATTTAGTACCAATGTTACATTCTGACGAGGCCCTGTACAACAACAAGATAGTGACTTACAGAGGTACATGCGCACACTGACTGGTATTTAGTACCAGTGTTGTTAAATTATGACAAGCCTCTATACAGCATCAAGGTAGCCAGTCTCACAGAGGTACACAAAGACACCCACACTGACTACGACACACAGGACATAGACACACAAGACAAAGATAGCACTAAAGCAAGACTGAACAGAGACACCCATACAGACTCCCTCACACAGGACATCCACACATGAAGACAGCACTACAACAAGATTTAACATTAACACCCACACACACTTCCACATACAGGACAGGACACACAAGAACAGAACAAAACTACAGCAAGACTGAACAGAAATCCCCACAAGATGCAGGCAACACTACCACAGGACAGAATGGAGACACACAGACAGATTTTCAAATACAAGATGATGACAGCACTATAGCATGACTGAAATACACAAGCTTTTGATAAACTGACCCTGTCACACAAGACAGGCAGCTACTGACATGCAGAACAGCCCCTCTGCACAGGCCCACAAGACAGCCATGGGACAGACATAGACAAGACTACAGACACACAAGACACACAGGAGAAAGCCATGGGGATTACTGAGACTGAGGCAGACGGACATCAAACTGAATGGTGATTATTCTTTATAAACTCACATACACACACACACACAATATATATATATATATATATATATATATATATATATATATATATATATATATATATATGTGTACACACACACCAAACTTCATAAATTTCAGTGCTGGTTTATTAATCTTCACCCAGAAGCTGCGTAACGGATCGCGATGTGCAAGTTAAAACAAACCAGTTTCACACATTGGCATTATCAGTGCTAACAATTCTTTAGTTTGCTTTAGCTTGCACATCTCAATCCATTATACTGTTTCTGGGTGAAGGTTAATAAACCTACACTGAAATTAGGACTTTTGTGGATTACTAAAATCCACAAAAAAAACATTTTAGAACCCCCATACCGTCCTGTAGTAGCAACCCATAATAGTATGACTTACCCCTTAGGAGTGTTTGTTGATCTAATTTTAAAAGATGCCTTAAATTCTATTGAGCACATATTGAGAGACTCATGGGACATTTTGATTAAAGTCAAACTAGAGTTGTAGAATGTCATGGTGAGTTTCTCCGCAACAGATGTTATTGATTTATTCACATCCATACCCCACGATCAGGGATTAGAGTTATTCTACGAAGCAATACTTGAGCTTACAAACTTGGACAACTTTGTTTTGGAAGTGATGGAGGTGATTTTGAACAGTAATTATATTTCATTCAAAGGAGAATTTTTTACACAAGTCAATAGTGTGACCACGGGGGCCAGTTGTGTCCCCATATATGCCAGCCTAGTTATGTACCAATGGAAAAGAAGTATCCAGAAGCTGCTTAGGAAATTAAAATCATGCTTCATCTCCTCTGACAACCTTCCACCAGAATACTTAAAACTCACTGCAGATGCCATTGCATATCCTGTCAGCATTCTTATTAATCATTCTATCATAGAGTCCCATGTTTACAACCTCTGGATAAAATCCATCATTACTCCACTACACAAAGGAGGCAATTCCAACTAACCATCTAATTATCATCCAATCTCCATCCTCTCTCCTCTATCCAAACTCCTAGAAAAATGTATACATAAACAATTACTTCACCATCTTACACATAAAAATCTACTCACTCTCACGCAACATGGCTCTGCCCATCACATAATACCAGTACTACACTAATCTCCTTCATGCATACTGTGAACAAATCTATTGACTCTGGTAATATTACTTCAGTATTTCTACTCACCCCTACCTAACATGACTTTTGCCTATTATATAGTACCAGCATTGCACTAATCTCCTTTGTGGGTACTGTGAACAAATCCATTGACTCTGGTAACATTCAGTACTTCTATTAGATATGTCAAAGGTTTTTGACACAGTATCACACAAAAAACTTCTTCAACAACCTTCCAATATCGGCTGCTCCCCACTCACCCACCAATGGTTTGCTAGCTACCTACCAAACCATCAACAGTGCATAAAATAGCAAAATAATCTATCCCAGTACCAAACTAACCAAACTGGAGTGCCACAAGGATCCACCCTTAGACTTCTACTCTTCAATATTTTTACCAACAATTTGCACACCACTTCCCCTCTAAGCTCCATTATCCAATACACAGTTGATACTACCATCATTTCCTCCTCAGATAGCATACAACACCTCCAACAAATAACACAAGAAACCTTTATCTCAATTGAAGCCTGGCTGAGAGAATTACAATTGCTCCTTAATCCCCCCCCCCCAAAAAAGAAATTCTACTTTTCACAAAAACCTCTCTCATTTGACATTAAAATATTCTCTCAAAATAACACAGAAATTGAAACAGTATCCAGTGCTAAGCTTCTAGGCATTACCATAGATAATACACTTACATATGAGCACCATATTTGTAATGCCATAAAGAAAACACACTGCAAATTAGGAAAATAACTTGATGGATAGCTCCACCAAAAAAGCTCTTGCCAATGCTTACTTGTTCACCTCCCTCTTATATGGTGCCACCACAGTCACCAATCTGCATTCATCTCTACAAAATAAGCTCCAGTCCTGCTACCACAAGATCACCAAACTTACCACAGGCAGCTCCTACCACTCACATCTCTGCCAAGCGCTAAGAGAACTTAACTGGCTTGGATTTCCACATCACCTAGACTTCCTTCAACTGTCTATATCCCATAAAGTTGTCTACAACCCAGGCAGCTTCCCTGCTCTTAAACCCATTCTAAAATCCTATATCCCCACCAGAATCTTCTGCTCCAAAAATGAACAACTCATAACCGTCCACGCACCAAATCAAAGAGCTTGGCAGTGCCTATACTCGCATGCTATTGCAAAACTTTGGAACACCCTTCTTACGACCATAAATACCATAGACTGTTTTAACAAATTTAAGTTCACCCTAAAGAACTATCTACTCAATACTCATATCTGTCTCTGCACCTACCCAAAGAGGTAATAATCCATCACCTCTCCTTTGAGCTTTCATCTATCCTGCCAAGATAATAACCCTCTTCAAACCTGTTGTTGTTCTTCTTTCGGCTTTTCCCAGTTAGGGGTCGCCACAGTGAAACTCTGGTCCGCTAATGATTGGCAGTAGAGTTTTACAGTGCCGAGGTGCCAGCCCGACACCCAACCATCAATGAAGGCACACCCATTTACGCATGTCTTTCGAATGCCACTCAACCACAGGGAGGACATGCAGACTCCACACAGAAGGCACTCCAGCCGAGAATTGAATGGGAGAACCTCTTGCTGTGAGGCAACAATGCTACCACTGCACCACCGTGGCTTAGCTTTGTATGATACTAAAACCCCCCATATTTAATTATAATTATTTCATACAACTTCTTTTTATTAATTTCTAATTTTAATTATATCCTAACTCCTTGAACCTTCATTGCTTCTAACTTTCCTATAAAAATAACCTCTGCAATCTCCCTTTCTAACCTTTAAATTCAAACTCTATCTCCTGTACCAAAAAAAAAAAAAAACTGTCATCTGCTTAACTGTATAATATGTTAACAAATTAGAAACCTGTAAATTACTTTGTTCATCTACATTATGTAATTCCACTGTCTAATATTCTTATTTTTAAAATCTGTAAGTACTTTAAATACTTGTTATACCGTATGCATAAAATGCCTTGATGGACCTTTTCTCCCCAGGCCCCTGCTGAAAATGGGTTCCTGACCCAAATGGACTTTCCTGGTCTATAAATAAATAAATAATCAATAACTGTTTTAAATTCTGTTTTTAAGAGAGAATGGAAGATCTGTCTTCATTTTTTGGATTATATATTCATTCTTTAGAAGGGTAGAGGACAAGAAAGGGAAAAATTCACCACATACATCAACAATATCACCCCCTTTTTATGATTTACTCACATTCACACTGAGGATCAGATTGACTATCTAGATGTATCAATTTACGAAGATCATGAGAACAGGTGTTTTAGGTCAAGGGTGTACAGAAAACCCACATTTTCTAATAATTATTTGGATTTCAACAGCTGTCAGCCTAGACTCACAAAAAAGAACATTTTTAAAGGTCAGCTAGTAAGAGTAGTCAGAATGAGTTCCAGGAAGGTCAACTTCCAGATTGAACTAAGTAAATTAGTTTTTATGTTGCAAGAAAGAGGATATTCATGAGATCTATTATTTAAAAGTAATGATGAAGTACTTAATGGCTGGAGCACTAAATACAATCCACTACTAGGTAATGAAAATTGGGTATTGCCCCAAGACACCAGGATGAAACATGATCAGGAGAGGATTTACACCAACTCTGTGGTGTTATCATTTGGTAGCTACACCAAGGGAATATTTATTGGAAACTGGAACATATTCAGGGGTGATGCTGATATGTTTACAACCATTGGTGAAACTCCAAGATTTGTCTACAAGTCTGGGAAAAACTTGAAAAATTTTTTTGAACACACCAGGATAAAACAATGTATATAACAAGGGCAGTAAATGTTGTAGTTTATGCAACCAATGTAGATATATCTTAGAAGAACAGAAAATAACTATATGAACTCACCCCCACAATATTACATTTGGGTTATGGGAATTGTAACACCAGAGGAATAATGTATATAGCAGTTTGCTCAAGCTGTAAATATTTCTACATTGTAAAGACAGAAAGGCTTTTCCGTAAATAGGTTTATGAACACTTATGCTCAATTGCCAAAAGCAACACGAATAACTCCCTTTATAGATACAATGAGATTTACCCCACATTTACACATTTTAACATGTTGTATTTTAATAACAATACCTAACAGCATCAGGCAGTTGGGAAAAACAGAGAGAGAGAGAGAGAGAGAGAGAGAGAGAGAGAGAGAGAGAGAGAAAGAAGCTCATTTGACAACACAATTCCTAAAATTCCTGGTTTAAATGACCACACCTCATTGGCACTAATACTTAAACTAATGTTAACTAAACTATAAATAAAGAGAAAGAACCAAGCAACACATATGAAGGTCTATTTCGATCCCTACTTTTAAAACAGAGTTTGAGAAGGGATCTTACAGAATGAGTCAAAACTTATATTAAACCCACCTTGTATGATTTTTTTTTCAATTTGTTTTCAAATTTGAGTAACTCACAAACCCATAAGGGTTAGTGAACAATGTTTAGTTTACTACATTATTGTTTTTATTCATTCATTTTGTCACATACTGTTTCACAGTATTTTTAGGTTGTTGGTCGATGTTTTTTTACATTGTGTCTTGTGATGAACCACATTTTACATTCTTAAATGTAACACTATCTCTTTAAAAAATTTAAATGCTGTACTAATTGAACCATCACATGACTGCATGATTTTTAAATAAAAAGAGGTTTTATATGTAAGTCAAATGGTTCTGAAAAGTCCAAGGTTGAATGGATGAAAGCACTAAACCATTTTTCTGTAATTGGCATTCTTTTTTTGTTTGGAATTACAAAGTCTCTGTTTTATGTGATACCTGGAGTCTGTATTCTTGTTTATTTCAGTGATGAACTAACAGTCTACAGTGCATTGAGGGTTTTTGGTGACTGTTCACTACATGAGCCTTTTTTTCATTTTACAAGTTTTCTCCTTGGCTGGGCGACACACGGCTGGTTACTGTTTTCCATGGTTTCAAAGTGGTCAGCCATCCGACAGGCATATGCTGCTAAACCTCCATTCCCTCCTTCTGTTGGCACATCTGATCGCAGGTGATGTATCTGTAAAACAAAAGAATGGCATGTAGACATGGAGGAAAACACCCCAAAAGAAACATACGCTACCCAAAGATGTGAACCATGTCATTGATACAACCCTATGATGCCCCACACAACACAACATTCAGGGGCAACACATTCCTGTTTGCTTATAAGGAAACAGGTATCACAGCTGACAGGATGCAGAGCAATGTAAATACAGTCTCCCCTTACTGAAAACCTAAATAACCACATTAACAATACCTGAGCCTGTAATACTATGAACATTCATAAGTGACACACAGACATGTGTGCTATACCTACATGTTTTGCAAAAACAAAAGGCATATGTAATGCCTACACACACATTAAACACACAAAAACACCTCCATGTTAAAAAAAAAAAAAAAAAAAAAAATCACTCCCTGGCAGCTAGTCAGGAAACTAAAACTTACTTCCCTGGCTGCTTCAACCAGTCGGGTCCCTTACTTCACTGAAGTGGATTGGATTGATTTTGAGACTTTATCCATCATTATTTGTTGGATTTTTTTCCTGATTATTATGCTAGGAAGTTGAGCGGTATTATTTTCCACTATCATATGATGTGTACACATACAAGTTATAACCACTTCAAGGTGGTAGAGTCTGTCTGTGGATGAGAATAACTTGCCCTCTTGTTATTTGTTCAGTATAAACAGTGTTGCTTTGTGGCTAGTGCACGTTTGCATCAACTAAGCTGGAATATTTGAGCTACTGTGTGTTTGTGTGGAAAGAGGCTTGAAATCCATTAGTTATTGTATTCATAATTTTCTTACCAAAAATCTGACATCTGAGGTGTACGCAGTCAACAATGAGGCTATAAGTGATTGTTGGCTCTGCTGTTATGATCAAGTTAAATAATCATTACTCTGGATGTAGAGTACTCCTGCATACTATGAATATTTTACTGTGGCCATTTCTTATCATACTCTAACATAGAGGATTATGATTAGACTATGATTAAATCACTGATGATAACTAATGTGTGAGTTCAAGACATGGATGCTAAGGAATTCACCACTAGCACAAAGTTTGAGAGGTGGGTCTTGGCATCCAGGTTGAGAATACATAATATGAGTTATGATCACTGAGATTCAAATACAATTCTTTGTTATGTACAGTATATAGATGTATCTGCTCCATGTACTACCAGATACAGAAAAATAGTGGAGTGCAAAATGTTTTACTGGCTTTCAAAGATTTTGAAAGCTGTTATACACTTAGTGCTGCAAAATAGACAGGAGGCAAAAGTGAAGTTCTCATTTAAAAATGAGTAGTTTTAAAATCTCTTACTTTGTTCTGCCATACTTTTGTTAATAAATGTGGAAGAGTGAAGTATCTAACAGTTTTCAAAGGTGGTTACCATTTTGTTGCTGTTCTTTACTGACAGGCACTGCCATCTGTTAATCCCTAGCATGAGGCCTAATCTTAAATGTGCTTAGACATGCTTAACAACAGCTTGTTAATCAGTCTTCAGATGTTAGAAAGCTGCTTGATAAACTTGTCTTTTCTCAGTTTTTGTAGTGCAGTTGCATTATTAAATGCACTACATTTGAGGTGCACATGCAATATAGACAGGTGAATTATGACAGAAGTTCAAATGGCATTTTAAAACAACCACAAATATCAATCAAAAAGAACGCATGCATTTATGAGTGGTCCAAAAAAGTGTGTAAATGGGATGGGTTTGTGGACATGGTTTGAAAATCACCCTGCATCCAAGATTCACTTAATCTGTCATTTGAAGAAATACAAGCCACAGAAATGAGGTTCCTTCAAAAGGTCACTGGGCTCACTGTCTTGGAGTACAGTTACTGCTCCCCAGTATTGTGAAATACCATTTGAGGTGGCTTGAGCACATAGTGTTGATGCTGTCTTGGCACCTCCCTCAGACCTAGGACATGTTGGAGAAATTATATTTTTCATCTGGTCTGTCTGAGCATCCCCGAGAATAAGCTAGAGACTGTTTTGGGGGATACAGAAGTCTGTCCTGTCCTGTTTAGCTTCCTAACAACACAGCACTCACCAGGGAAACAGTATAGAAAGTGTGTTTGGGTGTGACTGAGTGAGTGAGTGTATGTGTGTGTGTGTGTGTGTGTGTGTGTGTGTGTGTGTGTGTGTGTGTGTGTGTGTGTGTGTGTGTGTGTGTGTGTGTCTGGACCACACACACACACACACACACCAATTATAAAGTCACTGTTTATTGTGCACTGCATTTTTACTGCCACTGACATGCCCACTGGCCAGCCTGCTGCTGATGCCTGCCATACTGCCTGCTGTCTCATGTTGCCCTGGGGGCTATGGATATTATTTCCCCCCTTGTGCATTTAGTTATTGAAGTTGTTGGCAAGGCACCACATTCTTCTCTTTGCCCACAAGGAATTCACAACAACCATATTTCTCTGCAGCTGAATATCACTTCAGCCATGTGCTCTCAACCAAATGTTCCACAGGCAAATGTCTCACTGCCTAGGTGCCTGAACCCATATCTGTGTGAGATCTTCCTCATCCTATGTGGTCCCCACACTACAACACCACACTTTAAATTAGATGGGCTACAGGGTATTGTTTTCTAGCTTTGGTAGATACAGTCTGGTGAACATTTAAATTGGCATCTACCACTGGGCATACATCTTTAATGATGGTATGTATCTTATGGTTTGATCATTTATTTTTTGATCATAATTTATGTCTTTCTTTCAATGTCTCATGATGCTACATAAATTGATATTAAAAGTGAGGTCATTACTAATACAACATGTATATACGTTTTATACAGAATCTTAGAGTATTTCAGTATATTTTATTTAAAGCAGTAATGATATCCACTTTGCAGTCCTTAGTGTATTTGTCTGTCTGGGCTACATTTCTGAGTTCTATGTCTGAGCAGAATACTCTGGCAAGGACTCCCTTTGCAAAGCCTTTTTGGGCAGCACTGGTAGCCCACATTCAGATACACAAGTAAGCCCAACCTTGATTTGTTGCAATATGTTGCAAAGCTAAAGTTTTACCCATAAAATTATGTCTGACTCATATGCCCAGTCCCTCATAGACAGTGTTTTCATTTAGCCACCACTTTCTAAAACTTGCTATGAATGAGCAAAAGATCTTACAATTCTAGTTTGTACTTCAAATCTACAGTCTCCTCCATTAGTCAGGCTTCAAGATCTAATCATATAAGAGGAGAGAAACTTAAGTTGCTTGGAGCAAAAAAATAAATAAAAAAAATAAATAAATTACTCACATACACTGAAAGATTAGGAAGTCTATATACTCAAGTGAGCCTGATAACAAAATCATTTTACAATCTTGGAGATTCTGAATGCCATAAAAAGAAAGCTACCAAGCAACATTTGAAACATTCTGGCATTGTAGATATGCTTGTCTGAGATTAATCTCTTATACCACCCATGATGGAAAAATGCCATTATTGATGAAGTCACTCTTGCTCTGAGACCATACATATCTTTAAAGCAAGAGTTCATATAGATACCAAGTGTCAGTGATACACTGGATGTTTTCTTGGGAAAGAGACCCCTATATATCTTGACCATAAGCTGACAGACAACCACTGGATGGAACTGCTGCAGGGACAGGAAGAGGAGATGGAGAGCTGTGTAATCTAAGTACTGTCCCCATACAGGACTGCATAACAGGGGGAAAAAGGTGAATGGAGAGTGGACACTGGTGGTGAATGTGGGTGCCTGCAGTGTTATATATATGCTGCTAGAGCCAGGCCCTTCTATGAGCCTGGTTTCTCAGTGTGCTGATGTTGCATTTGTATGCTCTGTGGGCAATAAAGCCTTGTCCTCTGTGGAAATGCCTACCATAGGTTATAGAGAAGCCATACCTGCATGGCCAGCCCATACACCTGCGCTGGGGATTGCTCCATGCACCAAGCTCCACTAGGCAAATCACCTGTGCATATCAGTATAGCTCCCCCCCCCATATAAGCATGGCCATTCTTCCTGCCAGCCCACCAGATGTCTCTGAGCCACTGACCCCTCTCAAGGGGCAGAATTCTTAGTCCGAGCATTAACTGTCTATATCACCAGGTAGGTTATAGTTTACTTCAATGTTTTCTTAGTGCGTGTCTCTAATCTAATGCAAAGTATGACCCCAGTTTAAGTGCTGGAAGCATTCATGTTTCTGCTGCTATCACTACTTATCTCTGATACAGAAAGTATATTGGCTTCTCACTTTCTTCAGACAGTATTTTTTGTTCCATTATTCATAATCTTTGATTCTGCTGAATGTGTCTGCTCACTGCCTTATTTGTACCTTGTCATGGAGCTCTGTCTCAAAAATATTGTAATTCTGAGGATTATGTGATAAATAATTAAAAAAAAGTAAAACAAAACAATCATACATGATGTATAGAACTTGGACAGAGGAAAATGCAAGGTATCTGAAAAATGCCATTAAATGTAATGAGAACAAAATATTATATTCAAGAGTCATGTATGCGTGCTACATAAGGTAACAAAAAAATAATAATACACATCAGACCAGTGGAAAAAAAAACTATTTTATGGTTATCTTAGCCTGTAATTGATAAAGGCTGTACAGCACGGTGAATGTGACACTCAGTGTTTATCCATTTCTTCCCTAAAATGTGTGACTGCTTATGTATCTACAGCGTTCCTTTCACAGCATTCATCTTGTAAGCAGTTTGTTATGAAACTGTGGAATTAATATGACACATTTGAATCACTTTGAGTTTGCACTATATTTTCACTTATGACAGAAATGCTGTCTGCAGCAAATATGAAGCCAGCTAATAATGCAGATATCATAAAATGTACAGTAGAATGAGCTGATGCTGTCTTTGTTCTGACATTATATTTTTATCTGATCAAATCTAGGCTTATGTGCAAGTTATACAAAATATTTGTTTGGTGCCTTCTAGATGCCCACAGTTTTGCTTTTAAGAAACAATCTAGGCTATCTCTGTGCAACATTCCTGTGAACCTTAGACATAATGAAATAATTGGCGTTTCAATCCATTTTATTATCTTTCTCAGCTGGAATAATCCTAGTTAAGACACTTGTGTTTAGTTTTGGGTTAAAGGTATCTTTTAATCAGAATTAAATTTACAAAAGAAGCCCTCCATGATTACATGATTAAGTTATTTTGAGATGTGTCAAAAGAAACTCCTGTGCAAGTTGTTCAGTTTATACTTCCTTAACAAACCATGATCACATAAGATTCAAAAAGCAGAGGAACCACATTGCAACACCACTAAATAACAAAATTTAATGAATGAAGGCATGTGAATACACAATTGATGATAAAAACATCCAAAGTTAATCAATTACAAAAACATCCAGAGTGGTGCATCATTAATAATAATTGCTCCCCCATCATCCGTGAAGGTGGATTAGCTCACAACCAGCACTGTTCCTTACTAAAGTCCAATTCTGACGAATTCTAAGCATCTTTGATGGATGAAAATGCTTAACTCAGGATGTATTTATTATTGATTAAAGATGCATGTTTTCATCATCAGTTTTGTATTTACATGCCTTCATTCATTAAATGTTTTATTTAGGCAGACTGGCCTTGCACTTCTAACATATATACCAGATGTGACCAAAAATTCCTCAGATTATTTTTGTGAAAGAAATATTCTTCACCACTTAGCATGCCAGAGATAGAGAAAGAAAGTATATACATTTATTTATTTATATTTATTTATTTATTTAAATTTGTTGACCGGGAGTGTCCGACTGGATGTAGGTCCATTTTCAGCGGAGGCCCGGGGAGAAAAGCTCCACAGTAAAATAAACAGACAGTAGTTACATTCGATTACATAGCGATTAACAATTTAACATAGCAATTACTTACAACATATTTACAGATGAAGAACATAGTACATCAGTAGACAACTAGAATCTTTATCTGTGAAGTACATAACAGACATTAACAAATGTTACAATGAGAAGTTCCTGCTGTATAATAAGTACTAGGCTTATGAGCATCTGAGCTTGCTAGAATCAAGGTAGTTAGTGGAGTGGAAAGAAAGGTAGTGGTTGGATGGGGTGGATGATATTAGAGTGGGAGTTGCAAGGGCATAGCCAGCATGTTTTTAGGTGCGCTTTTAGTAAAGTTTTGAAGTGGGCGCATGATGGTACAGAGGTAATTGCGGGTGGGAGTGAGTTCCATAATTTGGCTATGGCGCAAGAGAATAGTGCTTCACCAGCAGAGTTATTGGCTTTAGTGATCTGCAAGTGATTTTTGTTGCTGGGTCTTAGTGGTCTGGTGGTGCGATAGGGTTGGAGTAGATTCTGGAGGGATGGGACATTTAGTGGATGGTTTACTAGTTTGTGGGCGAGTGAGAGTTGATACCACTGAAGGAGGTGAGGGAGGTCAAGCCAGCCCAGTTCAGCAAGTGAGAGACAGTGGTGACTACGGTAGGATGCCCCTGTGGCGAATTTGGAGATTTTGTTGTAGCAGGTCTCTAGCTTGTTTAGATCACATTGTCTTAGGTTGGTATATATTGGAGAGGCATAAAGTAGGGTGGAGGTAAGGTGGGAATTTGCTATTGAAATCTTTGCTGCTTTGGTGAGAAATTGCTTATTTCTGTATAACGCTCCTAGTTTTTTGTGGACTTTTTTATGGTCATGGATATGTGAATGTCAAATTTTAGTTTATTGTCTATTTCCACTCCTAGCAATTTGGTGTGTTCAGTTGGGTATATAGTGGTGTTGTCTTTTGCTGTGATGTTAAAGTGAGAGTTGTTTTGAGTATGTTTGGTGGGTTGGAAGATGAGTAGTTTAGTTTTGTTTGGGTTGAGTATTAATTGGGCATCGGATAACCATGTTTCAACAGAGGAAAAGGCTTCCTGTGTGACTTTTTGCAGTTTGGGTAGGGACTGGGCTGAGCAGATGATAGTCGAGTCATCTGCATATTGTATGAGTGTGCCATGTTTGGTGGCAGAGGCTAGATTACTGGTGTAAACAGAGAAGAATAGGGGTCCAAGGATGGATCCTTGGGGAACCCCTATGGAGACAGGTAGTTGGGAAGATATGTCATTCTGCCATACAATGGATTGTTGGCGGTCAGACAGGTAACTCTGAAACCAGTTGGTGACTGATTGTGAGAAGGATAGGTTATTGAGGACAGAGATAATTTGTTTGTGTGGGACCATGTCAAATGCTTTAGATAGGTCTAGGAAAGTAGCAGAGGAGAGATAGCCATTGTTTTTATGCTGAAGGATAGTGTTAGTAAAGGAGAGTAAGGCAGTGGTGGTGCTATGGTTTGGTTGGAAACCATGCTGAGTACTGGAAAGGAGGTTGTTAGTAAGGAGGTAGACTGAGACCTGAGAGTGTATGCATCTCTCTAGTATTTTGGAGAGTGGAGTGAGAATAGCTATGGGGTGGTAATTGGTTAGTTCTGCGGAGGGTCCACCTTTGTGGAGGGGAATTATATGTGATACTTTCCACAGAGTGGGAATGTAACTTTCTGACAGAGATCAAGATGGTTAATAAAGAAGATATATATATATATATGGATCTACTTTGAAAGATCGAATTGCCATGGTCTCGAATTGCAGATAATCGAAAAGAAAATTCTGAAGATGTCAAACACTGAAACTTCTGAACACTGACGATCATATGATCAAAAATTATGCTACAGATGTTAGGATTTTCTCCATCCGCCACTGCAGTATATTATCAAACTAAATGTTTGCACTTTTAGAGCAAAAACTTCTTGTTTAAATTGTTACATTTAAGGTGCTCTATAGTGCATCATGAAATTCATTTACTAAAACGAATTGCAGTAATATAGTTGTGCAAATGTTCAATATCCTTGCTCTACTTTTCTAAAATTTAATCATACTGTAGCTAGTCTTCTGCAAATTTTTACCATTTCTGATACATCTAAGTACTCTGCCTTAGCATTAATAAACGTATTTATACTTACAACCCCTATGTTTTTAACGTTTACTGTTTTCTACAAGTGGTAAATTTATGCATTAATTTCTACTGTTTACTTACATTTCTTTTGACAGTGTTGTGGAATACGGTTTCCAAAGTCAATAAAACATTAAATGAAGCATGCACCATGTTACAGAGGTATGCTATAAAAACTATTAAAGGGATAGGTGTTTATTTAAACAGTTTGCCTACAATTTCCTTGTACCTTTCAAAATACTGCAACTCGAGTATTTAAAGTTGCAGCATTGTAAATCTTTGGGATTTTCCTCTTGATTATCTGCAATTCGAGATAGTGGTAAATTCGACCTTTTAAAATATGTATGTGTGTGTGTGTGTGTGTGTGTGTGTGTGTGTGTGTGTGTGTGTGTGTGTGTGTGTGTGTGTGTAGATATATATATATATATATATATATATATATATACCTCCTTCTAGTTGGTGCACGCAAATATGGCCTCCAAAACACTCGAACTGTGCACGGATAATAAATCCAACTTTCAACAACACCCAGCACTAGCTCGCAGTACAATAAAAACCATCATTTTGAGCAATAAAAGTTTGATCACATATTCTTTAAAAGATTTATTAATCCAATGTTTCCATGGCTTCAGACAGCCATGACACCACAGCAAACCGGTTTCACCCAATAGACGTCATCAGTGATTAATTACCCAGATTCCCTTGTAGAGCATTTAAATATACGTCTTCTGCTCTCCACTCTCTATGTTAAAGTGACAGACCCCTATATTGCACATTATAATATACGTTGAACATTTATCAAAATGCATAACATTGATAGCATCTCTATATGCAAAGTACATTCAAGAAATGTATTAGCCTGAAGAAATGTCTATATATGTTAACTAATATATTAACTCAAATATATTAACTAAAAAATAAAAAATAAAAATATCCCAAAAAGAGTATGTAAATATCCAGAAAAAATGAAAATATTGCATTAGCAGTGGTTATACAGGTTTTTTTACAAATTTTCATTTAATCCTGGTTTATAAAGAGCTCCTAACTTTAGTATCCACATTTTTTCTTTTGAATCTAGTATTTTATGTTTTTTTGTTGTGGTGATATTATCACCCAACACTTTATCTATTCCTACAAAAATGAAATGTGCTCCCATATGATCTAAATAATGTTTTTATAAAGCACTATGAGTTCTCCTACGATTTATATCACTTATGTGTAGGGCCATCCTGTGTTTAAAGGGTCTAGATGTCTGTCCAATATAAAAAGCACCACATTTACATAGTGCCATATAAATAATCCAGTCACTATTGCACGTGATAAGAGCCCTAATGTCATATACCCTAGTGGTATTGATAGAAGTAAAGGATTTGTTTTAGACACTACCTTACTGTATACACAAATCCCACAGAATGTGCTACCTTTCACATGTTCACTTTGTGTCATCTTACCAATAAAGAAACTTTTTTATGTTTGTTAAAATATTCACCCAAATTTTTCCCCCTTCGATAACCAAAAATTACAATGGTCATCTACTATTTGCTCAAAGAAGGGATCATTTCTTAAAATGGGCCAATGCTTTTCAACAATCTGTTTTATATGGAATGTGTTAGTACCGTATGTAGTGATAAATCTCAATTTATCAGTAGTCCTTGCTTTTTTCAAATCATCTACATTTAACAGCTTACTTCTATCCTGTAATTTACCATGTTCACAGGCAATAGATACTAGTCTATTATCATATCCTCTATGTACAAATCTATTTTGCATATCTTCTGCTTCTTTTTCATAATCTTGTTGTCTACTACAAAGGCATTTTAACCTGACGAATTGTGCTTTAGGTATATTTTTTGTGATGTGTCCAGGATGGCAACTTTTAGTTTCCAGTATCGAGTTCTTTGAAAAAGGCTTTCTGTACATACTTGTTACCACTGTTCCATCAATAAATTTATTAATATTAATGTCCAGGAAATCAATACTGAACTGTTCCACCTTGCTTGTAAATTGAATTCAAAAACTATTATTATTCAAATAAGTTGTAAACTCATACCAGACACACCAACAATCGTCTAGGTATCTTCGCCACGTATCCATATATTGTTTAAATACATTTGCATCATTATATATCATTCTAGCCTCTAAATAACCCATAAACTGGTCAGCGTATATGGGCACAAAATTTGTACCCATAGCAGTACCCCTCATTTGTAAAAGCCAACCAGTTTTATACATAAAGGCATTATGTTCCAACACTATACTTAACATTCTAAGTATAAAGTCAATCTGGGTCCTGGTGTATAGCCCAGAATATTCAGCACAATAATTATTGCCCACTCCATAGGATAATCAAACTTCAAATGTCCATACCACTCCTATCTTGTCCATTCCTACTAGTGATCAGTACAAGATAATACCACGAATGGCCAGCCACTTCTTAGCTTGCATTTTGATTATTCTCTTACCCAAATCTTCACAACCACTAGAAGCACACTGCCTTTTTCAATGTTAACAATTTTTGTATGTTTTTCTTTGAAAAACGACCCTTAGTACCTACACTAATCATAAATGGTGCCTACTGAAATTCTAAAGAGCATAAATGTAAGCCACAGAACAGCAGAACTAGAAGTCTAAAGGAAGTGAATGTGTACCAAGCCTGGAAGGTGTTATACACCAGTGTATTTATTTCCTTACTCTCAAGCACAGCAATATTGGAGTTAATGCACTTAAGCAGCAGGATAGCGTGGCATTTGGAATTCAGACCCCCCCCCCCCCCGCACACAAAAATACTTTAAATGTGTACCAGCAAGTTTTGTAAGTCAATATTGTTTTTTTTTACTAAATGGCATTTCATTTCTCAAAGTGTCAGCACTCGTAAGACAGGATGTCACATTTCTGATAGTTGGGCAGATACAATCAAACCCGATTAGTTTAGTATCCCTTTATTAAGGTTTTGACTAACAAGCAGTTTAATTTCTCTTTTTTCAGTACAAGACTCATACTTTATGCCTATTTTAGGGTTAGATGTTTAGGCACTACATGAACTAACTTAAAAAGATTTAATATGTGATAGTAAGCCAGTGTACGAACTGTTTTACTGTTACAGGAAATTATAAGAATTTAAGTATCTGTGAGAGGTATAAATATATTCAGAATACTACTAAAATGTTAATAACTTCAACAGAACATTGCAGAGAATCCATAGTAACAAAATTTCTTGGGTTAAGATGAAAGAAATCAAACTTGAAGCTTATAAAATGTATCCTAGTAGTAATAAAAATGTCCGAGTCAGTGGTGAATCTACTCTGAGTAAAATACATTTATACATCACTAGACTACAACAGGTTTTGGCATAATGAAATATTGGATGTTGGATTAATTGGTAAGGGCAAATACAATGCAACATTAATACACTAGGCAAGGAAAATGCGAATGGCCACAGACATAAATGATAGGAATGGAATAAGATGAAGATGGCATGCAAAATATGGTAATATGCACAAGACAGGATAGGTTAATGGCGTCTATATCATATTATTGTATGACATAAATAGCAAATGCTATTTCATCATACCGATAATATCAAAACAACAAAATATCGAACAAACGGAACAGCGATTTTTTTCCCAGGGAAATAATTTGCTGCTCCATAAAAAAAAAAATAAACTTAAACATAAATTTAAATGGGGGGCTGTGCCCCCCACACCCCCCTACTTAAATATACCAACTCCGAGATCGCACCATAGTGGAGGAAATGGCAAAGTACCGAAGATGGCCCACCAAATTTTTTCCCTGGGAAAAAATTTGATGTTCCATGACTTCACTATTTTGCCATTTTGACACTATCAGATCGACTAAATAGCATTCACTATTTAGTCCATTCAATAGCGTCATATAGACCCTGTTAATGTATGTACTCTTCCAAGACAAGTCAGTAGCATAGCATTAAGCACATATGTATATAGTACAGTACGTACTGATGTTTATTTATTTTATTTATTTATTTTATTTTACATTTGTTAACCGGGCTAGTCCAGCTGGATACATGTCCATTTTCAGTGGAGGCCCGAGGAGAAAAGCTCCACTATCTAATGCAAAGTAACAAAAAGTACATTCCAAGTACATAGGCAGTTTAAGCTGCACTAATGCATAGTAACAAAAGTACATTTAAAGTACATAGGCAGTTAAGACACAACTAAAATCAGGTCTATAAATACATAGGGAATTAGAGACACATGTAAAACAGGCATTTAGGCAAGTTTTTCAGTAAGAGTATTCATAAAATATTAAATCTCTTCAGTACAATAATGACATACGTAATTAAGTAGTTTGAAGGCTAGAAAAGAGTAGAAAATAATAGTTTGTAGTTAATAGAGTAAAATTTCTTAGGTAGAAATGAAGGAGAGTTGGAGAAATAGAGTTGTTAGTCAGTGCAAAGGATGCAGGAGAAGGTAGGTGGTATGTGTTCAGCTAGGGAAATTGCACGAGCAAAGCCAGTGATTGGCTAGAAAATGTTTTAGTTGAGTTTTAAATAGTGTGATAGAAGTTTGGGCTGTAAGGTCTGGAGGAAGTTGATTCCAAATTTTACCAACTGAGTTGGAAAATATTGAGTCACCTGCTGTATTCTTTGCTAGAGAAGTTTGAATCAGTAATTTATTGGAGGAGCGAAGGGTTTTTAGGTTATTGTAAGGTTTTATCAGAGTTGAGAGCATAGGTATATTTTCTGGGTGGTGAAGGGCTTTATGGGCAATTGTAAGTTGGTAGTATTGAATTAGGTGAGGTAACTCAAGCCATCCTAGGTTATGGAGGTTAAGGCAGTGATGTGTTTTGTATGGAGAGGCAGTGGCAAATTTGGCAATGTTGTAGTAGGCTGTTGTAAGCCTATTGATGTTATGTTTAGAAAGATTAGTGTAAATGGGGATGCATATAGTAGAGTAGAGAGAAGATATGTTCTGGCTATGGTAGTTCTTGCTTCAGGTGTTAAGAAAGATTTGATTCTGTAGAGAACCTAATTTTCTATTAGTTGCTTTTATGATAGAGTTTATATGTACATCAAATTTGAGTAAGTTGTCAATGGTAACTCCTAAAAGTTTGGTTGTTTGGTCGGGAGAGATAAGGGTGCCATTGTTAGAAGTGAGTGTGAAACTAATAGGGGGAGACAGGTGTGTGGGTGAAAAGAGGAGAAGTTTAGTTTTCTTAGGGTTTAAGAGAAGGCAGTGATTAGAGAACCATTGTTCAATGGTGGTAAAAGTTTTTTGAGTAAGTGAGTGGAGGTCAGCTTGTGTTGTGGCTGAGCAGATGATGGTGGTGTCATCGGCGTACTGAATGCAAGTGGTTAGTGGGGTGGCAAGATTCAGGTCGTTAATAAAGATGGAAAATAAAAGAGGACCTAAGATCGAGCCCTGAGGTACTCCTAAAGTGGTGGGGAGAAGTTCGGAAAGATTGTTGTTCCATAAGACAGCTTGTTTCCGATTCTGAAGATAGGAAGTAAACCAGTTTAGAGCCAAAGGAGTAGGAAATTGCTGAGAGGAAACAATCAGCCAGGTGTATAAACAGCAGGTAAGTTAGAACTGGTAGTATAAGTATTAAGAAGTTTTAGGGTATGTTATAGGTAGAGCTAGAGTAGTCAGGTGTAGATCGGGATAGTGTGGGCAGGGGAGAGGAATGGAGAGTAAACTAGAGTACAGATCCAGGTAGAAGGCTGAAAACAGTAAGTTGGGCAAAGATTCAGAGGGGGAGGAAGAAGTGTAAGGGGGCCACGTAGAAGGCAAAGTTATAGAAGCAGATCTGTATAGGAAAAAATAAGATAGAGATAGGAATAGTAGTAGGAAATTCAGTAGAAGTTAAAGGAGGAAAGGTAGGAATACTAGTGATAGTAATAACAGAGTAGTAATGAGGGTCTGGTCAGCAAGATAAAGGGGACTGTCGCTGGCTGCTGGTAGTGCTGGGCAGGTGGGTAGGCTAGGCACACATGTTAAGTATTCAGGGACAAAAATATAGCATAAACATACTTAGGCAGTCTTTCTTTTTAATATGAGTTGTTCCCCGACAAAAAGTCTTGAAATGGGATTAACTGGGCACAGTTCAGGTCTTCAAGGAGGGCAGAGCTTCTTTTATAAGGTATAGCTGGGTCCCGTAAGAAGAGTAGTAAAAACTTAGGCAGTCTTTCTTTTTAATATGAGTTGTTCCCCGACAAAAAGTCTTGAAATGGGATTAACTGGGCACAGTTCAGGTCTTCAAGGAGGGCAGAGCTTCTTTTATAAGGTATAGCTGGGTCCCGTAAGAAGAGTAGTAAAAACTTAGGCAGTCTTTCTTTTTAATATGAGTTGTTCCCCGACAAAAAGTCTTGAAATGGGATTAACTGGGCACAGTTCAGGTCTTCAAGGAGGGCAGAGCTTCTTTTATAAGGTATAGCTGGGTCCCGTAAGAAGAGTAGTAAAAACTTAGGCAGTCTTTCTTTTTAATATGAGTTGTTCCCGACAAAAAGTCTTGAAATGGGATTAACTGGGCACAGTTCAGGTCTTCAAGGAGGGCAGAGCTTCTTTTATAAGGTATAGCTGGGTCCCGTAAGAAGAGTAGTAAAAACGTAGGCAGTCTTTCTTTTTAATATGAGTTGTTCCCCGACAAAAAGTCTTGAAATGGGATTAACTGGGCACAGTTCAGGTCTTCAAGGAGGGCAGAGCTTCTTTTATAAGGTATAGCTGGGTCCCGTAAGAAGAGTAGTAAAAACTTAGGCAGTCTTTCTTTTTAATATGAGTTGTTCCCCGACAAAAAGTCTTGAAATGGGATTAACTGGGCACAGTTCAGGTCTTCAAGGAGGGCAGAGCTTCTTTTATAAGATATAGCTGGGTCCCGTAAGAAGAGTAGTAAAAACCCGCACAGATAGGAGGCACACAGCAGCCAAGCAAGAGTATATTCATATCATCACACATGATAGTATATTTAAACAATATATTAGAATGCAAAGAAGCTTTCTGGCAATTGTCACTGGGTGCAGATAAAGCCCCAGGCCTAAATGAAGTTATTAATTTAAAATGTTTTTTAATGTATAGATAGGTTAAAAACAAAATTATTTTAGTACAGAAAATAATCGTTCTTTATGAATAAGTTAGGATGATTGTATACATGAATTTTTTAAACAGATTAGTTTATATACATATAAACACACACACATATATATATATATATATATATATATATATATATATATATATATATATATATAAAGTCATGTAATTGTTTTAACATCAATTAAAGTGTCATTTCCTGTTTTAGGTAATTGTTGTAATATAAAAAGTGAAGGGTGGACATTGTATTTGTATTTCTGAAGAAGATCACAGTATTAAAAGTGATTGAAAGCGCTAATTCTACTTGTCTGAATTCGGTTTATTTGATGGACTTTTGAGCTGGGTGTTTCGAGTTTCAAGTGTTTCTTTCAAGGTCTTTTCAAAGTGTTTTATGATAGTATATATGTGACTGTCACGCAAGGGTACGTAAATGTAGACAAATGTTTGTGATATAAACGTCACTGACATGCTCACTGGAGAGGACATTTAGCAAGGATGGTATATATAATAGCGGGGAATGTGCATGTTGTGAAGATCTGCAAAATGACTTGCTTGAATATGACTGAAATGTCAGCATACTGTACCTGACAGAAAATCATGGAGAAATAAGCAACCGACTCATGGACAACTGCTGAAAGAAGCAGACACAATTAAAACAATTTTAAAATATTAAAAATATTAATCTGTGATTTTGTTAGAATTTGTGAATTTAAATTATTATACATGTTCTTCGGGAACAGAAGTGCACAACTATAATAATTGCCAGTAAAGGGAAGTCACCACCCCTTTTCCAAAAATAAACTGTCACTGGAGGCATTAAGTGGGAGAGTGTAAAACCTGAAGTTGAATGCAGGGACAATCCTGGCAATTTGAGAGGTTTGCATTACACATAAGCCACAAGTCACATGTACAAGGATCAAACCCATGTCAACAATGTTGTCAATGATCTATGTATTTACTGGGTGCAACACAGAAATACATATCACATGTGCATCTTGTACAACACCTTGAAGGGGAAGTCTGCACTGTCAATTCTTAATAGGTATGCATACCAAAGAATAGTTCTGTATGGGTAACAAGGTGTGTGCAAGCTCACTGTGCTAAATATAATACACTTGACTAAAGCATCCCTGGCTGACATAGGTATATTGGCCTTACATATAACAACACTTACAAATGACACACTATTATGAGTGGATTCCCTACACAAAGCTGGTATTGCATGCATGTACCACATGTAATAACAATGGATGTTGTCTGAAGCATCTGCAATTGAGTGAATTAAGATGTGATGTGTTATACTGAATGGTACAGAACTAAGTGAGACTAATGGCCATGCATCAGCTATGGCAATGTGCACAGAAGCTATATTACTACAAAGTCTAGCATCAATGAGTAAAGAACTTGTCACTGTGATATTGCTCACATACCAAACAATGCATGGAGCACACTGTATAAGCACTTGTCAAACCTCAAGACATGGCACAACATCATTGTCCCCCTTACATTGCCAGGAAAAATGACATACTGGCATGAAATTCTGACATGCATGCATATGGGTTCATGCAAACTATCAAGATCTAATACTAGTCTGATGTACTGTTACATCTGTGACGCTGTACAGTCACACTATAGCTGTACCTAGAATGCAACTGGACTTCATAGAGGCTCATAGTTTCATAGAAGACTAGTAGGTTAATGTTTCAAGATGACACAAAATCCTAGCCATATTTAACGTGTTTCATAATTTTAAATAACTTTGTGAACAAAGTTCACACAGTTATGAGCCTATGTTATGTTACCTGAGCCCAACTGCCTCTGTCCATGAGGGACATGGGCATAACACCATGAGTACAATTACCTTTAACCATCCACTGATGTAGGTTGCACTTGAATAGGGTAAGGAAAGGCCTTTGCTTTACATTTATGGGAAGCTTATTCCAGACAAGGTGTAGTGTCTGAATGCCATATAGAAGGGATTTGTCACCACTGTGGACACATGTTGGTTGAACTTCCGATTGCTATCTACCTGACTAGACAGATCACGTACCACTGGGTCCATTCATTGGAATGTGTTGCCTGTATTGTAATTAGCTTGGGTATTTGCTTTACAAAATGTAATAATTATGCTTTTTGGACATTTTAGTGTGTCTCCATGGCTCTGGCACCAATCATTTGTGTGAGTTAATAATTTCTTCAGTGTATCAGTATCATTACTGGATTCAAGGATTGTCCACAATTTGAAGTCATCTGCAAATCTGGTTGAACAAAGGCTACCTACGTTTGCCTTGACCTCTGTGAATTAAATGTCAAACAGGAAAGGGCCTAGTACAGAACCCTGTGTTACTGCACTGTTCACTGGCCTTTTGCTAGAGGTGAAGTCACAAATGTTAACAGTATCTGTCATGTTGGTGATCCAGTGTGCTACCCATTTGGTGACATAGTGGTTTATGGCCAGTTGAGACAGTTTATTTGTAATAACAGAGTGTGGAATTGTGTCAAATGCATTGGCCAGGTGAAGTTAGGTGGATGCACATTCTGTCCCTTATCCATAGCCTTGTTGACCTTCTCAAAGACATAAACAAGATTTAACAGGCATCATCTAGCCTTAATGAATAAAAAATGGTTTGGTCGCACAGTTGGGAGATTGCCTACGTCTTTGTTGATAAGGTCCATAATTATTTTTGCCATTGGCTTACAGATGATGCTAGTCAGGCTTATGGGTCTATAATTACTGGTATTGGGTGACGGTTCCTCCTGGTTCAGACAGATGACTGTTGCTGTTCACTATTCTGCCAGCAAATAGCCTGTCTGGAGGCTGTGGTTAAGTAGGGATCCAGTTGTGTCTGTTAGGTCAGGTTTTAATTTATTAATAAGGCAACCTTGGATATTGTCATGGCTCATTGATGCCATGTTTGTAGCCTTAGAGAGCACACAGATGAGCTGTTATCTTGGGAAAATATGCTGAATAACGTTTGTATGTATATACTGGGTGATAAGCAGTGTGGGTCAGGTGGGTGAAGTTTGATCCAAGTCTGTTAGGTTGCCTGTGGCTGAGTATTGGTAGTGCTATTCACAACGATGTGTGTGTGTGTGTGTGTGTGTGTGTGTGTGTGTGTGTGTGTGTGTGTGTGCGTGTGTGTGCGTGTGTGTGTGTGTATACATAGCTGTATATTCCCCTTATGAATTTGTACCTACTTAAGAAAAGAACTGTGACAACACCACCAAATACAACCTTTGGTATGCATCACATGACACGCAGTGAAACTGTTAACGCAGTCGTACATCTTCACCTATTTCACTTCATTACATCAGTTGCACTTTATATATTTATCATTGGAAAGGTGTCTGTGAGGGCTCTGATACCATATATGGGCACATGACAAATGAGGTGGATGTGGTGCATGCAGAACAGTTAATGCACAAATGCTGGCAGTCACACAATGCTGCTGGAAAGCACCCGAATAATCCTTGTGAATGGCAACATAATTCTGCCTTATAATGAATTCTTCAAGGTTGCAAGTGAATCTGACCTGGTTACATGTTTGTGTATATAACAGCATTACAATATGTGGATAAAAAAGGCATATGTGCCCATGTAATCAGTATGATGTAATATTGCTTTATGTGACATAGCATTTCATGATGGTAGGTATATACATGCACATGCCATATTGCAAGTATCACTGTGATGGTTGAATGAGAAATGTGTAAAATATTGATATACTCCACCACAAGAGCACATGCCTTAGTAAGGCAACAATATGCAGTGGATATAAAAAGTTTACATACCCCTGTTAAAATGTCAGGTTATTGTGATATAAAAAAATGAGAGCACAATAAATAATTTCAAAACTTTTCACGCCTTTAATATGACCTATAACCTGTGCAATTCAATTGAAAAACAAAAAATCTATTAGGGGAGAAAATATAAACAATACAAAATGTACAATACGCTGGTTGCATAAGTGTGCACACCCTTAAACTAATACTTTCTTGAAGCACCTTTTGATTTAATTACAGCATTCAGTCTTCTTGGGTACACATCTGCCATCAATTAAAGAGACACCGATTAACCCAAAATAAAGTTCAGCTGTCCTAGTAGGATTTTTCTGACATTTACTCAGTTGCCTGCTACAGCAAAAGCCATGTTTCACAGAGACCTTACAAAGTATCAAAGGGATCTCATTGTTGAAAGGTATCAGTCAGGAGAAGGGAACAAAAACATTTCCACAGCATTAGATATACCATAGAACACAGTGAAGACAGTCATCAAAAAGTGGAGAAAATATGGGACAACAGTGACGTTGCAAAAAACTGGACATCTCACCAAAATTGATGAAAAGACAAGATGAAAACTGGTCAGGGAGGCAGCCAAGAGACCTACAGCAACACTGAAGGAGCTACAGGAATTTCTAGTAAGCACTGGTTGTGTACTACATGTGACAACAATCTCCAGTATTTTCCATATGTCTGGACAACAGGGTAGGGCTACAAGACGGAAGCCTACACAGAAAAACATTCATGCCCAGCTAGAATTTGCAAAACAACACATCAAGTCTCCAAAAAGCATGTGGGAAAATGTGTTATGGTCTGATAAGACCAAGGTTGAACTTTTTTGGCCACAATTCCAAAAGGTACGTTTGGCACAAAAAACACACTTTACATCACCAAAAGAACACCACCCCCATGGTGAAGCATGGTGGTGGCAGTATCATGGTTTGGGGATGATTTTCTTCAGCTGGAACTGGGGCTTTAGTCAAGCTGGAGGGAATTATGAACAGTTCCAAATACCAGTCACTTTTGGTCCAAAACCTTCAGGCATCTGCAAGAAAGCTGAAGATGAAGACGAATTTCACCTTTCAACATCACAATGACCCCAAGCATACATCCAAATCAACAAAAAAATGTCTTCACCAGAAGAAAATTAAAGTTTTGGAATGGCCCAGCCAGAGTCCAGACCTAAATCCAATAGAAAATCTGCGGGGTAACTTGAAGAGGGCTGTGCACAAGAGATGCCCTTGCAGTCTGACATATTTGGAGCACTTTTGTAAGGAACAGTGGGTAAATATTGCCAAGGCAAGATGTGCCATGCTGATAGACCCCTACCCAAGAAGACTGAATGCTGTAAATAAATCAAAAGGTGCTTCAACAAAGTATTAGTTTAAGGGTGTGCACATACAACAAAGTATTAGTATAAGGGTGTGCACACTTATGCAACCAGTGTATTGTATGTTTTTTTTATTTTTTATATTTTTCCCCTAATAGATTTGTTTGTTTTTCAATTGAATTGTACAGGTTATAGGTCACATTAAAGATGGGAAAACTTTTGAAATGAATTATTGTGATCTCATATTTTTATATCACTAAACCTGGCATTTTAACAGGGGTATGTAAACTCTTTATATCCACTGTACGGGTTCAGGTGCCTAGGCAGTGAAATATTTCCCTGTGGTACATTTGACTAGGGACACATGGCTGAAGGGACAATTAGCTGCAGAGAAATATGTCTGTTTGCAAATTTCTTGTGGGCAAAGAGAAGAATGTATATAAACAACAAAGACTATCAGTGAGTCCCAGCTCTACCTTCCAATAAAATTTATTTCGTTGAACAGTTCTTTCTCTAGCGCCTCGGCCAACAGCCTTTACAGAGAAAAACCTGTAAAAAAAAGAGAAGAATGTGTTGCCATGCCCACAACTTCATTAACCAGATGCACAGGGGCAAAACAATGTCCATGGTCCCCAAGGGGACATGAGACAGCAGGGAATGTGGCAGGCATCAGCAACAGGCTGACCAGAAGGCATGTCAGTGGCAGTAAAATGTAGTGCACAATGGGCAGTAACTTTATAATCGGTGTGTGTGGACCGCTACCCCCTTCACATTGTCTAGGGAATATTACCTAAAATGCATACTGGAGCATACATGTGACTACAGTAGCATGCAAGATTTCCTCGATGCTGTAAAACACTTCTACATGTTGTAGTTACATAAGCATGTACTGTACACTGAGCACAACACTCATTACTTCGTCTGCCTCCATGCATTTGGTTATTAAAGCTGTGAGCATGGCAGTGTGTGTTTCTCTTTCCACACAGGGAATTTGAAAACAACCATATTTCTCTGCAGCTAACTGTCACTTCAGCCATGTGTCCCCAATCAAATGTAAGACAGTTAAATGCTTTGCTGCCTAAGCACCTGAACCCCCACTGTACACAGCATCATCCCATATCAACAGTCCTCAGGACGCATATTACTACAGTGGTCATGAAAGAAATATGTAATAAAATGGCAGCAGCATTCATTAATACATTACCTCAAATCACATATTGGAATATACTGTTGTAGGGGCTACTGTACATCCACAGCTCAACACAACACATGAATGAAAACAACATTGACATGTGCAGTCTTCATAGGGTCATATAACATTACTAGGCTAATGGATAACATCACATAAAGTTCTAGCATTATTATAGCATTTAAACCAAAATAGGCATATCTATATGATGGTAGATAATAGGGTTACATGCATATGTGTGTATGTGTGGGATTGTATTACATACTGCCTCTATCCATATGCAACATGTTCATCACCCCATGACAGAATTAGCAAACACACATCCAGTGTTCTGCAGATGGCTTGCAGAGAGTCTTTGGAGAGCTGTGCTTCACAATGTATGTACTGTATGCATCTATGAGATGATGACATCATCCATGGTTCTGCAGGAAGCATGTCTTGTTGACAGAGGGAATTAGGGTATCTTGGATTCATGGGGCTATGATAAAAGTTCTCTGAGTTGGATTTAAATGAGAAGAAATTCAAAAGATCATATACTGGCATCAGTATACCACCAACCACACATACAGCAGTTGAATGAGGTCAGATTTGAACATTATGCTTGTGTAGGTATACAAACTGGATCCCATATGATATCACAGTAACACCACCACAGATGTATGACTTCACACTCTCACAAAGCACTTTATAGAGGATAACAGCATCAGTGTATGCTGAGAAGATGTTGGTAGAAGTGTGTCACACAGATGTAGATTCACATCTTGGTGTAAAATTGTCTACCCATTCATACTTTACTGAACACACATATACACATAGTCAGCTGTGAGATTAGAACCACAAACTATCTACCTGCACAAGCTAGTGAACACAGTAGTTAACTCCCATGTCTGCACAGATATCTGAGTGCAATACTGTCAGTGTACTTTAGAGAGGATTACATCCTAACTGTATACTGATAATAAGAAGTGGACAGAAGTGCATGGCATAGTCTCACATGTGATTTTAAAATTGTCTCCAGATTGATATTAGAATGAGCATGCACACAAGTTGACCACAGTGAGACTATAACCCTTATGTATCTACACAACACAATACTTAACAGAAGCACCACAGCACAAGTCTAACTTTTATGCTATCAGATAGCACTTTATTGCAGATGACATCATCACTGTCTAGAGAAAAGATGTTAGTAGGAGTGCCTCACATGCTGTTCTAAAATGGCTTCTAGGATAAGAGCTAACTGAACACAAACCAGTTGACCACAGTGAGATTAGAACCCCTACCTAACTAGTTAGAGAACACAGTACTTAACACAAGTGCCACAGCACAAGTCTGACTTCTATACTGCTGCATAACACTTTATAACAGATGGCATCACTGGTGTATGGTGGTAGGGCTGTATGAACTTGTTGTGTAGTCATGTATGAATGTAAATTTTTTTCTCATTGAGGCCTGAGTGATGTCAGTAGGACACAAACTCATGCTGTTCTTTCTATGCACACACATAAGCTGACTGCAATGAGTTAAAACCCCTACCTAACTAATTACACAAGCTGGAGAAAACAGTACCTGACATAAGCACCATGACACAAGTCTGAATGTTATACTGCCACAGAACACTTTATAGCAGATGACATCATCAGTGTATTTTGGGAAGAAGATGTTGGGAGTGCTGTATGAACTAACTGTTTAATGATGTACATTTGTAAAACTTTGTTCTGCATGAGACTTGAGTGATGACAGTAAGACACAGAATCATGGTCTTCTGACTACACCCATGCACAGTTACACATACAGGCACACAACTACTTAACAATTTATTCCAGCTCAATGAAGTATGATTTTTTTTCCTTGTCATAGTGGTCTTTATAAAGGTTGACATATTCATTTTATGTTGCAGGTAACATATGCTGTTATGAGACTGATGTGCAAATTGTGGACAATGGATTTTGTTTTGTGCTTGCAATATGCACAAATACTTTAAAAAACAACTTCTTAACCTATATGCAATAAGCTGTCATGAATGCATGTTGCAGAACTGAGACATACATGAATCTGTTTCTCAATATGTTAAATACATACACTCAGTCACACACACACACACACACACACACACACACACACACACACACACACACACACACACACACACACACACACACACACACACACACACAGACACACACACACACACACACACACACACACACACACACACACACACACATTTTATAAACAGCATGAATGCAAGTGTTAATGTATGAGTGTTGATACTGTGATGAATTGATGTCCACAATAAGACATGTATCAGACAATCTTAATGTCTAGTGTCAATATAAAGCATGAACAAATGCAACAATCCAGTTGCTCTCTTTATTTATGTATTGTAGTTGACGTTAGACCTATTACTGACATATCCATTTACAAATGCATGGGTGCAGGGCACACATGGGTCTCAGTAAATATGTGTTCAATGACTAACAAGTACATTCCTTTTTGTTATGTTTTTAAATGCCTTTTAATGGAAAGAAGAATAACTGAGCAATAAACATAGTAATACATGCCAAACAGCTCTTTACATAGAGCATCACCTGGAAACTGATTTGCACAAACAATTGCAAAGTATTTGCACATGTGAGACTCACATTTAATTAATAGAACTTGAACTTGAGAAGTAGTTATATCTACATGCTATGGAAGAAATAGCTGACAGATACTGTGGTGTTCATACTGTATTTTATATTGTAAATGGTATGTCATAACTTTTATGACATTAAGAACTGTGGCTATTGCTTTCCCTATTTGCGCGGAATTAAGTGATGAACAAATACAGTTCTCTGCTTAAATGGGAAAATAGTAATATTTGTATTAATTTGTCTTCCTTTGCACAAACAGGGTAAGTGACAAGGCATGGCTGTCAGCACATTGGACAGTACTGAGCGTAAAAATCTATACCTGCTGCCTAATTTTCCCTGTGTCACCAGATGTAGGACCAGTGAGCTCATGTGCAGAGCACAAATAACACAGGGTTTGAATCCAGCTTAATTAATTTTTTTTTTTACAACTGGTCTCAGAATGGCATTACATAAGTAAATGTGTTCCTGCAAATGTGAGAAGCAATGGCTACAGTGAGGTACTGTATTAAAAAAATCAGTCAGTTGATTTATGTCAATACTCCACCTAGGAATTTGCATTTTTCAACATTCATCAGTCTAGTAACTTTAAAAGTAAATGTTTCAAGGTACTGTCTTTACTGTGGTTCAACTGTGTGTTCCTTTAGCACAGCAAGTTTAAGCAACATTGCGCAGAGATAACTGGACTAGTGTGGCTGATGGCAAAAACTCACCAGCTTTTGCCATAGGATATGAAGAGTCAGTCACTGCTGCTTGGCACTGGTGTGCAATACCAAACTTAGTGCAAATGCAGACAACAAAAAGTGCAGAATTTATTAGGGGGTATTTCTGCCATGTGTGTGTGGTGTGTGATTCTATTTTTTAACCAGATTAAAGGTGTGAAATGGGTAGATTGAAAAGTGGTGAAATAAAGGGCAAGCAGGGAGGAAAACAAAGGGAAAGCAATATAGGAGTCTGCAGGAGGAAATTAGGAAAGAACCATAGCTATCCAGTTCTTTAGCAGTGTAATGTGAACATGGATAGAAATTGGATGAATTTGGACTGTCACCACAACACACGAGTGACAACAACACAATCATATTGTATAGCAAATTGGACTGAATCGAGCGTGTCACTACGGCTTTGCTCTCATATCCTAATTTCAGTAAAGGGGCATAAGGTTAGCAGTTATTTTGACTGGTTTTCATATTAGCCTTTTAATTGGCTGTAACTGGAACTTCATAATTGGCTGTACTTCCGTACTACTAATTTGCAAAAGACTTTCAGAATCCTTCCAATTTAATGGTTCTTTCCTCACAACTGTGTTCTCAGCTCCTTTGCTTTACATTTGTCTATCTAACTTTACCATGCCTGCATGGAGCACTACAGTGCTCAGAATATAGTTAAAAAAAAACTGAAGCAAACCAGACCACACACACAATGCTACACCACAAATGCAAAGGAAATACCTAATATTCTAACTGAAAATTTTAAATAAAGTTTTATTCCACCCACAGCTGTAGCTGTTCTACAGATTCCATGGTTCTTGTCAACCCCTTAATTACTATAGAACAAATCCTTTAAGTCCTCTCAAAAATTAGGAACACCTCATTCACCAGACCTGATAAAATTGCTTCACTGTCAGTATCATATATAGCTTATCTGAGCCATACGTATCCACTTTAATCTAAGCCTATCTACTGGTTACATTCCTGAAGTCTGGAATGCAGCCATTGTAATGCTGTTATGCAAAGATGGCCCACACATGGACCCTGGTCATTATATACCTAATAGTGTCAGTAGTATCATGTGTAAAGCTGTGGAACATATTATCTCAATATCTCATTAATCCTTGCTCAACATCAGGATAAAGTACATCCTTAAATGTGAAAAAATACCTATTCTACCTTACTCTTTCTTCTTCACTCACTTCCTTACTTGTATCAATTTCTCTCCTCTGGCTTTTCTTCTAAATATACCATAAGCCTGCTTTTCTCTTACTTGGTATTGCAATTCCTGTTTTTATTCCCCTTTTCTCATATCTCATTAGAATCATTATTGGATAGAAACTCCTCTTTGCATATGTTTGTCTAGACATAGTACTCAACTTCAGAGACCTCAAATATTCCTAATAAAAACATTAGTGACCCCAAAAATCTTAGCTATAAGGATAGGCTGGTAGCTCTCTCTTATGGACTTCTCCATGGGGAGTGTGTCTAGCCTTTCATGCCATGAAGATTAGACACTCCTTAGACACTCATTGAACCCCCCCCCTAATTCTTCACAGAACAAATGGTTCCTCAAATATCTGGCTAAAGGATATAGATTTTCATCAATAGAGAAATTACATTTACATCCCAGTATCCACAAATTTGAAACAAACTTTCACTAAATATCAAGCAGAATATCACCCTTGCTACCTTCATGATAAACCTAGGTGATTGGAGGTGCAACCTCAAAATGTACCCCGTTCTACCTTGTGTTGCCTTTTTTGAGGCTGGAGTGAACCTTCAAATATAGTTTATTGGCTAGGCTTGTAAGGTCTGTGGAATAGTTGCCCAGTACTTACCCATGAACCAATAAATTAAAACGCCTTCCAGAAGGTGACAGGAGCATCTCAGTGTTGTATAATAAGTTGGTGTTTATGCAAGATCTGAAACTATACTTCTTCAGAGAATAACAGTACTATTATTACATCATTCTTCATCTGCTTTCTTTAAACCGATTTCACGTTATAAAGTTTTAGCGTTTGCTTTTTTTTTTACTTTTCTTTTCCTTTTCTTTGTCATTCTGAGGTTTTATGGATGGTGAATAAACAATGAAAAATACACAGACTACCAGGAAAACAGCTAACTAGACAGCTTGATAGACAGACAGACACATAAAGTGGAAGGAAATACTTTTGAGAGATAAAGAAATGTACTTACTTTGTACATGCCAGACTGTTTTACTTTGAATTGCTTTGGGCAATACTCAATGAGTTTTTTTTTCGCTATAATGGCCTAGTAATCTACATGGTTCTGTTTCATGGCAAGTTACTGGCTGATAATGCTGCTGGCTTACAGACTTTAATTAGTGAACCTGAGAGTAATAAAATGCTCCAGATAACAAATATCAAGTTATTCTTGTACTCATCTGATATTGGTGCACTTGTTATTGAGGAATGGTTATCACTGAGCTGCATTCCAAGATACAGTAAACTCTCAGTTATCTGGCACCCATGGGGATTGGTAGATGCCAGATAACTGTAGTTTCTGGTTGCTTGAGAGTTACTATTAAAAATAGGTCTGACTTTTACTGTACCCTATTCTATTTGTTTGGTTTGATTCATTCTTATGTTGGGGAGAAAGGGGATTTATTCATATCTTCCTTTTTAAAACTCTAAAAGTCTGAAAACATAAGATATGTTTTTGCGGGGGGAAAATACCTGGTTTGGCACCTATGTCTCTAATGCAAACAGGTAACCTGTAAATGGTTCAGCTCCCAGGCTCATGCTTACACTTATCAAGGCTGTCAGAACTTGTAAGAGATTTGGGATGCATGGCTAGGCTTAAAAAGGCCCTTGTGGCTGTTAACCTAGTAGACACCTATGAACCTATGAACAGAAAGTGCAACACATGAAAATTGTACTGTAGTTCTTTGATTTTTTTTTTTTTTTTTGCTAGTTGCTTGAGAGTTCAGTTTGCTTGAGTTCTGGTTTACTGGGAGTTTACATATTGCATTCTGATGGAAAGGCATAGATCCTGTGTGCAGTCCAAATTCCAAAAGTTCATCTTAACAGACTACTTTAAATATTTGCTATTGAAAGAATATCTACATTTTTTTGTAAAATTTTAAGTCTTTCCTCTGCAAGGTTTTTTTTTAATTTCCTTCTTTCACCTTCTCATAGAACATCTCCTTTTGTTATCGCAGAATTAACTTTGACATTCCCAATACAAACAAGACAAAATGTTAAGAAATGATTTCAAGGCAGAAATCATGCGTATTACTTTGTTATAGGAACAATGCCTTTGAAGCACTCATTTTATAATTTGTAAAGATTCTGTATAACAAGAATGATCTCTAAGCTTTATTTTATATTCAGAAGTTTTTTTTTCTTTTATTATTTATTAATTTGTTAACCAAGAAGATTCCATAGTGACACATGTTTGTTTTCACAGGTGAGAAAGGGCAGCTGGTCTGATTAACCTTCTCATCAATGTATTATACTATTATACAACATGAGATTGAGAGAGACAAACCAAATACTTCAGCTTGCTAACTGGGTGCTTAAAAATACTAAAAATACAAATATGCAAACAGTGCAAAACAGGTCTTGTAAAATAACACCATTTAAGACATTAAACTATTAAAAAGACTGTTAAAATATAATGCTGCAACAGAAGACAAGAAATATAAGTAATTCAAAAGCTCATGCACAATTCCTTATTCTCAGAATTCATACAGTACCCATGAAGTACAGCAACAATTAACAGAAGACCACATAAGACATGGATAGTACTTCAAAGAGCAGATCTACAATTAGCAGTCATGCCTCACTTGTACATATTTCTGTAATGGACCTCATTATCTGATATCTTCTCAGATTATTTTATCATTTTTCTCCACACACCGAAATCAGTATCATTGCAATTTTGTTAATTCATAGTTATGCTAAGGTGATTATAATTGTGGCTCATAGTTGGACCTTCAGTAGAAAATAAAAAGGCTTAGATCTTGCTTCTAATTTCCATTTGGGTGGAAACTGAGTTTTCCCAGTATTAAATTTAAGAGATACCATTTATATACTGTTTTAAATCAATGAATGAAGTCCAGTTTCACAACAAATTGTTTCTAAATATGAATCACTTTTGGAGTTTTACCTCACTCTAAGACATCTGTTAATGACTAATAAAGTGACAAACTAAATTTGACAAAAGGCATGGCCTGGCAATTTTTCTGCATACTATAAAACATTTTAATGTGACATCACCTGTCTCTCTACTCCTGTCTTCCATTTCCTATAACTATCATTTCACACCCCATCTCGGCTATCCCCCTTTTAACTCCTTTTCATTATCATATCCTTTCTTTCTACTATGTCCATCTTCGCCTCTCATTCATCCTTTTGATTTACACTAGAATACATTCTACAAACTTAACCCATCTGTTAACTCTGTACAGAACTATATATAACTGTATGCATGCTTTGTATTCCCAGGCTGACCCTGAAATTGTTTATTTTGTACTTCCTTGTATCTCTCAATTCACTGTTTTATTTATTGTATTTCTTGCCTTTCTTGTATTTCCTAGCTGAGCGTCAAATTGGTCCATGTGGATCAGGGTGTTTTACCCCATTAAAACAAATAACAACTAAATAAATATGCGACTAAAAAAATAAATAAAAATAGTATTTGAGGTAATGGCTTAATGGAATCATCATTATGCAACCACGCTTGAAGCATTTACAGCAGTTATTATGTATTTCATTTTGTCAACAGCATAACAATACAGAACACGACTTACTTTGTGAATAATATCTCTTATTACTGTGTGCAGAAACAGCAACAGCACTGCTAATCACCAATGAATTGTCTTCTGTTGAAAGGCTTGATAATGTTTTATACTGTACGTATTGTTTCCACCTTTTCTTAGATTACATATTGCCTAAAGGGGTCAATACCTTGCAATGTGCTTTTTGCTTGCCAAATGTATCTTATCTGAAATGGATAAATAGAATGTATCATTGTGTGGACTTCAAATGGGAAAAAATGATTATGCCAGACCTTTGCAGCAACTAAAAAAGAAGCTTTAAACATAAGCTGTCATTTATGGAAATTGTGATATTTGTAATATGCTTTTAAGTAAATAAATAAGATAATTACAGCAGTTTGCATTTTATGCATTTCCATTTATTTCCTCTGGTAGATATATTGTTGTATGCACTGAGCTGAAATATTATAATCACCAAGTCTCCGAAACCTTTTCAGTTTGCAGTACACAGCAATGGCACTGAACTAAAGCAAATCTAGCATATTGCTTTGGACTTAATCATAAATATGCAGCAATTTCTGTTCCAAAAACAGATTCCCAGAGTTCCTTCTTTTCTTCCATAAACATTACTATCCCTTTTTAACCTTGTCCAGATGACAGTCGGTTGTATACCTCTCTGCTTTGAAATGAATAAACAAATTATTTAATTGTAAGTTTAGTTTTTATCATCTTTGTTGAAATCCATTATACAAAATAAATTAAATGCACTGGTCATTTTAGGTACACACTGACAGTATCAGCTTATATGTGAAGAAGCCATCTAGTGTTAGTAATTACATTGGCAGTGACTGGCACATTCTGATTTTTTCCAGGGTCTATGCTTAGTCATGATAACTTGCATTACATTAGTAGGGGAATTGAGTCCCCTGTACCACTTTGAACTCCACCCACTGATTGATCCCAACCTGTAAGACAGAAAATGGAAAACAGGTGCCATAAAATTATATGCTAAATTATATTAATGGCCAAATTGCAAGGAAAACTATACAAAGCTGCAGAAGGGAGAAGACACCCAGATATACAGCAGATAAAGTGAAAGTAATAAGCACCCACAGCAGAATACTTCCTCCATTTCAAATAAGATACATTTGGCAAGGAAAAGCACATTGCAAGGTGGTTATGGGAGAAATAGAGAGAAAATGGAAGATTACAGGAACACACAAATAAAGAAAAAAATGCAGACACAGACAGGAGTGGTACTGACAAAAAAGGAGGGGAAAACAATGGGTGGACACAGACAGCAGACAGTGGATACTTGGTGATGGAGAAGATTGGACAAAAAACATGCTTGCAGGGTGTCTCCAAGGTGGGATAACACATAGATGAAGAATAGGGCAGAGTACTTGGTTGATGCCCAGAAGCCATCCCACACAGACATCAGTCACCATTGTGGCTAGCATCATGTGCAGGCCATGCCTCTGGCAGCCTGATGGTTGGGGCTTACCAGTCATGTGAATTAGTAAGCTGTTCCAGGAGACACTTCACTGTTCTGAGGCAGGCATCTAGTTGCTAGTGCACAACAGACACCCCCAACCTATACAACATTTCTTCTTTTGGCTCTGCAGCTGATTATCAGTTTATTCTGGGTCATGTCCTTGTTCATTTGGTCCTTGGATCTGTCTAAGCCTCTTCTAGGCTAATTTCAATCCAAGTCTATGACCTGTGAGGTGACTGAGGATCCTGGTGGAGCAACATACAGCTGCTGGGATTGTTTTTGCTATTTTATGTCCAAATGTCCTCACCTCACATGACATCTTAGGACACACACACACACACACACACACACACACACACACACACACACACACACACACACACACATGCACACACATGCACACATGCACATGCACAGACACTTTTGAGGCATGCTGTCATATCATGCCACCTCAGCAGTGACTCAGTCTATACCGTCCTGCCTCCTTTAGACTGTGATCCCCTGCATATCCAGCCATCACTTGTGATGTACTGTAACGTACATCTGAGTGAGCATCATTCCAGCAATTGGGGATGTGGTCAACTTACCCTGGAAGCATCTCAGATATATTAACTACTAAGTCACCTCTGCTTATCTGAGCTATAGTTAAGGCATTATTCCTGTAAGTCATGGTGTTGGCTCACCAACCTACAAAAATGATGATGGTTGACCACAGAGGACCACTACGGCCATGATGCAGAATTGAAGCTTCTGATCCCCTCCTGAGTAATGGTTACAGGATTCAGCTGTGAGCTCCTAAGTTGGCTTGTGTAGGGTGTCCTTTGTAGTCCTGCTATGTTGAAGGCCTGGTACTTAATGGTGATCCAGCTCAAGAATCATCAAATGATGAGGTGACTGCAGTTACTCCCCTACTACCTGTATAGCTGCACCAGCAGGGGCAGGGAGAAGGGGGCAACCACAGTGGATGCAACGTGTTAGTGACCATGTTCATTGGCAGATCTGTTTTTTTTTTTATTTTTCCTTATGCAGACAAGGAACTTTTTTTTTTACTCTCATGTAGTGTGTGAGAGTGGAGTTGTAGGGCATTATGACCTTGAGTTCCTCCTTAGTACAGAAGGAATCCTAGATTGGAGAAGGGACTTTTTTCTCTCTTCCAATGAAGACCCGGGTAGGCAGGGTGACACAGAATGGCGCTGAGAGTTAGAAGAACCAGCTACGGTCATACAGCAGGAGGAAAAAAACAAAAAAACAAAAATGAGAATCCATTAAAACACACACGTAGTCCTCTGTTGGCAGAGGCTTGCTCACCATTTGTGCATCTTTCCTTGTTTTCCCTTTATCCCACTGCCATCTAGTACAGTTCTGGATGTGGAAGTCAATGAAAATCATACTTACAGTAGAAGTCTGTCTGCCTCTCCTTTACCTCCACTTTTCACTGCCTGTGAAGGTCAGGATGATGCTCTGCAGGCCACCATAGTATTTCCTGCTCCACTGACCATAACAGGGGATGCCTGTAGCATCACTCAGTATTCTGGCAAACTCATGGGAGACATCACAGTTGTACAAAAGGTCATCATATTGGCTCAGCAGATGCACCTGAAGGTCCTGAAGAAGAAGAAGAAGAAGAAGAAAAATCTTGCATTCATACAGACACTATGGAGTAACAGTGCTGCTTCCAGTGACTAAAGCAGCTGTGTTCAGTCAGGCAATCACACTTGAATAGCAAAATGATAGCCCAGTATACATGGATGCATGTTAAGACAGCATGTGATGCAAGTCATAGTGCTGCAACAATGCACTGCAAAATGGTTATGCAGCACAGACCTACAGTACTAAAAGTTGCATAGATGCCATGCAAGAGTGTATAGTTCACAGGCCTAGGACAGGCAGGACCAAGCAAGATAGTGCTGTATATGATGATAGAATGGTGCATTGTGGTTGCAATTCAGAGATAACCACAATAAATTTCTTATTAACATGCACCCATGCTATGAAACCCAAATTAATATGATACTAAGTGGATTCACCATATTTTTAATAACTGCTAATACAAGCAATTGTGAAAACAGGAACTTGCTGCATTAGGTTATGAGGATTTAAATTAGTTGTATAGAATACCGAAAGAAGACAAGGCGCATGGTAATGTAACCCTGTATTATACTGAACACTCAAAACCAGTGGCAGTAACAGGGAAATAGAGGAATTGCTGTATGTTGATGTGGGAACACATCACAAAGCCATTGACACCATCAGGTTAGTCTGTGGGTGGGGAAAACACTATTAGCAATATGCACAAAGAGAATAAAATGCCAGGCAGAACACAGTGGGCTTGTACATTGGGTGAGGCATGACAAAGCATGCTGTGGGAGAGCTCAGCATGTGTAGTTCATTACAGGGATTCAATAAGCTGATGCAGGAAGGGGTGTCAAGATAATATATCCTTAACAGCAATATGTAGAGGAAAGAGGAAGTGTTACAGTACAACAAGAAACAGGTAAGTGTGCAACTCATAGGGATGAGGAGTAGCATACATTCATTCATATAGAACATCCACACACAACCATGCACACACATTGCCTGATGTGTGTAACATAGGTGTACATGTCTTGTCGTGGGCCCATGAAAAAGAGGCAATGCATGAAAAAGTTTACCCCCCGAGAGAATGAGGAGTTACCACTCACTAGCTACATCCGTTTATCAAGCAATGTACGTAAGGATCACTTCTTGCATGCCTGCTGATGCAGAAGTGGAAGCATTTATCTAAAACTTCTGTAAGCTTCTATCTGCCATAATACACTTTCCTTTTTTTGGTTCAAAATCAGAGTTAAAATTATTTCATCATACCAACTTCCATATGAAGATGGAAGGTTCTATTTCCCCCATAAATCTACCATATCACTTTTAATTTGTCACACATACACCTATCAATCTAAAGGATGACTCTGACCCTAATATTTAATAATATTATTCTATGACATATGCATCTTCTTTCTCACTTTCCAAGGACTGTTCTAAGAAAGAATTTGGTAGTGGGATGAATTAGCCTAATTCCCTGAAACAGATGCATTTTTTATGCCATTTTAGGAATTTGTGAAGCTTTTTTCTCAAGTTTATATCAAATATCACTTGTTTGACTTTGACTGGGAGATAGTTCTAGTTTACTGGAGCAGTTTAGGAGACTTTTTTTCACTTCTTTCAATTAAAAATGTGGGTCTTTGAAATGCAATGGCATTGTCATGCTGAGCTAGTAGTAAGTAAAGAAAGGACATCCTAGACAATTTGTTCCTAAGGACAGTAACTGTCATACATTTCTTCAAAGGTTATAGCAGATATAAGAGGGGAGTTTTGTGCAATGACTGATAACCATCTGGCCTTTTGGAGAGTAGCGTAGTAGTGTTCAAATCGGGATGAAAGTTTAATGACTATAAAATATTCAATTTATGATAGTTTGAATAGAATGAGTGCTTTCAGAAGAGTGCGGTCAACTTACGCAGGCCAATATGGAAATGTGAAGGGGGAACTATTGGGAGGAAACCCTTTCCATTAGTTTGTTTATGGTAGCTGTTTTCATGTAATCAAGTATCTGCAAGTACTCCCTGTGGATATTTATCATAATACACATAATCTTCATGACCCCACCCCCCCCTTTTCCCATTTTTACATAAAAATTGGTTTGTCAACTGTTACTGCTTCTCTTGAATCAGAGTCACTCTCCTACCGTCTTTAACAGTCATGCCCACCTGCCACAGGTCTCCTCTCATGCAGTCCATCCATCTCTAGACTGATCTCCTGTAGTTATTATAAAAAGGAATCAAGAAAAGAGTTGCTTACATTGTTTCTCAACAAAAGAGTTTGCTAGTCAGAAGTAAACTAAAAATCATTCAATTATTCATACCAGTATTTAAGGAATGCTGTATTTTAAAGTACTAACTCTGTATTATATTTATTTATTTATTTTATTTTATTTTACATTTGTTGACCGGGCTAGTCTAACTGGATATATGTCCATTTTCAGTAGAGGCCCGGGGAGAAAAGCTCCAAGCACCAGCAGTGACAAGAATACAATATATAGTAATAGTCAAGTGAATTACAGTACATTAGCTACATTGGTCAGAACAAAATTGTACTGAGTCATTTAGTAGGTTTTAGTTAAGATCAAATATAGAGAGAGAAAAACAAAAAAATATTTATTTATTTATTTTTTTTTTACTATGAAGGAAATTGTAAATTACAGAGTAGCAGCATAGAATAGTAGAGAAGAGAAGTACAGAGAGAGCAAGAAGGGGAATGAGATGTCAGGGTTAGAGCAGGGACAAAGCCAGTGAGTTTTAAGATGTCCTTTAAGATGTTTTTTAAATAGACAAGTGGAAGCAAGGGTAGAAAGTTCAGTAGGAAGCTGGTTCCAGTTTTTACCTACTGTGTTGGAGAAAAGTGAGTCCCCCAGCTTTGTTTTTTGACTTAATAGTGGAAACTAGGAGCTTATTAGCTGAGTGTAGTGTTGCAAGATTTTTGTAGGGTGTAATCAGATTAGTGAGGATTGGGGTATTATTAGGGTGGTAAAGGGTCTTTTGGGTGATAACAAGTTGTTGACAAAGTAGTAGGTTCTGCAGTTCTAACCATCCCAGTTGTTTGAGGTTGAGACAGTGGTGAGTTCTAAAGGGGGTGCCAGTGGCAAATCTGGCTATGTTATTGTAACTGGTGGAAAGTTTGGTAAGGTTGTTTCTAGATAGATTGGTGTATATAGCAGAAGCATAGAGCAAGGTAGAGATCAGGTGTGTCTGGGCAATAGTGATTCTAGCAGAAGGGGTAAGGAAGGGTTTGATTCTGTAAAGGGTGCCTAGTTTTTTGTTGATAGACTTTATTGTAGAATTAATGTGGTTATCATAGCTAAGGTTGTTATTAATTGTTACTCCTAGTAGATGAGTTGTAGTGTCTGGGGATATGTTAGTTGCATTGTTTGAGGTTATTGTGAAGTACAGTTGATGTGATTTTTGAGTCAGAGTAAAGAGCAATAATTTTGTTTTTTTGTTGTTCAGGAGGAGGCAGTGTTGCATGAACCAAGTTCCAACACTGTTAAAATACTGTTTGGGTGAGGGACTGGAGAGAGGTTATGGGCTTGGCTGAACAAATTAAAGTAGAGTCATCTGCATAGTGTATGCAGGTGGCTTGAGGAATGTTGGTATGTAGATTGTTAATAAACAATGAAAAGAGTAGAGGTCCTAAGATAGAGCCTTGGGGTACTCCAATATTCACTGGGAGGGATGTAGAAAGATTATTATCCCAAAGTACTGCTTGCTGTCTGTTTTCCAGATAGGACTTAAACCACTGTAATGCTTGTGGATTAAGTGATTGGGCTTTTAGTATGTCTATAAGTATGTTATGATTCACCATATCAAAGGCTTTTGAAAGGTCAATAAATAGTGCAGAGGAAAAAGTGTTATTGTTACGATTTTTGTTTATGGAGTCAGAAAAGGATAACAGGACAGTGGTTGTGCTATGGAATGGCCTAAAGCCATGTTGGCAGTTGGCAAGTAGATTATTTTGGAGAAGGTGGTTAAGTAGTTGTCTGTGAATGCATTTTTCCATTATCTTAGCTATTGGAGAGAGTAAGGCGATAGGCCAAAAGTTGGAGAGCTCAGTAGATGACCCACCCTTATATAGAGGAATGATGTGGGATACTTTCCATATGGCAGGGATTTTGCTTTCTAAAATAGTTCTATTTATAAGGATAGAGATGGGATAGGCAATGGCTTTTGCTGTAATTTGCAGGTATTCAGCTGGCAGACAGTCTGCAGAAGGGGTGCAAGGTTTTAGTTTTTGAAGGAGGTTGCAGATGAGGGGTGTAGGTACAGGTTGTATTTAAAAGGTAGGAGAAGGAGTCTTAGTGGTATTTAATAGGGAAGTGGTAATAGGTGGCATAGTATTGGGTAGGGTTTGAATGGCTTCAGTAAAGTCATTATTAAAGGCATCGGGAATCTGGTTGGAGTTATTATGGTTGAACCCTGTAGGGGCAGGAGTTGTAGAGTGCCCTGGCTGAAGAAGTTTGTTTATGCCTGACCAGAATTTTTGTGATTTTTGTTGATGGGTTTGTTGGAGGTGAAGGTAATAGTCTTTTTTGTCTCCAGGAGTATCTTTCTTGGTGGAATTTCTTAACTGTTTAAAGTAAAGGTGATCTGATGAACATTTGGAGGCACTCCATTTAGCCCAGATTTTATTTCTAAGGAGGATCTTTTGCCTAGTTTGTTTCGTGAGCCAGGGAGCAATTTTGGTTATTATTTGGGAAGAGCGATAGGGGGCGTGGTAATCTAGGATTTGAAGAAATTTAGTGTTAAAGTAGGTCACTGCTTCATCAAGTTGAAGATGAGACATTGGTGACGAGTCACATGCTTTCAGTTCATTTAGGAAGCTTTCCGGATTAAAAATTATTAGTAGTTGGGATATGGACTCTTTGTTTAATAATGTAGGTTAGCATATGGTCACTGATATCGTCAGGCAGGGTTCCTGGTTTATAAGTATCAAGGTGGCTGTTGATAAAGATCCAGTCTAGGGTGGTTTCCTTACTGCTTGGCTTATAGATTCTAGTAGGAGTGGTTATAATTTGTGAGAATCCATGAAGATTTATGTGATTAGTAGGATTAGGGGAACTACAGGTAACCCAGTCTATATTAAAGTCACCTAATACAATGGTCTCCTGAGGTTGGTGGGTAGAGAGGTAACTAAGTAAGTTTTCAAGAGTATTGGTATTATTTCCAGGGGGAGATATGTGCAAATTAGATAGATAGATTTGGAGTTGTTGATTTGACGTTTGGCAGTAAGGGTTTCTGAATTGGTATCTGATGGTAGGAGCACATTGAAGGGTGAAACTTGGAGTTTAGATTTGTACAAAATGGCTATACCTCCACCCTGTTTGGTTTTATGGTCACAGCTCAGGATATTATATCCAGGAGGGGTAATCTCCTGGTCCAGAGTTGAGGGCGTTAGCCATGTCTCTGTAATACAGAGAATATCAAATGAGTGCACATCTAAGAGTGCATGTAGGTGGGTAATTCTATTGTTTATGCTTCTAATGTTAAGGTGAGCTATCAGGAGGGAGTTAGGTGGTTTAGTTAAGGTAGTGATAACAGGCAACGTTAGGTTGTGTAGGTTATTGGGATTATCAGTACTGGGGCCGGGGTTTGGATGAATATCACTATCTAATAGGGGGTGCTGTTGAGGATGTTGTACAAACATAAGGATTTTGTAGTAATTATATGAGTTTTTTTTGATAAGGAAGTAACATGGGTAGCTCCATGATATTTTGGTAATATATAGATAAAGGTGGAGGTTATGTTACTGTGGTTGAGAGAGTAGATGAAAGAAGATGGTAGAGTTGGCTGATAGTGGTGGTGTTGTTCAGGAAGAGAAAAATGTTCAAAGAAGGTTAGTGTGTGTGGTATTGTAAGAGAAGCAGGAGTTGTAGTTAAGAGTAGTATGTTTGTGAATATAGTCTTGTGTGTTGGGGCCATTGGGATATGTAGATAAGTGGTTAGAGTAAGTTGTGGGAGGGAGTGTAGTAAGTAAAAGGAGAGAGTGCTATAAGAGGTTGAGTAGGGAGGAAGTGTCCAATTAAGTAAATAGAGTTGGTTGTAAGAGAGGTGCTATAGAAAATAATCAGTACAGGATATGGTGTAGAGAGGTGATGGAGTAGGCCAAGAAAGGTAATTAGTTTAATTAAGGAATTGTAGAGGTAGGGGATGGGGCTGTTAAGTCGAGGAGGTAAGAGATAGGCTGAAAATGGGAGGGGTAGTGGTTACAGAAGTATATGGCTAGGACCACTGGGGGTGTGTGGGAATTGGGGGTAGGGTAGGGGAGCAGAGTGAGCCCACAGGGTGAACGGAGCAGGGCAGACCCAAAGGAAGGCAATAGCAGGGAGAAAAACAATCAGTATAGTAGAAGGTAAGACCAAGGGAAGGTAAGTAAAAAGGCAGTGGCTGTGAGTGTAAGGAAAGGAACAATTGAGAGGCAAAAGGGAGAGTAAGGGCTAGTATAGGACTAGAGATGAAGAAGAAGAGGGCTAGATACTAAGTTTAAAAGACTATTTTAAGTGGAAAGTAGCGCAGTAAGAGTGAAGTAAGAGTAAATAGTTTATAGTAAGTGGGAAGTAGAGAAGTAAGTGAAATTAGAAGTGGGTGCAGACAGCCATCTAGTGGTCAAAACCTGTAATTACACAGAGTGGAGACCACAGTAGATGGTTGGAAGAAGAAAAAAAGAAAAAGTAATTTAGAAGGGAAAGGCTTGAGGGAGTTAGAAATACTGGAAAGGCTGCGATGACTTAGGGAAAGAGGAAATGGAGTACAAGAAAAGCAAGCAAGGGGGGGGGGGGCTTATGGCTGCTGGCTGATATGGCAATTTAAATTGGACACCTAGCAAGTATCACAACACTAACATATACATGTATAAGAAGATATAATATTATTTGACATACAATCTTAGTTTAACTTGGCTTTCAATCCAGGGGGTACTTTGGTTACCCAGGTGAGGAGATACACAAGCAGGGTTAGGTAGGTGAGTAAAGTTGGTCTTTGGAGTCCAGCAGGGCACAGACAGAGGTAGAGAAAATAGGTAAAAAAAGTATGCACAACTGAAGAAAAAAAATAAAGAGAGAAGAAAGTTATAATGGATACTAGGTATATAACAGGAGAGAAGTTAGTTAATCAGTAAAATTAAGAACAGAAACACATGAGCTTGTTCAATAACATAAAAATATCAGCATCAGGTGTAGTAACATCTGAAACTAGGCATAAGCACTTGAACATTCACTTTTTGTTTTTTTAATTCTATAGAACTAGATAACAGCAGCTATATGTAAACATTGAAACTAGGACAAAGCAATTTAAAAGAAAGTATCATAAGCTAGAATAAAGCTTTTTAAACTAAAAATGCAGCAGTTTGAGTCAAAAACATTGTAGCCAGATTTCAATGAACAGTAAAAGCATTTAGCTCTATTTCAGCAGCTAGAGACAACACATTATAGCTAGAGTTCATTGAACAGTAAAAACATTTAGCTCTATTACAGCATCAGGCAAAATTCCATCAAGAGACTAGGCACAAAACAGAAAAACACATGCATGTGCCCCATTAGAATAAACACATCACAGATTGACTTACAATCTTGTATCTAAGGGGAAGCGCATGAGATACATGACTCTATTTCACAGTGAGTGTAGAAAAGTTAACAGGTACCTATAAACTTCTAGTTTAGAATCGGGTTTGTAGCTAAGACCAATAGGTTATTTATTTCATTTTGTTTTTCTTTTTAACAGGGTAGCTATCCTGTGACTAAAATTGATACTAAAAGCTACACCGGAATGCCAAACACGCTACTGCTGTTTGTAAGCACAGGGGTATCTGTAAAACCTCAGCAAGGTTATAAATTTCTTTTTCTCTTATCAGAGAGGGAGTCCTGCGACTAAATTGAGACTAAAAGCTGCACCGGAGTACTAATTACATGCTCCTGCCATTTGCAAGCACAAAGGTGACTGTAAAACCCCAGCAAAGTCATATATTTATTTTTATTTCTAACAGATTGGCAATCCTGCGACTAAATAGAGACTAAAAAGTGCACCGGAGTACTATAACACGCTACTGCCGCTTATAAGCACAAAGGTGACTGTAGAACCTCAGCAAAATCATATATATTTTTCTTTTTAACAGCAAGACAATCCTGCAACTGAAATTGAGTCTAAAGGCTGCACCGGAGTATTAAAACACACTACTGCCATTTGAAAGTGCAAGGGTGACTATAAGACTTCAGCAAGCCTAGGTTGGAAGACAACACATGCTGGTGGATAGCTGAGTGGACTCTGGTCCAATTACTAGACACCTTTTGTAGGGTAAATTGTGCGAAGGAGCAAGAGTAGTTGTCTGCTGACTGTGGTCATGCAAGCTATGATAGCAGTGGATTACAAACTACGATAGCATTAGAACAAACAAAGAATTAAAAAAACTGGACTGGTATAAGAAAAAAATTAATTTGGACGATTACAGTCTATGGAGTCTTGATAAACAAGCGACACAAGAACCAAGCAGTTGGAAGTTCTGGACAGGTTCCTGGCTTAACACTGAATCAGTTAAGGCGCCACGGTGAGCGCATCAGATAGGTAATTTACAAAGTTCGTATACGGCTAGATTCTATGCATTACAGTTCCCAAAACTGTGTTGTGGAAAAGAAAAACAAGTAACAATAGAACATGGTATGAAATACTTTAAGTTAAACAGAGAAAATAAAAGCAGTTACATACTTACATTTAAATACTAATTTAGAAGCCAGGAAACGCTCAGCAGCCACGCACAGGTAGGAGATTTAAAGATGGTGCCTCCAGGGAGCTAGTTCCATATAATAGGTTTGGAGCAGATGTAGTAAGGTGGGGGGAGGCGTAAAGTGGGGAAAAGCAGATGCAGACCGGAAGACTAGGCTAGGGAGGGGGTGCAGGATAGAAAGAGATTCCAAGGTTCTAATATGATGGAACCGAGGAGGTAGAGGGGTGAAGGGAGGGAGATAGAAAAGAGAAAACTAATAAAAGATGAAGGAGAAGGTCAGAACAGCTTGTAAAGAAATGAGAAGGTAGTGGGGAGAGGGGAGGGAGATAGAGAAGAGTAAACTAATAAAAGATGAAGGAGGAGGTCAGTATAGCTTGTATATACTAGGCACAGAAACAGGGGTAGTACCCTGAGGAATGGACAGGGAGAGAGAACTGTAAGGGTGTATATAGAAAGAAGGGAGGGAGATAGATAGCAAGTGCAGGCTAGGTAGAGTGCAGGCTCGGTAGAGTGCAGGCTCGGTAGAGTGCAGGCTAGGTAGAGTGCAGGCTCGGTAGAGTGCAGGCTAGGTAGAGTGCAGGCTCGGTAGAGTGCAGGCTCGGTAGAGTGCAGGCTAGGTAGAGTGCAGGCTAGGTAGAGTGCAGGCTCGGTAGAGTATCAGGGGGAGGATCCAAAGGAAGGCAATAGCAGGGAGAAAAACAATCAGTATAGTAGAAGGTAAGACCAAGGGAAGGTAAGTAAAAAGGCAGTGGTTGTGAGTGTAAGGAAATGAAAAATTGAGAGGCAAAAGGGAGAGTAAGGGCTAGTATAGGACTAGAGATGAAGAAGAAGAGGGCTAGATACTAGAGTTAAAAGACTATAGTAAGTGGAAAGTAGCGCAGTAAGAGTGAAGTAAGAGTAAATAGTTTATAGTAAGTGGAAAGTAGAGAAGTAAGTGAAATTAGAAGTGGGTGCAGAGAGCCATCTAGTGGTCAAAACCTGTAATTACACAGAGTGGAGACCACAGTAGATGGTTGGAAGAAGAAAAAAAGAAAAAGTAATTTAGAAGGGAAAGGCTTGAGGGAGTTAGAAATACTGGAAAGGCTGGGATGACTTAGGGAAAGAGGAAACGGAGTGCAAGAAAAGCAAGCGGGGGGGGGGGGGGTTATGGCTGCTGGCTGATATGGCAGTTTAAATTGGACACCTAGCAAGTATCACAACACTAACATATACATGTAGAAGAAGATATAATATTATTTGACATACAATCTTAGTTTAACTTGGCTTTCAATCCAGGGGGTACTTTGGTTACCCAGGTGAGGAGATACACAAGCAGGGTTAGGTAGGTGAGTAAAGTTGGTCTTTGGAGTCCAGCAGAGCACAGTCAGAGGTAGAGAAAATAGGTAAAAGAAGTATGCACAAATTTAAATAATAATTTAGAAGCCAGGGAACGCTCAGCAGCCATGCACAGAGTAGGAGATTTAAAGATGTCCAAGAATAAAATTGCACAGGACACTAAGGATAATCACAAGGCTTTCTTTAGTTATGTTAGTAACCTGGGTGGGAATTCCCAGATATGCTCAGAATTAGTCCAAAATGACAAAAAATACACCGAACCCACAGACATTGCCAACATGCTAGCTGACAGGTTCAGCGCAAACTCCCCCCCCTCCCCACCAAAAGGGCAAATATCTATCCCAGCAGAGTGCTGCCCCCCTGACATCTCAGATGCTCAGGTAAGAGCCGCCCTCTCCAAAGCAAAAAACACAGCATCAATGGGACCAGACGGTGTCCTGGGCTGCGTCCTACATGAACTCCAAGAAGAGCTAAACCCAAACATAAAACTACTGTTCAATCTCAGCCTTACTACAGGATACGTACCAAAGAGTGGCATACAGCAACAGTGGTCCCTCTCCACAAAGTTGGTGCCTCAACTGATCCTGGAAACTATAGCCCCATAAGCCTGACTAGCTTGGTCTGCAAAGCTATGGAAAGGATCATCATGGACCTCATAAATAAAGATATTGGGGACCTACAGACACTGGATCCTACCCAATTCGGCTTTGTTAAGGGCAGATCCTGCCTCTTAAACCTGGTCAATTTCTTTGAAACAGTCACCAAGGCCATTGACGAGGGGAAGGTGGTCCACACAGCCTACCTGGACCTCGTAAAAGCCTTCAATACAATACTCCACTCGGGCATTATAGATAAGCTCACCAGCTTAAATATAAATCCCTATGTCACTAGATGGGTTGCAAACTGGCTCAAGGACAGAACCCACATGGTTTGAATTGCTGGAGCCATGTCAGACTCCAAACCAGTTACAAGTGGCGTCCCACAAGGCTCAGTCCTAGGACCTCTCTTGTTCGGTATATATTTCTCGGAGGTACAGGCCAACACAGAAGGACTGTGGCTGACCAAGTTCGCAGATGACTGCAAACTGGGTGCCATAATCGACTCTCCAGCCAACACAAGCATCCTCCAAAAGGGCCTCATAGAAACAGACAACTGTTGCCAGAGCCATGGCCTCAAGCTAAACGCCAAAAAGTGTATAGTCATCCCCTTTGGCAAAAACAAAGTGCCCACAACTTACCACATAGGTGGTAATCCATTACGTACAGAAGAAGTAATTAGGGACCTGGGGACCCAAGTTGATAGTGATCTCTCATTTGACAACCACGTGGCCAAAGTGGTTAGAAAAACATTTTATATAGCCCACCTAATCATGAAGGGATTCACATCTAGATCAGGGGAGGTCATCGTGCCTCTTTACTCATCCCTCATCAGGCCCATAATTGAGTACGATGCCCCTTTTGGGGTGTACCTTACCAGACACCTGCAGCAACTGGAAAGACCCCAAAAGTACCTCACCAAGAGGATCAAAGGGCTCAAACAGATGCCATATGCTGCCCGGTTAAAGAAACTCCAGCTCTACTCAGTGGCATACCGCCTGCTCAGAGGCGATCTGTGCCTGACATATAAAGCCATGTCCAACCCGGAATTAATGGACATGCTGCACCTCAGAAAATCCAAATCCCATCGAGCCACGCTCTCGAGAGACTTGAACCTCAGCACTGAAATAAATAGGACATGCTGGAGGGACAGATTCATAACCCAGAGGCTCCCTTCACTCTGGAATAAAATCCCAGTCCAGGTTAGGCAGAGTCCCTCATTGACTCTCTTCAAGAGGAATCTTGATGAGTGGATGGGAGATCATAGGTTTACCCCGGGTATCACTTCTGTGTCACTGTTAGACAGAGGCACAGTATACTAACCTCAAACAAGGGCATAGCAAAATTAATTTAAAATGGGTGGCGAAAGGAAACACACTCTGGCTAGGCTTATAAATGCCCTAGGGCAGATAGCCTAGTATGAACCTATGAACCTATGAACCTATAATAGGTTTTACCTAAAATGGGCATGGAAAGTCTATAGTCTTCTCAATGGATATCAGATTTGTTTCTCAAAAATACAGTATGTCTTTCAGAATCTGCCTAGTCATCTCAGTGTTTAACACCTGCATCCTTTGGCTAGCCATCTCAGTGTTTAAAACATGTTATGCTTTAATGTCCTTCACTGCTGAATTTCTGTGTTTCCTCCCACATTCCAAAAACATGCTGCAAGTGGATGGACACTCTAAATTAGCCCTGAGCATGTGTGTGTGCCTTCTGTGGAAGGTTGGGCGCCGGGCTGGCAACTCGACACAGTAAAACTCCACTGCCAGTCATTCTGTGGACTATTGTTTCACTGTGGCAACTTCTAACAAGAAAAGCCAAAAGGAGACAAAGAAGACTGCTGAATTTCTGCACTATATGGCCAAAAAACAGTAAGGTTTGTTTGACACGGTTTTGAGAAGTGTTTGTGTCTTTCGGCTTTTCCCGGTTAGGAGTCGCCACAGCAGAACTCCGGTCCACTAATGATTGGCAGTTGATTTTTACGTACCGGCTTGCCAGGCCTGATGCACAACCTTCAATGAGGGTACACCCATTCACGCATGTGTCCACACAGAAGACGCTCTTAACTGAGAATCGAACCGGACAGCATCTTACTGTGAGGCGAGAACGCTACCGCAGCACCACCACGGGTCTACAGGTTTGAGAAGTGTACAGAGGCTTTTCAGCGGATACCCAGATTGTATGTCAAAGTTTGCATTTCAGAAGGGATCTACAGTTCTTCAGATAGTCATCCCAAAATTTAATGGAGAATGTGTTTTAAAGTGCTTTACTGCCATATGTATGTATTATATGACAGTGAATCAGTAAGGTTTACCTGAAACATGTTCAGGAAGTGTAGAGCCCTTTCCCCAGCTAGAGTGATATGAATTGGAGTGACAATCTTGAAAAAAATCAGTTTACATGTTCCGTATCATAATTCCATAACTCACAACTCCAAGTCTGAGAATTATAGAAAAAAGTATAAAAATTAAGGGGAACAGTGAATAGTGAACATCACTATTCCCTGTTAAAAGATTTCCTTGGGTGGGGGAGAAGCCTCTCATGTTGTCCGAACTTACACATGACAACTCTTTAGATCACCAAATCTTAGAGAAAATGGAATACTCAGAGAAAAAGCAATTCCATATTTGATTTATTTAAGCTCATATTTTCACTCAGTCTTGTTCCAGGGCTCATAATTGCAAGTCTCTGAATATCAAGTGACTACCTAATTTACTCCTACCTCATGACTGTTCCCAGACCAGCATTTTCATGTGGGTTAAACTACTACATAATAATAATACAAAATCACCTGGTTAACGGCATCAACTACACCATATATTGCAACTGTTTAATACTTGCTTTAATACTGATAAGATTTAGTACAAGACATTTCAGTTTTGTATCTTAAACCCAGTTTTATCAAGCATTTTCTGCAAAATTGACATGTACAAACCTATATACTTGTTTATTTTTCACACTGCCAACATCTAATAAATCTTCTTTTTCAAAATCCAACAACATATCAGGTTTGCTTTTCCTTTTTTCTTATGCAGAGAATCTACTAACTTGGTCCATCAGGCTTAGGGTTTAATTATTTCTATGGAGTTCTTTCTCTCGGCATTGTTTTCTAGTGCTAAGTATTAAACTATCTGCCTTAGTTTCATCTTCCACTACCTCCACCATCTTAAGGAAGCTTAGTCCAGAGGAATCTTTTGAATTGAAATGTTGACATGTCCCAGTGCATACTTGCAGTATAGTCTAATTGCTTTTGTACAGTTAAAAGCTGTATCCCTATGTCTCCCTGTTTAACAGCACATATAAAATAACCCTCTGCTTATTTCCATAATGCAAACCATAATTCTATATAATCATTAACATCATGGCAATTTCTTTTTCACTTTTCAAATTGTAGAGAATGATTCAGTTTGTCCTTATATGACACAATTTCCCAAATTTAAAACGCGTCCATTGTTATCCAATTAAAAACAATGCCTTTTATAGGTACATGGATAAGTACTAGGCCAGCTGCCCTTGTGGGCCATTTTAAGCCTATCCAGTTTCTCTTTTTGTATTCAAAAAAACCTGTCTCATTGGGTTATAGACTGGCTTTACCCATACCATGATCAATACTTGCATATTTCTCATAATGAGAATAACTGGGAATATACCATAGATAATTTGAGGGGGTCCATGCAAGGGATAAAGCATTTAATAGCTGCCTCTGACCATTACTAGTACAGGGAGCAGTCCTAGGGTACATTTTTTTTATTTCCCATCCATAGATATAAGTTGTGCTTGAATTTGGAAGGAATGAATTTTGGTCTAATGTGGATGAGGAGTTTGTTCCACAGCAGCAGTATCATGTGCTAGATATACGTGTCCTTCCAAAATGTTCTGTTGATGTTTTGAAAGAAGATTAGATCCCAAGACCAAGTATGTCTGATGCAATTTGAATTGCTGATGTGCAGTAAATACATACATAATGGGTCAGTGGATGCCTTGCATGCCAGACACTGGTCACCTCTTAGCAGTCTGTAGGATACTGAGTATAATGACAAAGCTCTAAGTTGGTCCATTTGGAACATGTTGTTTAGTCCTTGTATCCTTTTAGTAAGGTATCTCTTTTGGTGTTCCAGTTGTTGCATGTGTCTGGGCAGATACATACCAAAGGGGGTATTATATTCAATGATTGACCTAATGTGGGCTGAGTAAAGGGTGACAATGACATCCCCAGATCTAGACACAATCCCTTTGTTTATAAGCTGTGCAATACAAAAGGACTTTCAAACAATGATAGTCACATGTTGGTCAAAAGTTGGGTCACTGTTCACACAAGTTCCTAAATCCTGAAAAACTGGATCAGCTCTTACGGGGTGTATTGTCAATGTGGTGGTTCCCTGGGCTAGATTACTTTCCAAAGGATACAATATTGCACTTTTTGGAATTTAGTTTCTGTCATTAATTTTGACACTAGATATTTATTTGGGACACACCTTCTTGCAGGATGACTAAGTCATTTGGGGATTCAATGACTGCTCCTAGCTATCAGTCATCTGCAAATGTAGTCAAACAGAGCCCTTTGTTACTGGCTTTTACTTCAGAAAAGTAGATGCCAAACAAGAGAGGTCTCAGCACAGAACCCTGCAGTACTCCACTGGTGACTGGACTTTTTCTGGAGGTAACTTCTCCTATTTTGATTATCTGCATCCTATCTGTGAGCCAGTTGGCAATCTAATGGGTGACATGGGGGTTTATTCCCAGTTTATTTAGCTTTTTAACTATGCCTGAGTAGGAAATTGTATCAAAAGCTTTGGCAAGGTTGAGGTATGAGGTTTGTGCCATTTTGACTTCATCCATTACTTTGGTGACCTTTTCAAGAATATCTACCAGGTTGAATGAGCATAATCTGCCTTTAATAAATCCAAACTGAGACAGGTTCAGAGTTTAGTGGTTGTCTATGTCCTGATTGATTAATTCCATGATAAGGCTTTCCATGGCTTTGCATATGAGGCTGGTCAGACTTATAGGTCTGTAACTGCCTATCTGTGGAAGGCCCTCTCTTATGCAGGGGATTGTCTGCAGCCATTCTCCATTCATATGGTACAAAACCTGTATGGAGGTTCAGAATAAATAGTACTGCTAGAGGTGTGGCTAAATTGTGTTTCATGCTATTTAAGATGCATCCATGCATATTGTCAGGACTCACTGATGCAGTATTTTTAGCTTTTGATAGCACTGTTAGGACATAGTCTTTTGTGATAGCTGGAGGAGAGCCAAATTCAGATATATTTTGAGGAACAGACAGAGGGAAGGGAGGGGTAAAGTTGAAACTAAATTTATCAGCCAGTAAGTTCACTATATCTTTAGCCTCACTGTAGGAAACATTGTTCATAATCAGCTCAGCACATTGGTGCATTGTGCTTTTGAGATTATGAACATAACGAAAAAATGCCTTGTGACTGTCTTTAGTTTGATTAGCTATTTTAGCCTCAAACTTGGTTTTGGTGGATTTTATTAAGCTCCTGAGCCGTTTGTTTATTTCACTGATAAGGGTTCTAACATTCTGGGAATTACTTTGCTTACTTTTGGTCAAAGTTCTTTTAATTTTATTATAAAGTTTGTTGACATTATGGTTTCACCATGTGAGTTTGTTTCTGGGGTTTGTCTTGCACTTGTTCCTATGGGGTTACAGCTGCATCATGCTGTTTATGCTCTTGTTTTGTTCCCCAAAATGAGCAAGGGAAACGCTAAAATATGCTGCCTGTAACAGGTAACATTATTTTAAACTTCTTTCCCCAATCCAATAGTCTTTAAAGTGAAACAAGACCTAATATTTATCACGAATTGCAGCATGCTTCTCCATTCATAGATGAATAACATCTTCAACATAACCTTAGTTTGAAAAAAAGAATAGACACATATTTGACCATATATGTTAACACTGATTTTCCTTGTAAATCAGTGTAAATGGTTAAATCCTTTTACAGCTCATAATGAGACCACAGTATGACGTAAGCATCATGCATTTGGAAAATAAAAATACCCACTACTGATATGCATAAAGGCACATTCATCCCAGGGAGTGGAGTGGAGGTGGAAGTGGGGGGTGGCTAGCATAGTTTCCTAATGAAAACATCTTCTCAGTCATGCCTATTATCAGTGTACATGATAAGTATCTTTTGGTGTTGTTTCACGCTAAATGTTTTGTGCCTCTTTAAAGTGATAACAATTTGGGCTAAAGTCTTCAAAGGAATTAAGAGTTTGCCCTACTTTGTCATCTTTCTGCTGAGCTTGTCAGTGCCGATGATCCTTGAAAATCTAAACTCCCTAACTGTGTTGCAGCAAGGATTTTGCAAGGCAGCATCTTGCAAACACCTGACATTAAAGGAGAACTCCACCCTTTCATGCAGTTTAACTCAATTGTCAGGTTTCTTTTCTCCCTACAATATGGTTCCAGCATTAGGTATGTACCAGAAACCTGCTTGTAGTTTTTAAAACTTTTATTTCCTTGCTTTGGAGTCAAAGGAAGGGAAAGTCCACCTACTTTTTTTTTTAAACTCAACTTCTTACATACTTTGCAAAGAAATTAGTCTCTACATGCATGACATATCATGGACACAGTTAAATCTGTAGGTTACCCTGTCAGGAACTGATGTCAATCTTAGATGTGTAATTAACCCTGCTAATGTCAGAAACACAGCAGCTGATATAAAAGAGAAAGCTGTGGAATTGTTTCCACTGTTTTTATTGCAGAGGGGAGGAGAACTTAACACTCCCCTTTCATAGCAAAACCAAGCAATTAGATCAGTCAGGGGTTTAAAGGCAATTGTCAGCTCTTCTGACAACACAGTATTGAAATTCTAAGCTTTAAGTGTTACTAGTTTGTGTTAAGATAACTTGAGTAGTAGCAAATATTTCTGTGAAATTTAAAGAAAAGTCAGTAAATATATTTTCTTGTAAAGTGTAAATGCATTTACCATATTCAAGCCCCCCCCCCCCCCCCCCAGGCCAGAACTGCAGAAAGAGAGTCAGGAGGCAACCCTATCAACTAGGTGCACCGATACTGTTCATAAAAAAGATCTTTTATACTTTGTGTGATATCATCCCAGAGGGGGGTGCATGCAGATCCCTTTTAAGAGATTCCAACTGACTTAGAGTCCATCCTTGCATTGTCAGACAGCAACCATAATATACAGCTGAATTTACTTTAACATACATTTACTATGTGCCTTTGAATTAAGAACACTAAGAAAATTAAATTAGAAGTACTTAACTGTTTAAATGCACACACACACACACACACACACACACACACACACACACACACACACACACACACACACACACACACACAATATATATGTGTGTGTGTGTGTGTGTGTGTGTGTGTGTGTGTGCGCGCGCGAGCGTGCATGCATGCAATATCTATGCATACAACAAATTATTTATAATAAACAACATAGTATAGTTAAGCATTATTAATTTATACAAAATGTTGCTCAATGCTAAATATTGGGCTTTTGCCGGCTAAGATCTATCTGCAATCAACTGGATGTATAAGCAAATTTAAGTAAACTTTTATCTGCACTTTTTCATATAGTATTGCATTTTATTTATTTTTGTTTCTCACTGAATATTACTTGAACTGAAAAGTGTGGCTCTGTGTCTCTACAGAGAGCTTGTGTTTCTACAGAGCTCTTGTTAGAAGTGTAGCCATTGATAGCAGTGGAGGGTAGTTTCACTTTGATATTCTGTGTATTAGCTTAGGGGCTGTCCTGCCTTATATAAGTGGTACATTTTGTTTTTTCTGCTAAATACTTGAGCTTCGGCCGGCTAAGATCTATTTGCAATCAACTGGATGTATAAGTGAATTTAAGTACACTTTTATCTGCACTTTTTCATACAGTACTGCATTTTAATTATTTTTATTTCTCACTGAATATAAATTGAACTGAAAATTGTGGCTCTGTGTCTCTACAGAGAGCTTGTGTCTCTGCAGAGATCTTGTTAGAAGTGTAGCCATTGATAGCAGTGGGGGATAGTTTCACTTTGATATTCTGTGTTTTAGCTTAGGGACTGTCCTGCCTTATATAAGTTGTACATTTTGTTTTTTTTCTGCTAAACTTGAGCTTTGGCCAGCTAAGATCTATCTGCAATCAACTGGATGTATAAGCAAATTTTAGTACACTTTTATCTGCACATTTTCATACAGTACTGCATTTTATTTATTTTTGTTTCTCACTGAATATTAATTGAACTGAAAACTGTGGCTCTGTGTCTCTATAGATAGTTCCCACCCCCTCCCTGTTCTTGTTTTGGTGTTAATCTTGGTGGCTTTGAAATTGCACGCCCCTCTTGTAAATTTGTATTTGGATACTCCTTCTGGGCCCATCTCATTTGCTCAATTAACTGAGTGCAGTGAGATCATATTCTGATTTCAGGCACTCCTACTGTATACAAAGAGAGCATTTGGGAAGGAAAAAATTCTAAGCTTGTTTCCTGCCTTTCCTGCAAATAGTCTAGTCCACATACAGATTTGCTGTATCCAGGACTATATGCAAGCTTCTGAGCTCCTAAGCCTTTCTGTGTTGGAGGGAGGCCTTCTAGCTTAATTTTGTTTCTTAGAACTAGCCAGTTTGTTATTTTCAGCACTCAAATCTGTTTTTTTTTTTAGCTCAGCACTTGTTCAGAACTCATTCTAAGCACTAAATAAGCTACAAATTACTACAGCACTCAACTTTCCTTACTTGTCTAGAGGAAAGCAGTTTTTAGTACTTAATAAATAAGCACCAATCCAGGCATGTCTGTGGGTTAGCTCCCGGTGTTTTCTCCTGTCTACCTGATGAATCTGGGCCTCTTGGGGCAATGCAGCAATTGCCTCATGTACACAGACAGCCCTCTCCTCCTACCACTCAACACTAAAACCTGTGAGAGATGCACTTATATAGCCAAACTGGAAGCAAATATCTCTTCTCCCAAGACTGGACTAGACAGTCAAGAGGAGAAGGTAAACACTTGCACCACACCACACACATCACATAGTCCCTCAAAACCTACACCACAAAACACATACATAGAAACACAAAAGACACACCTACATTCGCGGAGGCTCTCAATAAAAACCTGCCCAAGCAACAGGGACCTCCAAAGCAGAAACGCAAGCAAACTCCACCCCCCAACACAACCCAAATGACACATAGCCCACAAACTCAGTGTGCCAATCAACCACAGCCCATAAGGCATAACAATGTACCCAACACTCTAGTCATAGGTGACTGTATAGTCGGGCACACTCATGTTCCACTCACCAGGCTAAACAAGGAGAAAGTTACTGTCAGCTGCCTGTCGGGTGCCAGGATCCACCACATAATGCACGCACTCAGGTCACTCCACAACAAGTACAAATATGACTCTGTCATTGTCCATGTTGGTGTGAATGACCTGAGACATACCTCCCTGAACTACATGAAAAGAGACATGGAGGAGCTCTCTAATCTTGTAGCCCAGGTAGGTATGACCCTAGCCCTGAATAGCATCCTGCCATCACCCAGAATGATACCGCAGTACAAGGACAAAATGATTGAATTCAACAATTGGCTAAACTTCTGGTGTCATTCTAAGGGGATCCAGTATTTGTATGTTTGGGATGACATGATCAACAGACCATGATGCTTTGCCAGAGATGGCTTGCACCTGTCACCTTTGGTATTTCGGATACTGGCTAAGGCTCTTGCCACCCCTATAGTGCCTTTTTTAGGCAAGGTTCAAATGACAAATTCACCACCGTAGCAGGTACAAGCAAGCAAAATCTGAGGGTAATGCTACTCAATGCTAGAAGTCTAAACCTCAAAATGCACTCACTCGAGTCCCTCCTTAAAATGGAGAACATCGACATCTGTGCAGTGACAGAGACCTGGTTCAAAGCTCCAGAGAGCACCCCTGCATTATCAGACTATAATTCATACCACACCTTTCGGTCACCTAACCCGGACCGAAGCACTAAAGGTGGAGGCATGTCCATATTCATTAAGTATATCTACACCTCCAGGCTAGTTGCACAGCATAATGCATCCGAGATTATCCAAGTGCTACTAACTCTAAGCAAGACCGCATTCCAAATTGTAGCTTGCAACAGACCCCCCACCATGCCCCAGGATTCCTACTCCTCATTTCTTGATACACTGGAAAATATTAGGGTACAACCCAACACCCTAATAATGGGCAATTTCAACTACCCCACCATTAACTGGGAAAACTACTCATGTACCAACTCTTTTGCTCAACGTTTTTTGGAATTCATAAATTCCAATGCCTTGGATCAAGTTATTCACACCCCCACCAGGGGCAGTAATATCCTAGACCAGGTCATTACCAGCATGGGTGACCGGTATTACACACCAGAGGTCAATTCCTTGTTGGTCAGATCCAACCACAAGCTAATCACCCTAGACATCCATATCCCACCCCCACCCCCTATTAGGGAAACCACCATAAAATATTTCTCCAAAGCCAACTTCACACTTCTTAAGACAGAAGTGGTAATCTTCATGACACTCATGCAGATGGACAATAAGGGTACAACTGCTGAATCCTATACAAATGCACTTTATAAGTGCTTACACGAGTGCATGGATCATGCTATCCCTAACAGAACCAATATGCTATCCTCCAAAAAAAGGAAGCCAATCTGGTGGTCCTCTGTCATAGACAAACACTACAACAGAAGAAAGAAACTGTTGCAAAAAAGTAAAATCCCATGACTGGAGGAACTCCTTATTCAGCCTCAGTAAGAAGCTGAGATCCCTCATAAAATCCTCTAAAGCTAGTTACGAAAACAAAATTGCCACTAACTCTAAAGACAACCACAAAGCATTCTATAGCTATGTCAAGAATCTCAATGGCAACACTCAGATCTGCTCTGAGTTACAGCACAATGGCACTAAATATACAGAACCAACTGATATTGCCAACATCCTGGCAGATAGGTTCAATGCTAACTTTACCCTCCCCCACCCCCTAGAGGGCCCATCTCTATATTGGAAGAATGCAAAGTTCCTGTAATTATGACTGTACAGGTAAAAAACACACTCTACAAAGCCAAGAACACAGCATCCATGGGACCTGACAATATCTCAGGCTGCGTTCTACATGAACTACAGAAGGAACTGGCACCCCACCTAAGTACCATGTTCAATCATAGCATCACCTCAGGCTTTGTGCCCACTGAATGGTGCACCGCGATGATTATCCCACTCCACAAAGGGGGAGCCACTACAGTCCCCGGGAACTACCGCCCCATTAGCCTGACTAGCCTGGTCTGCAAGGCCATGGAATGCATCATCATGGAACTCATAAATAAAGACACTGGTAATCTCCAAACTCTGGAACCCACCCAGTTCAGGTTTGTAAAAGGCAGATCATGTCTCCTAAACCTGATAGACTTCTTTGAAGCAGTCACCAAAGCCATAGATGAGGGTAAGGTGGTTCATACAGCCTATCTAGAGCTTGCCAAGGCTTTCAACACCATCCCCCACTCTGGAATTATAGATAAACTCACTAAACTAGGTATAAATCCCTATGTCACAAGATGGGTTGTCAACTGGCTCACAGACAGAGCCCACACTGTAAAAGTAGCAGACTCCAAATCCGACTTCAGACCAGTGACAAGTGGAGTACCACAGGGTTCAGTCCTGGGTCCTCTCCTGTTTGGTATCTACTTCTCTGAAGTACAGGCTAACACAGAAGGTCTTTAGCTAACAAAGTTTGCAGATGACTGCAAACTAGGAGCCATAATCGAAACTCCTAATGATGTGGACATCCTACAAAAGGGCCTCACTGAGACAGATGCCTGGTGTCAAAGTCATGGCCTGAAGCTCAATGCCAAAAAGTGCATTGTTATCCCCTTTGGTAAAAACTCTGTACCCATGAACTACCACATAGGTGGTAGTCTACTTAACATCAAAAGTGTGATAAGAGACCTTGGGACACAGGTGGACAGTAGTCTCTCCTTTGATAATCACATCGCCACAGTGGTCAGAAAATCCTTCTACATGACACACCTCATCACAAAAGGTTTCTCATCCAGAAAAACGAGGTCATTGTTCCCCTCTACTCATCATTCATTAGACCCATTATAGAGTACAATGCCCCTTTTAGGCATGTACCTCACAAGACATCTACAACAACTGGAAAGGCCACAGAAATATCTCACAAAGAAGATTACTGGCCTCAAACTGATGCCTATGCAGACCGTCTCAAAAAACTCCAGCTTTACTCTGTCACATATTGCCTACTCAGAGGCGATCTCTGCCTAACATACAAAGCTATGTCAAACCCAGAGCTGTTGGACATGCTCCACTTAAAGAAACCCCAATCCATCTGAGCAACATGCTGTAGAGACCTAAACCTTGTCACCACAATAAACAGAACTTGCTGGAGGGATAGATTCCTGTCCCAGAGACTTCCCATACTCTGGAACAGACTACCTATCTATGTCAAACAGAGCTCCTCATTAGCACTCTTCAAGAAAAATCTTGATGATTGGATGGGAAATAGGAAATTCACCCCAGCACCTCTTCTTTATGTCTGGCATGAGTCATATAAAGAGGACTTGAAATATATTCTGGGAAGAAGGAAGGAAAGCAAGGAAATAAGATCACGTTACCAAGGCAGGCCCCATCATCCGCCATTTTGAGAAACACACATTCAAATTGTAAAAGAAGCACTTGGAGTAATTTTGAGGCATTACAATAGCTCAAAAACAAAGATACAATGAAAAAAAAATGTTTTTTTGAGTTCTAAGGTGGAGTTTTCCTTTAAGTTTCTATTCCAGCTCCCCCACTGTTTCACTCAAAGTAGTTACCAGTCATTGAAAGTTATTAGCAGCACCTGACTCTACAGTAGAATCCATGGCCCCAGTCATATTCCACAGATGGTCACATATCTGTACAATAAGCCACAAAGGATTATCATTCTGCTGAAATTGTGTTTCAGGTCTGACCTTGCATTTCACTCGACAGCTACTGTAGCTGTATCCAAGTGCAGATACCCGAACATCTCCTATCTCCTTAACATTCAGCACATCACATCACATTGTCATCCAGAAATGTCCTTCCTTTCATGAGAAGGGGATTTTTATTGAAACATTTCTCTTTAAATATTGCAAACATTTCCTGTTAACACAAATTGCAAAACAATAACATTGTGATTTGACCAGGAAGCTTTGTACAATAAAGTATTTTACTTCATATCAAAAGCAATACTTTCAGCATTCTAAAGTTTGTTATCTAGTAACTTTCCACATCTTTCAAACTATAATTTTCAAATGATACAGATACTAACATCACTGTCACACTCCCTAAGACACAACCCAGCAAAATAGAACTCAAGATATACTAACTCAGGATCATCTCTACTAACATCTAACTGCAGCTTGTGAGCAAACTTCTTTTGTTCTGTAGCAGTTCAAGAGAAATGCTCAAAGGACTTTTCAACATCATGACAAAATCCAAAATCAGGTAATGTCTCTTCAAATATTTTGCACTTCATACCACTTTTAATATGTATCTTTTGATGGGCCAACTGCCAAAATAATAATAATAATAATAATACTAATAATAATAATAATAATAATAATAATAATGATGATTGATGATGATTGATGATGATGATGATGATGATAAAATTCCCTGATAAATCCTGCAGACATACCTGAACAATACTCTGTAAATCTAAAGACATTTGGTCTTCCCATCTTCCATATAAAACGTATCTACAATCTATAAATACCAAACTTTTCTATTCAAATCTGCACTGCAAATTTTAAATTTCCTTTCTACAAGAATCTCAATAATCCTCTATTGTTTCTTAAGTTCTTGGTTATCTGATTAACCATCACACCTGCACCTCAGAAAATTCTCTAAAAATACTTGTATGAACCTACAAATCTCAAAATAAAAAAAACAAACTAAGAAAAGAGTCTGCATTATAGTCAACCCCAAAGTCTCAACATTGTCATACCAACCACCACTTCTAAGATTAGGTTGTTGTTGTGTCTTTCGACTTTTCCAAGATTAGGTATCATTTAAATACACAAAAATACAGTATTCTCTTTGCATACATCTAGAAATGCAGCCATATTAAAGCAGGCCTTCACAGTGTGCATGCAGTTTCAGTCAATGCCCTTTCAATCTATGAAAATAACCTTCTGTCAAGAATACTAATAAGATCAGAATGTGCTTTACATTGAGAACAAACAGCTCTTACAAGGCTTGAGACCAAGGCTAAAGAAGCATTTAGAAACTTACAGGGTTTTGTTATTATTAGGAGATACTTCAGACACAGTTAAGTTAGTTCGTTTGGACTGATAGAAAGTCATTGCAGTACAGACACTTGAGTATGAGTGCAGAAGTCAGGTCAAATATCTAGCATTTCAGAATATTAATTGTACTATTCAGGAGGAAAGGAATATGAAGAATATACAGACAATTTCAGTTTATCAGCCCTATTACTGGAGACAGTATTCAGATATTTACTGTACATAATAAAGCATTCTTAACCATACTACAGTGTATGCAGACTTTATTCTGAAATATACAAGAAGACTTGGCACATAAAGGAGACACTGGCACTTGATCAGCACAGTTCTGGCTAATTAACCTATAGGTTCATAGGTTCATAGGTTTATACTAGGCTATCTGCCCTAAGGCATTTATAAGCCTAGCCCAAATTTTTGTGGCTTATGCCACCCCTTATATGAAAAAATACTGTGCCCATTAGTTTGTTGTGCCTCTGTCCAGCAGTGATACAGAGATGATTCCCGGGATAAACCTACGATCTCCCATCCACAGGTCAAGATTTCTCTTGAACAGAGCCAGCGAGGTGCTCTGCCTCACATGGACCGGGATTTTATTCCACAGCATAGGGAGTCTCTGAGTGATAAATCTATCCCTCCAGCACATCCTATTTATATCTGTGCTAAGGTTTAAGTCGCTTGCTCTAGTGGTTTTGGTGGATTTGGATTTTTTGAGGTGGAGCATGTCCATTAATTCCGGGTTGGACATGGCCTTGTATGTCAGGCACATGTCACCTCTGAGCAGACGGTATGCAACTGAATAGAGCTGGAGTTTCTTCAATCTGGCAGCATATGACAGATTTTGGAGTCCCTTTATCCTTTTGGTGAGGAACTTTTGGGGTCTCTCCAATTGCTGCAGATGTCGGGTGCGATACATCCCGAATGGGGCATTGTACTCGATCATTGGTCTGATAAGTGAAGAGTACAAGGGAACAATGACCTCACTAGATCTGGATGTGAATCCCTTCATGATCAGGTGGGCAATGTAGAAGGTCTTTCTAACCACTTTAGCAACGTGAGTGTCAAAAGAAAGGCCACTGTCAACCTGGGTCCCCAGGTCCCTGATAACCTCTTCTGTGCTTAGTGGATTGCCACCTATATGGTAGCTTGGGGTTACCTTGTTTTTCCCGAAGGGTATGACTATACATTTTTTGGTGTTTAACTTCAGGCCATGGCTCTGGCACCAGCTATCTGTTTCCGTGAGTCCCTTCTGAAGGATATCTGTGTCCGTTGCACTTTCCACTATGGCGCCCAGTTTGCAGTCGTCTGCAAACTTTGTCAGCCAAAGTCCTCCCATGTTGGCCTGTACTTCTGAGAAGTAGATGCCGAACAATAGGGGGCCAAGGACCGAGCCCTGTGGGACACCGCTTGTGACCGGCTTGGAGTCTGACATAGCGCCAGCAACTCTAACCCTGTGGGTTCTGTCCTGAAGCCAGTTTGCAACCCATCTTGTGACATATGGGTTTACATTTAAGCTGGTAAGTTTTTCTACAATACCCGATTGTAGCTACCTTGCAAGGTCAAGGTAGGCTATATGGACTGCCTTTCCCTCATCAATGGCCTTGGTGACTGTTTCGAAGAAGTCGACCAAGTTCAAAAGGCATGATCTGCCCTTGACGAAGCCAAACTGGGTTGGGTCCAATGTCTGCAAGTCCCCTATATCTTTGTTTATGAGCTCCATTATGATCCTCTCCATAGCTTTGCAGACTAGACTTGTTAAGCTTATGGGGCGGTAATTACCAGGGTCCGTAGAGGCACCGCCTTTGTGGAGTGGGACCACAGTTGCCGTACACCACTCCTTGGGCATGTATCCTGTGGTAAGGCTGAGATTAAACAGCTGCCTTATGTGCGGGTTTAATTCCTCATTTAGCTCGTGTAGCACACAGCCGGGGACACCATCCAGCCCCATTGATGCTGTGTTTTTAGCTTTAGAGAGAGCAGCTTTCACCTGCGCATTTGAGATGTCTGGGAGGCTACACTCTGCTGGGATAGTTATCTCTCCTTTAGGGGGGAGAGGGGGGTGAAGTTTGCACTGAACCTGTCTGCCAGTATGTTGGCAATGTCTGTGGGTTCAGTGATTTTTGTATCATTTTGGACTAATTCTGAGCGTATCTGGGAGTTTCCACCCAGGTTCCTAACATAGATGAAAAAGGCCTTATGATTGTCCTTTGAATCCATGGCAATTTTTCTCTCAAAACTGGCCTTAGTTGATTTTATGAGTGCTCGTATTTTTTTACTAATAATGATCAGGGGTGACTTCCCTTTTATGGATTTTGTTCCATCATGTAATAGCTTTCTCCTCTTATTGTAAAGTTTGTTAATGGCTGGGGTCCACCAGACTGGACGTTTGTCCTTTGTGGAAAGAGTCTTGGTTTTATTTGGGATTGCCTGATCCATGCAGTCCTGGAGGTGTTCATAGAAGGCATTTGTAAGGGCTTGCGCAGCTTGGGTTGTGGTTTCCACTGGCGCAGGGGCCTTGAAGGATACCACACCAGTCTTGAGTAGTGTGAAGTTTGCTTTAGAGAAGTTCTTCACTGTGGTCTTTTTTGTTTGGGGTGGGGTGGGATGTGGATTTCCAGTGAGATTAGTTTATGATCAGATCTCACCAATGAGGGATACACTTCCGGTGTGGAGCATTTTGTCCCCATGTTTGTGATAATGAGATCTAGTATATTTTCTCCTCTCGTGGGAACAGTGACTAGCTGTTCCATGGCATTTGAATTTATGAACTCCAGGAACCATTGGGCTAGAAAGTTAGGGCTTGAGTAATGTTCCCAGTCTATATTCGGGTAGTTGAAGTCACCCAATATGATGGTGTTTGGAGATACATTTATACCCTCCAGTGTCTTCAGGAAGGCTGTGTGGGGTTCCTGAGTTTGAGAGGGTGGCCTGTAGCATGCTACAATTTGTAGAGCAGTTTTGCCTATGGTTAGTTGCACCTGGATGGTTTCCGAAGCGTGCGTTGCCACCAACCTGGAGGTGTGGGTATCCTTTATGAATATGGATACACGCACACCTTTTGTGGTGTGGTCCAGGTTTTGGGGGCGGAACGCATGATATGAGGTAAAACCTAATAGTGCCGGGGTGCTCTCAGGAGCCTTGAACCAGGTTTCAGTTACAGCACAGACATCGATGTTCTCCATACTGAGAAGGGCCTCGAGTGCGTGCATTTTGAGATTTAGACTTCTGGCATTGAGCAGCATTACCCTCAGTTTCTTCCCATTTTTGTTTTCTAGGGTGGTAGGTTTAGAATTTGAGCCTTGCCTAAAAAGGCACTATGGGGTGGCAAGAGCCTTAGCCAATATCCGGAATCCCAGGGGTGACAGGTGCAAGCCGTCCCTTGCGAAGCAGCGTGGCTTGTCAAGCATGTCATCCCAGGCAGACAGACACTGGATCCCCTTTGAATGACACCAGACATTAAGCCAATTGTTAAAGCTGATCATCTTGTCTCTATATTGTGGCATCATTCTTGGTGAAGGAAGGATACTGCTCAGGGTCAGGGTCATACCTGCCTGGGCTACATAATCAGAGAGCTCCTCTATGTCTCTTTTCATGTAGTCCAGGGAGGTACGTCTCAGGTCGTTCACACCAGCATGGACAATGACTATGTCATATTTGTACTTGCCGTGGAGTGACCAGAGTGCTTGTGTTATGTGGCGGATTCTAGCGCCCGATAGGCAGCTTACTGTGACCCTCTCCTTGTTCAGCCTGGTGAGTGGGACGTCAGTGTGTCTGACTATGGAGTCACCTATGACAAGTATGTTTGGTGTTGTATTTGGCCTTAAGGGCTGTGACTGCTTTGCACACTGCTTTTGTGGTTTATGTGTTGCTTGTGGGGTGTCTTGAGGTAGCGGTTGTTTGGGTGTCTGCTTTGGAGGCCTCTGCTGTTTAGGTAAATTTTTACTCAGAGCCTCCGAGTATGTCTTTGTGTGTTTATGTGTTTGATTCAGTGGTGTGGTAGCATTATGTGAGGCTGGTTTTGTGGTGTGTGTAGTTGCCTTCTCCTCCTGTCTGGTCTTGCCAGTCCTGAGTTGAGAGAGCTCAGCCTCCAGTTTGGCTAAATAGCTGCATCTCTCGCAAGTATTTGTGTTATGTGGGAGGAGGAGAGGGTTGTCTGTGTACATGAGGCAGTTATAACATTGCCTCAAGATTCCCAGATTCACCAGCTGGACCGGAGAGGAGATTGACAACTGACCTTTGGACATGCTAGAATAATATTGGGAATTCCTTAATAATTGAAAACAAGAGCCAGTGGGGAGTGAGGGTGTAGTGCTTTTAATTTTTAGTGCTGACTTATATAATTGCTTTAGTGAGCAAGTGCCAGGTAACTTGAGTGCAATGTGTTACAAGTAACTAAATGCAAAAACAACAAACAGTAACTTTCTTTCAAGTGAAACAAGGAACTAGTACAGTAAGCAATGCAGATATCACTAGTGATCCACAGAAGCGCTGAGAAGCTGCGTATTAGGTGGAATTAGCTTCCAGGGAAATAACAAGTAAACAAACAACAAGCATATAAACAAAGCTAGATTCAGCAGGCCTGGATCTAGTCTATGCTAGAGCAAACAAGGTGTACCAATTTCAGTAAGATACAGTTCAAATATTCAGGCACTATAAACCCTTAACCAGAAATTCCCAGCTCAGAAGGGCAGAGTCCAGCCTCTTCTCCCACAAGAGTGCAGACCACGAACCTTCTTAATGTAAAATAACTGGCCTGAAGCCCAAGTGCCTAAACCAGAACTAATACCCTTGGACACCGGGCTCTCAATCAGCAGTTCCCAACTTAGAAGGATGAAAGCTACCTGTCCTGCCACCACAGTGCTTGCCACAAACCTTCCTAATGTAAAACAACTGGTCTGAAGCCCAAGTGCTTAATCCAAAAGACTTAGAATGATAGCTACACTTTAATCAAGTTACAACCAAGCAGTAATAAATACAATTGAATACTTTAGAGAATGTCTGGATTAGTGCTCAAGTTACACAAACAAAGCTAGATCCAGCAGGCCCGAATCCAGTCTATGCCACAGCAAACAAGGCGCACCAACTTCGGTAAGAAGCAGTTCAGATATGCATGCACTATAAGCCTTTAACCAGAAATTCCCAGCTCAGAAGGGCATTGTCCAGCCTCTCCTCCCACAAGAGTGCAGACCACAAACCCTCTTAATGTAAAATAACTGGCCTGAAAGCCCAAGTACTTAAACCAGAATTAATACACTTTTAGAATAACAGACACTGAGCCCTCAATCAGCAGTTCCCAACCTAGAAGGATGTAAGCTACCTGTTCTGCCACAACAGTGCAGACCACAAACCCTCTCAGTGCAAAACAACTGGTCCGAAGCCCAAGTGTTTAAACCAAAAGGCTTAGAATGAGTTACACCAAGCAGTAATAAATACAACTGAGTATTTTTAAGATGATGCAAAAGTAAAATGAAGTAGGTAGAAACACAAGTACAGTAAAAGCAGATAAATTTTTTTTTTTTTTTTTATCTGAACAAGTGCTGAGATCAAAGAAACAGATTTGAGTGCTGAAACTAGAAAACTGGCTAGTTATAAGAAAAAAAAAAACAAGCCAGAAGGCTTCCCTCAAACACAGAAGGGCCTGGGGGCTCAGAAGCCTACAAATAGTCTATACCACTTAACAGGAAAGGCAGGAAATAAGCTTAATTTTTTGTCTGTTTCCCAGATGCTCTCTTTGTACACAGTAGGAGTGCCTGAAATCAGAATATGATCTCACTGCACTCAGTTGAGTGAGCAAATGAGATGGGCCCAGAGGCAGGCTGAGGGGCGGGCAGTTTCAAGGCCACCAAGATTAACACCAAAACAAAAACAGGAAGGGTGGGTGGGAATAACTGAAGAGCAGAATAACTGCCACTTGAGTTAAATATTCCTTCAACACAGTTTAAATCAAATTAAATACTGTATATTTTTTTTAAAAAGTGCAGATAAAGGTACTTAAATTCTCTTATACGTCCAGTTGAATATAACCAAGTTCTTAGCTGGCCAAAGCTGAGGTTTTAAGCAATAAAAATTTCACAATGCACCACTTAAAAAGGCAAGGACAGGAAATCAAATAATGTGGCTACCCCCACACCTGTAATTACTAGCAAATAACACACTAGCTTCAGTTCAAGTTACTAAAGAGCAGAATAACTGCCACTTGAGTTAAATATTCCTTCAACACAGTTTAAATCAAATTAAATACTGTATTTTTTTTAAAAAAGTGCAGATAAAGGTACTTAAATTCTCTTATACGTCCAGTTGAATATAACCAAGTTCTTAGCTGGCCAAAGCTGAGGTTTTTAAGCAAAAAAAATTTCACAATGCACCACTTAAAAAGGCAAGGACAGGAAATCAAAGAATGTGGCTACCCCCACACCTGTAATTACTAGCAAATAACACACTAGCTTCAGTTCAAGTTACTAAAGAGCAGAATAACTGCCACTTGAGTTAAATATTCCTTCAACACAGTTTAAATCAAATTAAATACTGTATTTTAAAAAAAAAAACTGCAGATAAAGGTACTTAAATTCTCTTATACGTCCAGTTGAATATAACCAGGTTCTTAGCTGGCCAAAGCTGAGGTTTTTAAGCAATAAAAATTTCACAATGCACCACTTAAAAAGGCAAGGACAGGAAATCAAAGAATGTGGCTACCCCCACACCTGTAATTACTAGCAAATAACACACTAGCTTCAGTTCAAGTTACTGAAGAGCAGAATAACTGCCACTTGAGTTAAATATTCCTTCAACACAGTTTAAATCAAATTAAATACTGTATTTTTTTTTTAAAAAGTGCAGATAAAGGTACTTAAATTCTCTTATACGTCCAGTTGAATATAACCAAGTTCTTAGCTGGCCAAAGCTGAGGTTTTTCATTCCAGTCTTATTCCAGTTTCTTTCAGTTATTTCCAGTTCAAACCAATATCCTACAGTCATATCATTTCTTACACAGGGTTAAGATGTAACCAACAGATAACCCTAAAACAAATATCTAGAACATCTTTCTCTAAACGTCTGGCAAAGGGCACTCTGCAACAGTTGCCTAAATCCCTAAATTCAAGAAAAAGATGTTTATTAAAACTCAGATATAAAAATGCCTGCAGAATGGATTCATGAAACACACATTTGTTTGAATACTTGGTAAGGCTGAATATATTTTTCCATTAGCACAAGTGCTTTATTAAAACAATATTTCTAAATGTTATAGAAAAACACTTCCATGTTTCTCTGGTGACCATTTTTCATAAAACCTCTTCCATTCCTATAACCCCTGAACATTCCCAAAATCTAAGACTATGTAAATCTTTTCATTCAGTGTGAATATCAGAACAGCCACTAGCAAAAACTTACTTTTTCCAACATTCAAACATAAACCTAAATGAACACATGTTGTTTTGAATTCTGACAATAACCCCTGTAGCATTGCCTTATCCCTAAACATTAAGACCACATCATCATCATGTGTCAGCCCGGTAGGAATGCCAACAGGCTCTGCACATAGCAACTACATTCTACAATGTCACCATGACGTCTACTCAGTAATGACAAGGGACACCCCTGCTTAATTCATTTACTAAGCTGACAGGTAGACCCTAGCCATCCATCTGTGACAGGTAAAATATCAGACTGACTGATTTAAAGTTCAGCAATAAACTCCTGCAAAAACTGCAAAAAACGTGGAGCCCTGCTGTCTAACAGAATCACAGGCCTTTTTCACAATGACTGTTCTCTACAAATACCACCTTCCTTTCCACAATCAAGCATAAAACCTCTTGAGCCCAATGTAAAATATAATGACTATCCTTCATCTGCCCCAAATCCAAAACATCTTCTACAAAACTAAAAAATATTTCTTAGTCCTAAGCAAAATGATTCAAGCTAAAGGATTATAATCTATCTCCAGATAGAAGCAGGACCTCCAGGTCTGCAGCATCCTGCGATCTTCCTTCTTCTAAGAAAAAAATAGTAGTTGTGTTATATAACTGATACCTCCATTACACATGCATCAATGAATCATTAAAAACTAAAATGGCATTTTCTATCTTACATAACTTACTATAAGAGATAGACTCCAACCACTCTAATTGATGATTAGTATCCTTATTGCATAATTTGAAAGGAGTCTCCAGTTCAGCAGCAGTGATTGTATAAATGTTCCTATCCCTCAATGATTAGGGAGGCACACCACAGTCAGTACAAACATATTAATCTCTTAAATATCCTTATTGCATAATTTGAAAGGAGTCTCCAGTTCAGCAGCAGTGATTGTATAAATGTTCCTATCCCTCAATGATTAGGGAGGCACACCACAGTCAGTACAAACATATTAATCCCTTAAATATCCTTATTGCATAATTTGAAAGGAGTCTCCAGTTCAGCAGCAGTGATTGTATAAATGTTCCTATCCCTCAATGATTAGGGAGGCACACCACAGTCAGTACAAACATATTAATCCCTTAAATATCCTTATTGCATAATTTGAAAGGAGTCTCCAGTTCAGCAGCAGTGATTGTATAAATGTTCCTATCCCTCAATGATTAGGAGGCACACCACAGTCAGTACAAACATATTAATCTCTTAAATATCCTTATTGCATAATTTGAAAGGAGTCTCCAGTTCAGCAGCAGTGATTGTATAAATGTTCCTATCCCTCAATGATTAGGGAGGCACACCACAGTCAGTACAAACATATTAATCCCTTAAATATCCTTATTGCATAATTTGAAAGGAGTCTCCAGTTCAGCAGCAGTGATTGTATAAATGTTCCTATCCCTCAATGATTAGGGAGGCACACCACAGTCAGTACAAACATATTAATCTCTTAAATATCCTTATTGCATAATTTGAAAGGAGTCTCCAGTTCAGCAACAGTGATTGTATAAATGTTCCTATCCCTCAATGATTAGGGAGGCACACCACAGTCAGTACAAACATATTAATCCCTTAAATATCCTTATTGCATAATCTGAAAGGAGTCTCCAGTTCAGCAACAGTGATTGTATAAATGTTCCTATCCTTCAATGATTAGGGAGGCACACCACAGTCAGTACAAACATATTAATTTCTTAAATATCCTTACTGCACAATTTGAAAGGAGTCTCCAGTTCAGCAACAGTGATTGTAGAAATGTTCCTATCCCTCAATGATTAAGGAGGCACCCCACACTCAGTACAAACATGTTAATCCCTTAAATAGCCTTCTGCAACTAGCAATTTCCTGGCCATGATCATTACAGAACCTATCCATATACTGCTGGTCCCATTTATAATCATTACACTACATATCCCTATATTGCTGGTCCCGTTTGTAATCATTAAACAACCTATCCATATACTGCAGCCCCATTTATGAACATTAAACCTATCCATATATCACTAGTCCCATTTCCTCATTTCACATAACAAAGGAGTACAAAACAATTATACACCTGCTGCATAAATGCCTTACACAGTTTCCCAATAATCAGATTTCCAAATCTGCACTAGATGCCAAACAAACGTGCACATTGTTAACTATCTGTGCTTTCCTATGAGTTAGTTCCCCACTCCAAAAAGTACACACCCGCAATCCATACTAATGATGTCCTTCTGAGCTATCTATTAATCTTCCCAATTCTCATAAAGTGTCTCCAACCCCAAAAGTCATACCACAAGCAATAAAAGTATGGCACATATAACTGATTAAGCAGTATCCTAGTGCTCAGTTTAGCCATATCTGAGTTTTATTCTTTTTCTGACTTTCCCAAATGAAGCAACTCAAAATTCACTTTCACTAACTGTGTGACTCCTGAAATAAGCTTTTTCCTCTGTCCCAAACAAAACCTTCCTCTGTCCCAAACAAAACCATACCCCCAGCTCAATAACATCATAAGCAATTTGATGCCCTCAGCATTCCAGATAGTTCAAACACATAAATTACAATTGCAGCACTCACAAACAGAAAAAATTGCCAATCTCTGCCTGACAATTTAAGCACCTTTAAACTCTCATCAGCACTAAAAAGAGAATATAAATCATGAAAGCTAAGATGATAGTTAGCCGTTCTGCAAGCCATGTACAATGGCTTCCCTTTTACAGTCATTGTCTATGAAACAACCATAAGAAGTGAATTCCTCATTCAGACTAAAAATTCTGGAATATTTCTCTAAAAGGAAAAAAGAAACTTTTTTCCTTCAATAGCCCTCAACTTATTCATCTCAAGCTCAGAAAAGAACCAGATACCATAAAAACAGACAATAAGACAATCCTTCTCCTAAAAACAATCCAACTCTAGGAAATGCCTCTGCTTGTGCTTCGTATTTATTAAGGACAAAGATTTGCATTTTATGCCCAGATTTACTACCATTTCTCTTTTTCTGTTTCTTTTTTAAATACCTTTTCAAAATCAGAATGACTTCTCATTGGTCTAATCAAGTGATCTCTAGAATCTTCTATAGCATCAGACCCATCAAGAGCAAAAGTACATTCAGAGCTCTGCAAGGTATTAAAGTGGTTCGAATTCTGCTCCATATCTGCCTCCTCCTCCTCTAAATACAATACAATATTTTTCACATTCATGTTATCCCCACATCCTGGGCCTTCAGCTACTAGACAGGTTGTTGAGAAAGACCAGGAACGACATTGCTAGAAATCATCTCATATGCTTATGAAAAAGTAAATGATATCACCTTGTGCATTTGGCTTAAGGTTAATTTTTCCCAGCTGAAATGGTCTTTGGTCTTCCACCAGGTACAAAGTCTATCAGGACAAACGCTAGTCAAATAATAGGCATAGTAGCATTGTCGCCTCACAGTAAGACGCTGTTCAGTTCGATTCTCAGCTAGAGCGTCTTCTGCGTCGAGACATGCGTGAATGAGCGTACCTTCATTGAAGGTTGTGCATCAGGGCTGGTAACTCGGCATGTAAAAATCAACTACCAATTATTAGCAGAACGGAGTTCCGCTGTGGCGACCCCTAACCGGGAAAAGCCGAAAGACACAACAACTGTGAAACATAACAGTTTGTGGGGTGGTCCCCATAATTAACCATCATCCTCTACCCTTTCACCATATTAAATAAATGACACAATTTATTATCATCAGTATGAAGGTTGATATAAGGTTTCTAATACGTTTTCTAAATATATGCCCCATCCAGCATTTTTATAGATTGAACAGTATCATGGGATTCAAGCACAACCCAAGCATATATCTCAGGCAGTGTTTCAGTCTTGAATAAAGTCAAAACAAGCATACATTGGAGAGATACCAGTTCCTGAAAATCAGACTTAGTCCAAAGTCTTTTAAACTTAACAGTCTCCATTTTTTGCAAGCAAAGTCTACAATTTTTACAAGTCTCAAAAAACAATATCACATACAGGTCCTATAGGGATGTATCTAAGGGTTCTGATTTACTGGCACCAAAAACTCAGTAGACCAATTAATATTTTCTCCAGAACAGTACTTATCAGGATGCTTAAGAGCAGGTACTTTATAACTACAAATCAGAAGGTGTTCCTTCTTTCATGCAGAGAAGCATTCTCTAAAGTTTTGGAATTCATGTCAGCAAAGGAAAGGCATGCCAGCAGTCTCTCTGCATGAATACTCCTTCCTGAAACCAAATCTGAATGTCTAGTGGCCAAAGTAACTGCACTTCCAATTCTGGTACTCCTGGGCTCAGTATGAATGACTCTTACTTATGCCTCAGTATCCCCTTTACCAAAGAGTCTATTCTTTAATTCCCTGCATAATGTTGACTGACAAGGCTTTAGAAATGTAATCTACAGAACAGTTATAAGGTTTTGTAGCATTTCTTTATGCAATCAATCAGAAGTCAAGAAAATTTCCTCATTCTGTACATAGCAGTACAATCACTAGTGGGCAAACTTTGCTCTATCACATTCATATTTGAGCCAGGCTCTACTACTCCCAAAGCCTCGCAGTTGACTATTACTACAACACAAAGTACCTCTCCAACACCTCTGACTGAGTATGGGAATTTTCTCAGTATCTGGGTCAAATTATTCCATCACTATAAATACCACATTGGATCAGCCTTTATAAGATGCCACAGGTATAGCAGGACTAACCTGGTCAATAAATAAAGAAATTGATAAAAATAAATACAAGTTAAGATCAAGTTTAAAATATTTAAAATCCAAAATCTTCGGTGAAATGGTCATTAACCAGTAAACTGAATACCAATGATTTAATGCTTCTTATTGCAGTAAGCATAAAGAGGTGTTTCACTCATATAAAAAGTTTTTTTTTAAGAACTACATAAAATACAAAGTTTTACGGATATATAGATTTAAGATTTTGACTATTTAGTTTAAAAATACTTTGCAGTAATACAAATAGATATTTTTAAAATTATTAATAGTCTAAGTCTGTGTTTTAATTTAAATAATATTGGCAGTCTACCTTACAATTTACAAAGGTCCAAGCAAGTGTTAATGACCTTGTAATCATATTTAAGTTTCAACATTTTATAAAAGGAGTCTTGGTAATCCTTTTAATGCAGGCATCATTGTTGTTCCCTGATGTCATCTTTATAGATGCATCGTGCAGATGTTGCAAATAAAATAATAAATGTCAGAGATGGAAAATCCCACTAGATCAAGGCAGGAGAGATGAAAGCTCAGTATCTTCATTTGAAGGATGATATGTTACAGCTGATGGGATAGGGTTCAAACAGAGAACATGTGATCTTAGTAAAAGAAAAAGAAGAAAGTTATGATGGAGAGTAAAGGAAGGTTTATAATCTTTTCACCCTGAGCCAGCTGTGAGACAGAAAAGTGGAATGATGGATAATCAATCATTCTAAAGAAATTCCTACGTTTTTGATTTTCTGAAGAATACAGCTTCTATGGGACCTGACAATATCGCTGGCTGTATTCTACATGAACTATAGAGTGAACTGGCACCTCACCTGTGTGCCCTGTTCAATTACAGCCTCATCTCAGGCTTTGTCCCTACCAAATCATCCCTCTCCACAAAGAAGGAGCGACTACAGACCCTGGAAATTATCGCCCCATTATCCAGATGAGTCTGATATACAAAGCTATGGAATGCATCATCATGGACCTAATAAACAAGGAATATAGGGAATCACCAAACTCTGGATCCCACACAGTTTGGTTTTGTGAGGGGAAGATCATGCTTGGTCAACCTGGTCGACTTCTTTGAGTCAGTCACCAGAGCTGTGGATGAAAGCAAGGTGGATCATACAGCCTACCTTGATCTGGTCAAGGCCTTTGATACCATTCCCCACTCAAGAATCAGAAAAACTCACTAAGCTAGGCATCAACCCCTATATCACTAGGTGGGTTGCAAATTGGTTCACAGATAGAACCCACAAAGTGAAAGTAGCTGACTCCAAGTCAGACTGCTGAGCCAACCAGTCATAAATGGAGCCCACAGGGTTTGGTCCTGGGTCCTCTCCTGATTGGTATCGACTTCTCTGAAGTCCAGGCCAACACAAAAGGACTCTAGCTGACAATGTTCGCAGATGATTGCAAGTTGGGAGCTATTATTAACTCCCCAAGTGATGTTGACATCCTACAGAAAGGCCTCACTGAGACCAACGACTGGTGTCAGAACCATGGTATTAAGCTCAATGCCAAAAAATGTGTTGTCATCCCCTTTTGGAAAAACCCAGTTCCCATGAATTACCACATTCATGGTAGTCCAATGACAGAAGGTGTTATAAGAGATCTAGGAACACAGGTTGACAGCAACCTCTCTTTTGACCACTACATTGTCATTGTGGTCAGAAAGTCCTTCTATGTGGCACATCTCATTATTAAGGGTTTTGCATCCAGGAAGAAAGAGGTCATTGTCTCCCTCTACTCTTCCCTCATTAGACCAATCATTGAGTACAATGCCCCATTTGGCATGTACCTCACTAGACACCTGCAACAACTGGAGAGGGTGCAAAAGTTCCTCACAAAGAGGATCCTAGGCCTTAAACACTTGTCCTATATGGACAGACTCAAAAAACTCCAACTATTCTCTGTCTCATATCGCCTACTTAGAGGCGATCTCTGCTTGACTTACAAAGCCATGTCTGACCCACTTTTGTTAGAAATTCTACATCTAAAGAAATCCCAATCCCTCCACACGTCATGCTCCAGAGACCTCAACATCATTACCACAATCAACAGAACAAGCTGGAGGGACAGGTTCATAACCCAGAGACTGCCCATGCTATGGAATAGACTTACCATACATGTCAAACAGAGTACCTCTCTTGCCCTCTTCAAGAGAAATCTTGATGAGTGGATGGGAAATAAAAAATTTACCCCGGTGATCATTCCAGTGGCTCTACTTGACAGAGGCACTGGGAATTAAGGTCGGGTGAAACGATGCCAGAATAATCCTATGGGCTAAGCTGGTAAAGGCTCCAGGGCCATTAGCCTAGTACACACATATGAACTTATGAACCCATGAAGCTTCCCACTTCTTAGCTCTTAGTTTCAGGACACATTATGCCAGATATATGATATTTGATTATGTTTTATTTCTCCTTGGTAAAACAAGCAAATACAGTTGGGGCTTTTGTTTAGGAAGCATATAAAGTAAAATCCCTATTTACAAACATACTATTTTTACCCCATTTTATTCAGAGTATTATCAACCCAATTGTAAGGAAAGGCAATGCATTCATAGGAGTAAGACATAGTGTGAATGTATTGTTAATTATTAGGCTCTTTCTGAGCTGTTAGCAATGCAAACAGAACACAGGTAACAGAGAAAATTACAATGTATGGCAATTTTTTTCTATAGTTTTTTATGATAAAAAGGATGGTCATCTTTTAAAAGGGCTTACTGCTTATAGTACGTATAATGTCAAATTCTACAGGAACACATTGCATGGGTAACACATTGCCATTGTTATCACTGGAGGAATACACCAAACAGGTACCACTTTGCCCATTGATATGGATGGTGTAGGTTGTAGTGGCAATGAAATAATAAGGCCAGAAGTGATCCTGGAACATTTGATGCTTATGAATTAAAGTCTTGCATTCATAATATAAATAAAGTTTATATTTCAAAATAAATAAAGCTTTTATTTAAATTTTTGCTTAAATATTTAAATTGCACATAGTGAACTGTGTGGTTTTACTTCTTTGTACTTTTTGGTTTTTTTTCCATGTTTATTTGCATTTTCAATTTGTTCTGGGACCTTAGTCTTGTAGCTTAATTTGCAGTTGTGGGAAGATTGTGTTTCTGCATTATACTACGCTTCTATTTCCACAAGTAGAATTACTTATAAAAGCTACCATTTGTATTTTAAATGCTGATGGGCCTTTATCTTGTAGTTTTATTCACAGTTGTGGCAGAACTGTGGACTACTGCCATAACTGAACCTTATTTAGTCAGTTATGACTGCAATTTTCCTTAAATAGTGCTACTGGGTAATTTCTGCCTAGTCCAGTGTGTTAAACTGTAGTAGAACTCAATAGTGAGAGTATTGTTTTTTTCTCCTGCAGGATTTCTTCTTCGTTGCTTTTATAGTTGTTGATATTCCAGTTTTAATCCTACAGTTTTATATTCTGCTTATCTTTTGCCTGCTTAAAGTTGCATTCTGGCACCTTTCTGTTTCCGTGTTCTTTGTGTATGCCCCATCCCCCATTGGGGCATTAAACTAAATTTCTGAAATTCTAACCTGCAGCTCAGAGAAGTTGCATTCCACTGCCTTTCTGTTTTCTTGTTCTTTTATGACATTATGCTAAAGTTTATGAAAGACCTCCAATATTGGCTTTATTTGATTGGATCACTCTCTAGGTAGCCTACTTCTTCCATTAATTTTCCCAACCTTCCCAGTCTTTCGCTGTTGTGATTTTATAAGGCTGTGCTTCTGACTTCCACCTCTTATGGTAATCTGATTTCCAAAATCCCTCTCTTACCTTTTTCATTGTTATTGTTTGCTATATAAGCTATTTAAGTACTCTTCCTACCTATTGTTTTTCATAGATCCATACTATAAAACAAATCTTCCCTATGGAATGGTCCATAAAACTGTACCATGTAAAGCAATACATATGGTGCAAATACCTTTCATGCCAACAAGATTTGAACAGCTAGTTGGCCATTAAGTGGCAATACCTACAGATTTAGTTTTATTCATTATTGTATAAACATTAACAATAGTAGAATTTAGTACTGTTTAGCATAATCTGCCCCAAAAAGCACCATTAGTATTAAGTAAACATTAAAGTTAGTAGTATTTACTTCTGTTTAACATAATCTGCCCCCCAAAAAGCACCCTTACTATTGTATAAACATTAAAGTTTAACAATATTTAGTACCATTTAGCATAATCTGCCCCAATAAAGCACCTTTAGTATTATGTAAACATTAAAGTTAGTCATATATAGTACTGTGTAGCATAATCTGTCCCAATAAAGCTTAGTATTGTGCAAACATTAAAGTTAGTAGTATTTAGTACTGTTTAACATAATCTGCCCCATACAGCACCCTTATTAGTCTGCACAAATGAAGTACACTTAATAGCCTTCTAATCCCAATGGACCACCCTCTTGCAGCTCACCAATCAAAGTACTGCATGGCATGGATATGCAATTTCCTAACTTCTCTGTAGCCATCTTGGTGGATATGGGCATCTTGAGACAATTTGATAATTGTCTCATGTTTACTGGCATCCACTTAATCCTTAAAGAAACAGACACATTATGTGAGAGGTATACTTACACAATGACACTGGAGCTGGAGGCTAAACTCTCGAATACAAGCTTACATGAGGTTGTCAAAACCATGCACACAACACCCACCTTATTACTTCTTAACATGTCAAATATCTATATACTGCAGGATTAGAACCCTGAACGCCAACTACTTGTCTTAGTCCTTTGAGCCACAGAGGCTACCTCAAATAGCACACAGCACAAACACAGACTAATGTATGCTGAGGTACTTAAAAACAATCTTCCTTGATGACAAATATTGTCTTGACTATTCAGTGTCAAAGATATACCTTAGCAGGGCACTCAGAAAAAGGAACACCCAACAGCACACATGCAGTAGCAATCAATGGAGCCCCAAACCCCAAGCCCCAACATAAGCAAACACACTTGTCAGGGCTCTCATCATAGTGGACTCCACTGTAAGACATATTGATCCCCCTCTAATTAGGCTGAATAAGGGAAGACAACAATTAGTTGCTTATCTGTAACCAGGATCTGTCAAATCATGCACATACTCAGGTTATACCACAAGAACCAGCATGATTCCATCATAGTCCATGTAGGTGTAAAAGACCTGAGGTCTACCTCCCTTGACTAAATGAAGAGAGACATTATGGAGCTTTCAGACTGAGTATCTCTGGATGGTATGAGCCTAGCATTGAACAACATATTACCATCACCAAGGATGATGCCACAATATGAGCAAAATATGATTGACTTTAACAATTGGATGTCTTTCTGGTGTCATTCATACCTCTCAACTGTACAGCTTTTTGCAGAATGTTCAGAGTTTTGCCTTATATTTCTAGTCCATTTTTCATAAAATTGTGGCTTTCTAGCAAATTAGTGGCAAATCATTAAAGATTAAAGTTAGAAAATAATGACAGACATTTGAATTTTAGACTTCATACCCTTCAGAAAAATTCATGCTAATGCAAAACCTGTTATTCTATCAACTTTCTAAGTTTGTAAGAGCAATATCTAAAAATTGTTCCTATTTGTACCTCTTTTTTTCATGGCTTTGTCCAGATTTCTTAATCTAAGAGGTTGTGTCATTTCAAGGAGATCCAATATTTGCCAGCTTGGGAGGACATGGTGAACAGACCACTGTGTTTTGTCTGTCTCATCGAGCCTTTTGAATACTGGCTCAAATGTTATCCTCCCATAATGCCTTTTTTGGAAATGCCAAATTAATAAACCTACCAACACAGCAAAATCAACTCAACTGAACCTCAAGGTGTTACTGGTCAATGCCAGGAGCCTAAATAAAAACTGCAATCCCTACAAGCCCTACTCACACTTGAAATTATAGATATCTGCACAATTACCAAGACATGGTTTAAAGTAGCAGAGCGTACCTCGGCAGTGCAAGGTGTCAATGCCTTCCACACTTTTAGAGCAGTAGCTGCACAGACAAGGGCTAAAGGTGGAGGTGTCTGAATATACATTGATAAGTGCAAAAAGAAGAATCCGCAGTATCCCTCAAAGTCTCAGAAAAAACAGTATGCAACCTATACTGCATGAAGAACAAACCAAGCAGAAACTTCACAGTGTAGAGGGTGTGAAGTTCACTCCTTGAATTATGTTATGTACCTAGTTCACTAATAAAAATCGAACTGTAAGATACATACTACAAAATAATAAAATCCAAAATACTAGGTAGTCTACAGCTGAGTTAAAAATGGAATATCCTTTACTGAAACACACAAACAAGTGATCCTAATTAAGTATAATGAAAAGAATCAAAAACATTAATTATTTATATATAATCAGGTTATTTGGAGCAACGGAGTAGTTACCGAGGGTGGTTCTGTTAAGGGCATTAAAAACATTAAAATTATTAAACTCATTCCTTTAATCAAGTCCCCCTTCCCCTTAGCACCATAGTATAAAGTAAGACTGTGCTACCTTAGAACTGAAACTAAAATGCTAGAGACAAATTAAAATATATAATATAAAAACAACTTATTAACACTTTATATAGGGTAACCTACTAATCCAAACTTTATTAATTAAGAAGCTAACTCACTAACACAATGGCTAACAAATTAACTAACAGAAAGATATATCACTAGACATCTAGCAGAATAAATATATATAAACTAAAACACTTTTAACAAAGATCGCTTTCATACCAAATAAATGCTTCATCAGGTTTGTGTATAAAAAATCATATCATAATATGAATGAACATGTGTATAAGGGTCTATATCACAAGAGCGAACTTAAAAAAGTTTGACTGTTGTAATATCGAACTGTTACGTTCAAAACCCAAGAAAACCGAAACCACAGAACACCGATTTTTTTTCCCAGTGAAAAAAAAAATCGCTGCTCCATTACAAAAAAGTATTTATTTTTAACATTAGCATGTAATGTCAATATTAATCAGTCCCATATCAGACAGTGGGGCAGTTTTCTGAGTTTTAGTATGCTTTTTAAAGAGCAATAATAATTAAGCCCTGTTTTCTAAAAGAGTTTGTTTCAGCTGCAACAGTAGTTCACATTTTTTCTGAAAGAGTAGGGATGTCTCTTTCCAGTTCCAAAAGGTCCACATGATCAATAATTTGAAATTTAAAGCCAGTGTGTCTTTTGTGAAGCTGCAGGTGCTGAGCCAGTCAATTATTCTTGCACTTAGCTGTAATTTCAGAAAGATGGCCATAAATCTTTCAAATTTGTTGAGCATTTTTTTTTGTGGTATGTATTTTACAGTTCAATTTTTATTAGTGAGCTAGGTACTTAATTCAAGGAGTGAAATTCACACCCTCCACACTGTTAATGTTCTTCTTGGTTTCTTTTTTTAATGTACTCCAATAACAGGCATACCTCTAGGATGGTCAAACAGGATGATGCAGTGGAGTTCGTCCATGTGCAGATCACCATAGACAAAATCCTGTACTATTTCCTAGCCAACTCTTGGTCACCCTCCTTCCAAGAAGCTGATAATGCATACCTGGACAAACTGCAGACACTTACCATCCAAACTAACACCCTAATTGTGGCAGACTTTAATTACCCATCTATAGACTGCAATACTACAAGGCCTCAAATCTACATGCACAGAGATTCCTAAATACAACACCCTTAACCAAACAGTGAAAATGCCCATTACAGCCTTCAACAAACCAGACACAAATATGGCAGAATGCTGCACTCCCTCCCCTCAATGTCGTTTCCTCCCTAGTAAAGTCCGACCATAAGACTGTCTCCTTTGAATTCAAAATTAACTCTGTAACCCCAGCAGAGCGAGCCAGTAATAGTAACTATTCCAAGGCAAACTACCTTTTATTAAGGGATGGTTTGTCAAAATTCAGTGCCACTCCAAACCCCAAGAACACAGCAGCCTACACTGAACTGCTGTCAGACACTCTGTAGAACCATGTCAATGGCTGCATAGAGGCTGTTGTACCTTCCAGAAGTAAGCACAGAACTAGACCCAGAAACAAACTGCATAGAACTGGAATCAGAAACAAACTTCCCTGGTGACAATCCAAATTTAACAGGAGATACAACAAAAGGAAAAAGTTATGGCAATAACTATGAAGCGTAATTCTCATAAAGATAAAAACTTTCCCATCAAACTAAATAGGCAACTAAGAGGGCTAATTAGGTCAAACAAAGCCAACTTTGACATTAAGATAGCTTCCCCAGAGAAAGATAATCATAACGGCTTCTTCAGCTATGTCAGAAACCTCAGGGGCAGCACACAGCAATGTGCTGAACTGGTGGTTAATGGTGTCACATTTACTGAGCCTGGTGATATAGCAAACCTGTTAGTGGGCAAATTCCGTTTCAACTTTACCCCTCTATCACTCCCAACCATCCCCAAAAAATATTTTCAAACATAACCCCTCCAACTACATCTAGGGACCATGTACTGGCTGCAGTGACTAAAGCCAAGAACACAGCCTCAGTGGGCCCAGATAACATCCCAGGGCACCTACTGAGAAGTCTAAAATATGGCTTATCAGGATCCCTGGGGACAATATTTACTATAGTCTCAAAACAGGCATTTGGCCACAAGAATGGAGAACTGCAATGGTAATCCCCTTTCATAAAGGAGGACCTTCATCACATCTGGAAACTACAGATCCATTAGTCTGACTAGTCTTATTTGCAAAGCCATGAAAAGAATTGCCATGGAAATTATTAACAAGGACATAGGAAACCACCAGACACTGCAGCCATCCCACTTTGGCTTTGTCAAAGGAAGGTCATGCTAACTGAACATGGTGGACTTCTTTGAAAAGGTCACTAAGACAATGGGTGAGCGAAAAGTGGTGTATACTGCTTAAATAGATCTAGATAAAGCATTTGACACAATGCCCCACTCAGGCATTGTTAACAAACTTACAGAACTAGACACAAATACCTTTATGACGTTGGATAGCTTGATGGCTCATTGATAAGATCAAAGAAGTTAGGATTGGTGAGACCACCTCCAAAAGGAGACCATTCACCAGCGGAGTCGCTCAGGATTCTGTGATGGGCCTGCTCCTCTTTGGCATTTGTGTCTCAAAGGTCAAAGCCAATGTCAAAGGCCTCTGAGTGGCCAAGTTCGCGGATGATTGCAAACTGGGGTCAGTCATTGAATCCCTAAGATAAGAACACCCTTCTGGAAGGTCTAACACAGACAAGCGCTTGTTGCCAAAGCCATGGCTTAAAACTCAATGCCAAGAAATACATTATAGTACCTTTTGGGAAATCAACAACACTGGGTAACTACATCATCAATAAATCACCCCTAAAAGTTGATTCACTAATCAAGGATTTAGGAACTCATGTACACGGTAACCAAGCATTTGACCAACATATATCCAAGATAGTAAGAAAATCCTTCTATGTTGCAGCTCAACTTATAAGTAAGAGCATAGCATCTAGGTCCAGAGATGTCATCATACCACTGTAATTGGCCCTCATCAATCTCATCGCAGAGTATATACCCCCTTTGCTATGTATCTGACCAGACACATGCAGCTATCAGTACATCCAAAAAAGTTCCTTACAATAAGAATACAGGGAGTAAACATAATGTCCTACTCTGATCACCTTAAAGTCCTGTCAGTTTACTCTGAATCATACAGACTACTGATAGGTGATCTTTGCCCGGTATACAAGCCATCCCTGGACCCTGTCTTGATGAACCTTTTGCACATCTGCAAAACAAACAGCATTAGAACTACCAGATAAAAAAACTAAAATTTTGTTTGTGACATAAAGAGGACATATTGGAGAGACAGATATGTTTTTCAGAGAATTGCCATTCTGTGGAACAGGATTCCCATGCATGTGAACAGAGTTCCTTCCTAACCTTATTTAAGCACAACCTGGCCCTATGGATGGGTAAATGAAAATTCACCCTGGTCTGGTGCCTATGTTTCTGGTGAACAAAGCCAGTGAGTAAATCACAGCTATATAAATCAAATTTGTGGGTCATGTTTGGTTTTCATGGTTAGGCTTATAAGGGCCGTGCTGGTCATTAGCCTAGTGTACACCTATGAACCTATGAATATGATTGTGTTTGTAACACACAGTATTATAAGATGTAACAGATGAGGTGATTTGCTGTCAGTACTGTATGTACAACATGTGATTTCATCAATATTCTCTGAGAAATTTCCAAGACTGCAGCAAATGGTAAAGGCCAGATGAATTAAATGGAAGATTGACTATGCAGATTCTTTTGTTATCTGTAAAGTTTACTGGGAGACTTACATACTTATTCAGAAAACGTTGTTGCCCCATGTCTGTGAGAGAAAAATTAAAATTAATTTGAGCATGTTTCTTGCTTACTAGGTACATATTTAGCATCAGATCTCTTGAGAGTATATTCAGCAGCATATTTTAAATATAAACTAATTTTTTTAGTTTTTTTTTACTAATTATCATTACATGGATGAAGGATATTTGTGCAGTGACAAACTATGTATAAATGCGCAGATGGTCAAACATGAATTAGTCACAGCAGGAGGGAAATTCCCCTTTTCTCAAAGTGCCATTTCCTTAAAGTTGATTAGATAAATAAAAGGGTGCAGGAGTTAAAGTCCCTTGCATGGAGAGAAGTTAAGAGACTTTTCCCAGAAAAAAAAAATATTTTCAAATTGTGTCTCTTTCACAAAGAAGGGGATTCCAACCTAATAGCTGCCACATGGATGTCTAATATCCATCGACACTGTCTTGCGTTTTATGATGACTATAAGTCAATGACTAAAGTTTATTTTTTGTCAGAGAAAGCCTTGTTTTGTCTGTTTAGAGATGCTATCAGTTATAATAAAGCTGTATGTCTTGAATGGAACAAAAACTGAACTCATTTAATGCATTTCCTGCATTGAGCCCACATCATCATACATTAGTTATAGATTTTTTTGCAATTGTTTTAAGTGGGGAAAGAATAACAGCTGAAGAATATGACTTCTTCTTTCGGCTTTTTCCCAGTTAGGGGTCGCCACAGCAGATCACCCGTCTGCTCATGATTGACAGTGGAGTTTTACAGTGTCGAGGTGCCCAACCTTCCACAGAAGGCACACACATGCACACACTCACACCTAGGGCCAATTTAGAGTGTCCAATCCACCTACAGCATGTCTTTAGGATGTGGGAGGAAACCGGAGCACACGGAGGAAACCCATGCAGCCACAGAGAGGACATGCAGACTCCGCACAGAAGACACCCCAGCTTAGAATCGAACTGGAGAACCTCTTGCTGTGAGGCGGCAACACTAACAGCTGCACCACCGTGGCCGCCCCAGCTGAAGAATATGACTATTAAGAGGAAAATTCTATTTACAATCTGCACAGCTGTACAGTGTGCATATTAAATATATATGGTAAACCAAAGCAACCGGCACTCTCAATACAGTACAGTTTTCATGTGTTGCACTTTCTGTTTTCCCACTGCAAAAACATACCTTGTGTTTTTACAGTTTGAGTTTTATTTGTTTAACATTTATCAGGAAAGCCAGAGTTGGAATGAAGCCAATTTTCAGCAGAGGTCCAGGGAGAAACAATCCAGACATATGTTTTTATAATGTGGGAGGAAACTGGAGCAACTGGAGAAAACCCACACGGATGCAAGGAGGACATGCAGACTCCACACAGAAGGCACCCCAGCCAAGAATCAAGCCAGAGAACCTTTTGCTGTGAGGTGATAATGAAACCGCTGCATCACTGCACTGTCCTTTTAAAAAAGGAAGATAGGAATAAATTCCCTCTCTCCTCAACCTGAGAACAAGTCAAACCAAAGAAATAGTATAGGGTACAGTATTAGTCAGGCCTATTTTTAATAATAACTCTCAGGCAACCAGAAACTACAGTTATCCGGCATCTACCAATCCTCATAGATACCAGTTAACTGAGAGTTTACTGTATATATATATATATATATATATCTATATATATATATATATATATATATATATATATATATATATATATATATATATATATATGGTTCCACTTCATATCATCAAATTATCATTTCATCGAATTTCAAATCATCAAGATCAAATCGTCAAAAACTCATTTCATCGAATCTCAAATCATTGAAAACTATAAAGCAACTAAAAATAACATCCCAGACACTGTTTACTATCCCCCCTGCACCCTCCACACCCCCCGTAATTAAATATACCAACTCCAAGGTCGCACTACAGTGGGGTTAGGAAATTACCTTTTTCCCCCACTGTAGTGCGACCTTGGAGTTGGTATATTTATTTACGGGGGGTGTGGGGGTGCAGGGGGGGCTTGCCCCCCTGCATAAATGTAGTAAAAACTTTGTGGAATGTTATTTGCAGTTGCTTCATAGTTTTCAATGATTTGAGATTCGATGATATGAGTTTTCAATGAAATGAGTTTTCGACGATTTGGTCTCGATGATTTGAAATTCGATGAAATGATAATTCGATGATATGAAGTGGAACCATATATATTTATATGTATATATATATATATATATATATATATATATATATATATATATATCCTCTACACTACACTGACACACCACAAACCCGACAGCCAAAATGCCGACACCAAAACACCGAAACCACACAATACCGACAGTCCACATTACCGAATACCATAACACTGACTCAAAAAACACAAACAGAAACAGCAATGTAAACCAAACCAAACATTCTTACACACTACTACACAGAATTACACACATAAACTAAACTATCACAACTAAAACATAAACAAAAACGTACCGGCAAATCACACACATCCCACTACACCGCAACATCCCATAACGCCATTACTCATGTAACTCACACATCCCATTAACCTACCCAATACCTACATAAAAAACACACACACAACACAAGCACACCAAAAACTTTACAAACCTACACTAAACCTTACATACACAACTATCTATGCACTAACCTTAACCCAAACCCTAACCCTAAGGTCCATCACAATCGCACACTTATCTTAGCCGCACCCTAACCCTAAAGTCCGTCACTATCGCATACTTACACAGTCATGCTCGTTTCGCATGTCAGTGTTTTCAGCATCGGGATTTCGAACTGTTGATTATTTCCATTGTTGGTCTTTCGGTGTTGGTGTTCTCATTATTGGCGTTTAGATCTTTCAGTCAGGTAGACCTATATATATATATATATATATATATATATATATATATATATATATGTATGTATATGTGTGTGTGTGTGTGTGTGTGTGTGTGTGTGTACAGACACACACACACACACACACACACACACACACACACACACACACACACACATATATATATATATATATATATATATATATATATATGTACATATATACATATATATATATATATATATATATATATATATATATATATATCTATATATATATATATATATATATATATATATATATATATGGGTCTACTTTGACCCATTGAATTTCCACTTTGTCAAAACTGACAGAAATGATCCCAGTTAAGCGAAAGTGTGTTTAAATGAAAACGCACTTTTTGCAAAAATCATTACACAGAGTAACTTTGCTAGATCACGGTACAATGAGGATAAGGGAATATTCCCTTTTCCCCACTGTAGTCAGACCTCCCAACCATACCGAATTACTCGGTATTTACCGAGTTTTGGGGTCCAAATGAAGGGGTGCCACGATTCCCGATTGGCACCCCTTCATTTCCGATTTTTTTGCTTTATTTATTTATTTTTTTTAAATCGCGCTCTCGGGGCTGATGTCATCACGTGCGTGATGACATCAGTGCCATCAGGGCTACCAGCCAGTCAGAATTGAGCTCAAGAGCTCACGTCATTATTTCCGACTGTCTGCGAGTGGGAATACAGCAGCAAGCAACCGGGCAACCCTAATGGATTATGGCAGTAATGTTTGTTTTATTTTTTTACAAGCTGGCTGCAAGCAGGAACCAGGAATACAGCAACAACGAGAATTATGAGGGAGTCGCAGCAGTACTATCGGTTCAGTTTGGTTTTATATTTCCAAGCGGTAAGCAGCAGGCAGCGCGAGCGGGTAAACATGGGACAGATAAAGCACCCGGTTAATTAGGTAAGAAACAAAGGTGTGTCTGTGTGTGTGTGTACAAATGCACAAATATACATAAATATTTCTGTATTGTACTGACTACTGATATTCATTTGAGAGTATAGTGTGTTCATATAATGTGCTTGTGTTCACACTATAGTCTCAAACGAATATCAGTACAATGCAGAAATATTTATGTATTTGCTTTTTCACTTGATGGCCTTGATAGTGCAGCTAAGTAGATGTTAGAGCAAATGGCAATTGGCTTTACTTGTGGAAACTAAGCAACCTTGAGAAGGTTGCTGATGTGGTTGTTGGGGAGTGTTTGAAGTCTTGTGCAGTGGAATGAAACTTTGGGCTGTGTTATTAGGCTATTTTTTGTACTCAAGAATTTGATTCTACTGTGTGGCTCTGAGTGGGTTGCTTAGTTGGACAATGCTGTGGGGCTTTTGGGGGCTAGAATAGTATCCTCTGTGGTCTCTTCGACTGCATATCAGATTTTGTTTGTATTAAGAGTTGAGAGCTATGGTGAGAAGTGAGAGCACAATTTATATTCCCCCATTAGTGGCTTTGTTGTTTATCCAGGTTTTTTGTGCTAAGAGTTTGAGAGAGCTATAGTGAGAAGTGAGAACTGAATTCACTAAATGATAGCCATTAAGTTTCAGTCTTCCTATTTTTCAAGCTGGTGATTTAACACACTGGTATGTTGCACTGACTGTAGTATATAGGGTTCTGGTTTCAAGACTTGTCAGTGACATGTATGGTGATAGCACAAAATTTTATTCTAGCAACTTTCCAAAATTATACAAGCAATGTTTAAAATGTGTCCCTGGTTTTTGACCCTTTGCCCCCCACCAAAAAAAACTTTATTTGAAAATAAGTGCAAGAAGCTGTGCAAGATGCCTATGGCTTACACTACTGTTCTGTTTATAGTTTGGGAGTGGAAGTAGACTTTTATGATAGAAATGTTCTGAATTGGGCAGTTTTGTAATTACTGGTTCATGCATTTTTTTCATTGCCTACAGTACAGCCTACTGGAAAAATATTCATTCAAACAAGAAATTTAAAATGCACTAACAAGTGTGCTGTATTATACAAGGAATATAACTTAGTCAGGAAGGTGTATCAAAGCAAAGAACACATGTATGTTTCTTGTTTTGTGTGCAACGGACCAATGATTTGAAAACAGCCCAAAGGTAATCTTTATCCACCACTGGCCAGATGCATTTTCTTTGTATGTTGTGGTGTGGGTTTCAGTGCTGTTTCACTGAAAGTGTGTTTCAAGGGCAGAGAAGTTTTAATGTCAAGTCTCTTTTCATTGTGAGACAGTATTGCTTTGTTTATCAAATGTCTGTCAGTGTTTGTGCATTGATGTGCTGCAAAATGTAAATATAAAATCCAAATAATCATTGATTGTAGACGTAAAGCAGTATGCACACAATAGTGCTTATGGTAAATGGGGCGAAATAGCCAGGTAATAGGACATTGGAATCTGGTGCCATATTTTGTTTGAATTGTTCTTCAGTTTGCGATTGAAAGCTGGTATCCCAAAATTCCATCGGAGTGGGTGGGGTTACATAATTATGTATGCAAATTAGATGTTAATCAGCGTACAGATTTGTACCTATTTTTCATGGGCCTTGTCCAGATTTTTGATGTTTCCAGGTTGAGAGGTATGACTGTAGTGTGATCTCGGATTTCATATATATAAGTAATGGGGTTGTGGGGGACAGAGTCCCCAACATGGGGGGAAACAAGGGGGCTTGCCACCCCCTGCTTAAATGCTTTCATTTAATTTTTTTTTTGTTTTTATTTTTTTTTTTATGTTTCTATGTAATGATTTTTGCAAAAGTGCATTGCGTTTAAACACACTTTCTCTTAACTGGGATCGGTTATGTCAGTTTCAACAAGGTGGAAATTTGATGGGTCGAAGTAGACCCATATATATATATATATATATATATATATATATATATATATATATATATATATATATATATTTTTTATATATGTATATATGGGTCTACTTTAACCCATCGAAATTACGTTTCAACGAAAACATAAAAAAGTGAGCTGTTTTTCGCAAAACTGCACTTTTGCTGAAATGCACTTTCGTGAAAAACAAATTAAACGAAAACAAAAAAAAAAAAGCAAACAAAATAAAAAAAACATAATACTAACCATATTTATGCAGTGAGGCAAGCCACTATATATATAAACAAACAAAATAAAAAAACACAACACTAACCATATTTATGCAGTGAGGCAAGCCCCCCTGCACCCACCATGCCCCCACTACTTTTATATTCTCACTCCAAGATCACACTACAGTGGGGAAAAATGGAATATTTCCTTATCCCCACTGTGTGGTGATCTAAGCATCAGCCCCTGTTGCTGTTCACTAAGGTGCCTTTTCACGAAAGTGCATTTAGGCAAAAATGGACTTTCGCAAAATAGAGCTCGCCTAATTACGTTTGGCTGAAATGTAATTTCGTTGGGTCAAGGTAGACCAATATAGATATATATATATATATATATATATACATATATATATATATATATATATACGTATATATATATATATATATACATATATATATATATATATATATACGTATATATATATATATATATATATAGATAGATATCTATCTATATATATCTATATCTATATATATATATATATATATATATATATCTATATATATATATATATATATATATATATATATATATATATATATAAATATATATATATATATACACACACACACACACACACACACACACTCACACACACACACACACACACACAGTAAATTCTCAGTTAACTGGAACTCAAGCAACCAGAAAACAAAATGTAGAAATACAGTATAATTTTCATGTGTTGCACTTTCTGGTTGCCCCCCTGCAGAAACTTACCTTGCGTTTTTAGAGTTTTAGAGTTTTTAAAAAGGAAGGCAGGAATAAATTCCCTCTCTCCACAACCTAAGAACAAGTCAAACCAAACAAATAGTATAGGATACAGTATTAGTCAGGCCTATTTTTTAATAGTAACTCTCAGGCAACCAGAAACTACAGTGATCTGGCATCTACCAATCCCCAGGTGCCAGTTAATTGAGAGATTGAGAGTCTACTGTATATATATATATATATATATATATATATATATATATATATATATATATATCAAAGGATTCAGTAATAAACTACAAAACTTTAAATTATTTGTACACATACTTATTTGTTTGTGAACCTTAATAGTAATCACGCATTTTGTTTGTTTTGAATTAATCTGTTATGCTGTGGGGAAAGCAATTTTCTTTTTAATAATGTATAATGAATGCATGATGTTGAACTGGAATGAATTTTTACATACATGTAAAATGACATTTAGGAACAGCAGGTATTTTCTTATAATTTAATCTAGTTTTTGACTCTCTTTCTTTCTCATTTAAAAATAAAGAAAGAAAGTGCTTACCCATTATCATTTTATTGTGTTCTGCCAAGCAGCAGTGCTATGGAATATAGGACTTATCGGTGTGTTTGTTCATTCTGTTAGAATGAGTTCTACTTGATCCCTGAAAGTGGGTCAGCATATTATGTTCGGGCAAACTGCTTTGTCTAAAATATATCATCTAATCTCACCACCTGACAAGGCTTTCTGTATGACATCTGTAAGCAATGCACTGTTATTGCTGAAACCAATTTCACTGAAAAATCCTTTGTTGTTTGCCATCCATCACAAAACTTACCCCCCTCCTTTACACTAAATAAATAAATAAATACAATACAATACAATGCAATGAAGAAAAAAAAAAAAACGAATATCCTTTAAGGGTCTCCCAAAAGTATTTTGTCCTTAAAATGAGAACATTTTCCATCTTGATATTTTATCCGGAGAAGACGTGTTTATTGCATTGTGTTTGCATTTACTATTTTACCATGATAGTCAGTCATACTATACATTTCACATTCAGCTTTTGCATATCGGTAGGCTGTTTCCTAAGATCTGTGCTGTATCTTGCATTTAAATTTCCATTAATAAGAATGATGCTAAAAAATGTAGCTATGTTTTTTCTGCCACTTCAGTTATTGTTACACTGTATTTCACATCTCATTAGAGACGTCATTCTGTGGTTCAACTGCATTATGTCTAATCATTAAATTTACGTGAGAGGCAATGTTGTTGTCAGGTCATGTTGTTTTACTATAATCAGAGGACTGTCTCCAAAATTAGGCACCTTATTGCTTTGGAGGATATTCCTGTGGTGGTTAATGATGTGTTCACTGCCCATTTGGACTTCCATAATGTCCTTTAACTTTCAGTACTGAACAACTAATCCAAAAGCTTGAAGCTCATATAAAACCCAAAGGACTGTCAATCCCCCCAGCACATACACACGCGCACGCACGCATACACACACACACACACACACACACACACACACGCACGCACGCACGCACGCACACACACACACACACACACACACACACACACACACACTATGCCAGCTCTGCTATCTTTGCAGTGACTCTCCATGAGATAAGTTTCTCAAACGTTTCCTAACTTGTTTTCAATCCTTTCATGAACACGGTTCTCAGCTATTTAAAGGAGCTTCTTGTACCCTACTGATCATCCCAGAACCTCTACTCAGCTGCATTGGAGCTACCCCCAGTCTTCAGGATAAAACAAAACATTTCCAGGGTCTGTTCAATTCCATACTAAACTCTAGATCTCTAATATTTGCTGCTGTAACATCTGAGTTTATTAAGGTGAAGTAAGTGAGGCACACACAAGGTGCATTGTTGTTTGCTCTTGATCTTTACTATTCATAATTTGCAGCAGTATACAGCAATATACAGCAAACCAGACCACATGGCTTACATACTAACACTCTGAATGCTATACTGCAAACGCATCTTTTATTTAAAGGATCAGTAACAGATTTGAATTACTTTCCCTTTTTTCTGAAAAAACAAAACACTGCAGCACTATACACACACACACATATATATATATGTATATGGATTCACTTTATAATCTTGAAGTACTGAAATATTGAATTTCAGTATCTTGAGACTATAAAGCTGAAAAATCAAAAACCCGAAACTTTAAAACCACAAAATTTCAAACCACAAATGTAACACAAACAAAACCCTACACCACACAAACAGAAATACACCTACCTGCCGACACTACAAAAAAACAAACCAACACACACAAACATAACAAAACTAACACACACACAAACAATCTTGCTAAAAGAAGGGGGCAAGCCCCTCTGCACCCCCATGTGGGGGCTGTGCCCCCCACACCCCCCTACTTATATATACTAACTCTGAGGTCACACTAAACACACAAACACATAAAACTCGCCACTACACACGCTCACACACACTAAAATCCCTACCCAATACCCTTATAAAAACACCACTTACTTCAAAAAACAGCTAAATCCACAAACCACACCACACGTCACCTAAGTGAGCACATAATGGCAAATGCGACATTTCTACATTCACTATTATGCAGTTTTGCGTAACTACACTTTTGACTTTATAGTCTTGAAATATTGCAATTCGACATTTCAGTATTTCGAGATTATAAAGTGACTATCTCTCTCTCTCTCTCTCTCTCTATATATATATATATATATATATAAAAAAACATTTACATGACTATTATAGCTAATCATGGTTCATGACCTCTCACAGTTTCATATTGACTTATTGAACAGTCTCCCATATCTTAAAAGTCAGTATGTCAGTAGTGCTTGCAGTTGCAGTCTCAGACCTTTCAACTGCCCCTATTTTGGAGGAACATTTCTATTTTCATACCTGATTTATCCCTACACAGGATGTTTTTAGTTTTGGAGGTATGTCCCTATTTTCGGGTTTCATTTATCCCTTCACATAATTTATTGAATCCTCTTCATCACATCTGATGTTTGAAGCTGTCTAGTACAACACACTACAGGATCAACATACTAGTGACAAGAGTAATTTAAAGAAAGAGGACACATATTACATCTCCCGTTTCCTGAAGCAAAAATAAATGATCTCGTGTGGTAGAGTTTTTGTAATACAGTTCATTAAAGTCTACAGAATTTACGCTGACAATATACTTATATTTTTAAATAATTTTTGATACTCTATTTTTTAAACGTGTGCTTCTGAACAATATCCCTCATTCCTACTAGAAGCAGGAAGAGTTATGTGCTATTTGGTGTTTACATTTTAGCCTTTTAAGTTGGATTTTCCAACTTTTCAAGAACCTTTATTCCTGTTTTCAATGTCTGTAGGTTGGTATGCTTGCAGATGATGGCAAGTCTGGATGTTTATTTAATGATGACGTATATCTAGTGTTTGATCTGGCTGATATTCTCTCAAGACCTTCCTGGTGGGCATCCTTGTAGACACAAAACCAAAAAACAAAACTTGCACATGGATGCAGGAACACAAAGACATATCCAGGTACACCAAAAAGCAATAGTTCCACACAACGGAGCTCAGGAAGATTCTTTAATAATATTTGTAAGCGCTTTCACAGACAGCAGTCTGCTTCATCAGACCATAAAGAAAAAATGTTAAACACTTGTTTAAATAGTCAATTCAAAAGCATGTGACAAAACTAATTACTCTAATCAAATGCCTTAAAGGTATACAAAAATAGGGCTAAAACCTATAGGCAAGCTACATATCTCAATAACAAATATAGAAACTGCATTAAAAACCTGTGCATACATCTCATAAAAAACACATATGTATATATAAAAAAATCCAATAAATACTCATATCTCCATATATATATATATATATCTATATATATATATATATATATATATATATATATATATATATACATACATATATATATATATATATATATATATATATATATATATATATATATATATATATATATATATATATATATATATATATATATATATATATATATATATATATATATATATATATATATATATATATCAAACCATAAATATATGAGCATCAATTCATCCAACAATTACAATAGATGTATAAAACATATGTAAAAAATATATACAAAAAATATATGCATATATGAATACATGGGTCAATAGCTATTGTACTCCCTAAATAATTCAAACTACCTAATGTTTAAGGGGTCTAGCTCTAAGGAAAGGTTTCAATAAAACCTTAGTATTGAGACCTGGCTACCTATCTGCTTTTATTCGCAGAATCCATCTCTGTTCCGCTGCTTCAGTTCGATCTCTTATATTGCCTCCCCTCTTACTAATATTTACTATTTCAATTACCATAAACCTGAACTTGTGTGACAAATCATTCTGTGCTACATGTGTGGCCAAAGCACTAGTCTCCTTACTTTTCCTGATGTCACGTATGTGCTCCAGGATCCTATCCTTCAGGGGACAGTTTGTTTTCCAACATAATAACAATAACATACAGTGCAATAGGAAAAATAGACCAAATTCTTTGTCTGACAATCAGCATAACAAGAAAAATCTAATCTAAAGCCTAAGTGTGGATGGGTAAAATGTGTCCTTACATGTATGTGAGCACAGGCCGTACATCACCTACAGGTATACGTACCAATTCTGTCTGAATGCATATTATTCAAAGCATTATGGGTCTTATAACATAGATGGCTCTTCAAAGTCTTGCTGTTCTTAAAAGTAAAATATGGGATCCGATCAATTACTAATTCCTGTATAGTAGATAGTATCCCCCAATTTTGCTTGATAATATCACAAACTAAATGGACATCACTGGCATAAGCCAGTGCCATTCTCAACTTACTGTCAATTTCACTAGCGCTTGCATGCATATTAGATGTTTGTGTTGCTCTATAATTATTAGAACAGTAGAGTTTACATCTACCCTCTCTTTCTTTCCAGGCTTCCTTTATCACTGAATCAATCCTATGCGCCCCATAGCCTGTATCCATAAATTCCTGTTTCACTGTCTGTAGAGCTTGAACTAAAAGGTGTTCATCGTTATGTATCCGCATAATTCGATATACCTGACCCTTCAGTACATTGTTTTTAACATGTCTGGGATGCATGCTACTGTGATGTAAAATATTATTCTTCCTGATGTGTTTTCTAAAGAGCCTTGTGGAAACTGTCTTAATAGATGACACTTTAACTTTCACATCCAAAAAAATCTATTTCTCTTTCAGAATACTTAAATGTGAATCTCAAAAAACTTGTGATACCATTCAAATAGCTCAAAAATTCACTTAGTCGCTCTTCACTGTCTTGCCACACAAGGAAAATATCATCCTCAAAACGCTTATACCAGTGGATGGACTTACAGTACTCATTATTGTTCAGTATATAATTCTCTTCCCATTGAACCAAGGAAAGGTTGGCATAGCTATTAGCACAAGCCGTGCCCATAGCTACACCAACCTTTTGGATATAACAGTCTTCTCCAAATAAGAAAACATTGCTTTCCAATATAATTTCAAGGAGGGCACACAGAAGTCTAATTTTACCTCCTTCTACATTCTTGCTTCTCAATTGTTCCCTAATGCTCTCAATCCCCCAATCATTGGGGATAACAGTAAACAAAGACTCTATGTCCAGAGTCACCAAAAAACAAGGACCTGATATAGATGCTAAATATCTATTCAAATCATTCAATAAATCTTTGGTATCTTTCAACAATGTTATACAATCTTGTAGGTGTATATGGAGATTCTTCTCAATGAAGATAGAGAGCGGTTCTGTGGCCCAACCCTTGCTAGAGACTGTGGGATGCATGGGTGGATTCAGCAGGTTTTTGTGTACTTTTGGTAACCCGTACAATAGCGGGACTACAGGAAATTCTACATTAAAGTAATCAAATAAAGACTCAGATATCATTCCTGTCTGCAAAAGGTCAAAAACAAAAAATTGCACTCTCTCAATCACTCCTTTCAACCCTAACTGTGTCAAGGGAGCATACGTCTCTACATTACTAAGTAGTAGTCTCATATTGCTCAAATAAAGTATTGTGTCTAGGACTACAATCCCTCCCCCTTTATCGGCTGGCCTTATTTCAATACTGTTCAAGCTTTTTAATTCCTGCAGAACTAATTTTTCACTATAGGACAAATTAAAATGAGTATACGTCGTGTTTTTCTCAAACTTGTCCCTCAGTTGTGTTTCACAAACATTTATGAACAAATCAATCACATGATTGGAAGGTGGTATATACACACTAGGTTATTTAAAAATGCATTGCTCATTCGAACCCCCCTTAAACATAGTTTTAAGAGTCAAATTTCTACCAAACAAATGTAAATCCTGCAAAACGTTAACCAAAACAGTCTTTTGAGTGGGTATGAACGTTAGCCCTCTATTCAATAAGTTAATCTGGGTCTCAGATAGTGAATAGGAAGAGATATTAAAAACTAAACCTGTCTGGTACGTTTGCCCACTCTCTTGTCCTCTTCCTGACTGTGCATCCATCGTCCTTTCACACTGGTTACTCTGCTCCTGGATCGCCTTCTTATAGGAAGAGGATGTTTTAATAACATTTTTTTTTTCCTGTTGTGGAACTACTACTGCTCAAACTCTCACGATTCAAGGGTTCTTCTGTTCATCAAGATTCATTTTGTTTGGGCCTAACAACCGGTTCAGAAGCAGTTGTCATTCCTTGTTGGTTGATTCCATCATGGTGTTGTATCCCGCAGGCAGAAGTCACTTTATTTGCCTCATTCTCATTACAAGAAACACTGGGTTGCAATGAAACAAATTGTGTTTCTAATGATAAGTTGTCTCTCCTTGCCTCCACGTTCTGCGACTGCGCAGACGATTCATATACAATCACAGCATTCAGATATCTCCGCCCACCAGGTGGAGCATGTTGCAGCTGTAGATTCGACTTACTTATCTCCCTATTCCATGAAAATACTGTTCCATCTCGAAAATCCTTTAGATCTCTCTGGATTTTTTTGGTTTTGATGCCTGACAATCTTTTCTCATAATCAGAAACATTGTCAAGCAAACTCTCTAGTTTGTCACTAATTAATTCTTCTGAATATTTATCATACATAGTACGCTGGAAATCATTTATGTCCTTCTGTAACTGTAGTTCTTCTGGGCAGAAGAACTCTAACAACAGTTCCATATATCTCATACTGCATTCCAAGTTCAAAGTCTGCCACCGTCTTGATAGCTCAGGATACTGGTGCCCATAACTTGGCATAGTCAACAAACACACGCAAACCTCTAGGTGCTATACCAAGCTTAAGAGAGGCTTCTAAATGCAGTCACTGTCACTGCATACGTTTGAATTTGTAAAGCTTATTTTTAAGATCTCTATAACTGAGCAAAAATGCTTCAAACTGTGATTCATCCCTTAAGTGCGTTAGCAGTTGCTGTTCAGAGCTTAAAGTTAGCAAAGGGTTAGAACCTGACTCAAGCAGAGAACAAAAGTGTTCAGATATTCTTTTATCTTGTCCCTTCTCGGGAATAAGGGAGGCAGTAGAGGCAGTCATTAAAGCAGGCAGTTCACCAACAGTCTCTGTCATGTTCCACGAGAAGCAAATAGTGTATCCACAAAACCTTCTTCTTCTTTTTATATTTGTTTACGAGTAAGACTTTCTATGGTTTTACATGTTTTTAAATGTTTAACACCATAAGGCAGGGCGTACGAGTCTTGCATGATTTACGTTTTTTTTTTTACATTAACATAATGTAACCCAATTTAATAACATAACATAATATATTTCAATGCTACACATTTACACAGTACACACTTTATTTATTATCATTATTTTTTATTTTTTATATAATAATGGTCTATTTTTAAGCATCATTTACCATCCCGATTGTATTTGTATTTACTTTTTGTCTTGGGTTGGAAATGGTAAACTTTTTTATTAACCTTTTTTCGATGCTTAAGACTCTCATTTGGGCAACATGGTTTAATTAGTCAATGTTGCTTTAAATGTTTAATGCTGCATGACATCATGTACTTGGGCTGGTAATGCTGCATGACATCATGTACTTGGGCTGGTAATGCTGCATGACATCAAGTACTTGGGCTGGTAATGCTGCATGACATCATGTACTTGGGCTGGTAATGCTGCATGACATCATGTACTTGGGCTGGTAATGCTGCATGACATCATGTACTTGGGCAGGCCCAGTCCATTGGCTCAGCAGGTTTGTGTTAGGTTTTTAAACTGGGAAGTGAATAGTTTTTACTTGTCTGAAGAAAGTGAAAGCGCTTACATAGGTTCATAGGTTCATACTAGGCTATCTGCCCTAGGGCATTTATAAGCCTAGCCAGAGTGTGGTTGGCTGTTGCCACCCATTTTAAATTAATTTTGCTATGCCCTTTTTCGTGGTTAGTATACTGTGCCTCTGTCTAACAGTGACACAGAAGTGATACCCGGGGTAGACCTACGATCTCCCATCCACTCATCAAGATACCACTTGAAGAGAGTCAATGAGGGACTCTGCCTAACCTGGACTGGGATTTTATTCCAGAGTGAAGGGAGCCTCTGGGTTATGAATCTGTCCCTCCAGCATGTCCTATTTATTTCAGTGCTGAGGTTCAAGTCTCTCGAGCGCGTAGCTCGATGGGATTTGGATTTTCTGAGGTGCAGCATGTCCATTAATTCCGGGTTGGACATGGCTTTATACGTCAGGCACAGATCACCTCTGAGCAGGCGGTATGCCACTGAGTAGAGCTGGAGTTTCTTTAACCGGGCAGCATCTGTTTGAGCCCTATGATCCTCTTGGTGAGGTACTTTTGGGGTCTTTTCAGTTGCTGCAGGTGTCTGGTAAGGTACATCCCGAAAGGGGCATTGTACTCAATTATGGGCCTGATGAGGGATGAGTAAAGAGGCACGATGACCTCCCCTGATCTAGATGTGAATCCCTTCATGATTAGGTGGGCCATATAAAATGTTTTTCTAACCACTTTGGCCACGTGGTTGTCAAATGAGAGATTGCTATCAACTTGGGACCCCAGGTCCCTAATTACTTCTTCTGTACTTAATGGATTACCACCTATGTGGTAATTTGGGGCACTTTGTTTTTGCCAAAGGGGATGACTATACACTTTTTGGCATTTAGCTTGAGGCCATGGCTCTGGCAGCAGTTGTCTGTTTCTATGAGACCCTTTTGGAGGATGCTTGTGTCGGCTGGAGAGTCGATTATGGTGCCCAGTTTGCAGTCATCTGCAAACTTAGTCAGCTACAGTCCTTCCATGCTGGCCTGTACCTCCGAGAAATATATACCGAACAAGAGAGGTCCCAGGACTGAGCCTTGTGGGATGCCACTTGTAACTGGTTTAGAGTCTGACATGGCTCCAGCAATTCTAACCATGTGGGTTCTGTCCTTGAGCCAGTTTGCAACCCATCTAGTGACATAGGGGTTTATATTTAAGCTGGTGAGCTTATCTATAATGCCCGAGTGGGGTATTGTATCGAAGGCTTTGCGAGGTCCAGGTAGGCTGTGTGGACCACCTTCCCCTCATCAATGGCCTTGGTGACTGTTTCAAAGAAATCAACCAGGTTTAAGAGGCAGGATCTGCCCTTAACAAAGCTGAACTGGGTAGGATCCAGTGTCTGTAGGTCCCCAATATCTTTATTTATGAGGTCCATGATGATCCTTTCCATAGATTTGCAGACCAAGCTAGTCAGGCTTATGGGGCAATAGTTTCCAGGATCCGTTGAGGCACCACCTTTGTGGAGAGGGACCACTGTTGCTGTACGCCACTCTTTGGGTACATATCCTGTAGTAAGGCTGAGATTGAACAGTAGTTTTATGTTTGGGTTTAGCTCTTCTTGGAGTTCATGTAGGACGCAGCCCGGGACACCGTCTGGTCCCATTGATGCTGTGTTTTTTGCTTTGGAGAGGGCAGCTCTTACCTGAGCATCCGAGATGTCAGGGGGGCAGCACTCTGCTGGGATAAATATTTGCCCTTTTGGTGGGGAGGGGGGGAGAAGTTTGCGCTGAACCTGTCAGCTAGGATGTTGGCAATATCTGTGGGCTCGGTGTATTTTTTGTCATTTTGGACTAATTCTGAGCATATCTGGGAATTCCCACCCAGGTTCCTAACATAACTAAAGAAAGCCTCGTGATTATCCTTATCCTGTGCAATTTTTCTCTCGAAGCTGGCCTGAGATGATTTTATGAGTGCCCGTAGTTTTTTGCTAATACTGATCAGAGATGCCTTCCCTTTTTGGGATTTTGCTCTATCATGTAGTAGCTTCCTCCTTCTATTGTATAGTTTGTTTATGGCTGGGGTCCACCAGACAGGACGTCTGCCTTTGGAGGATTGGGTCTTGGTTTTATTTGGGATTGCATGATCCATGCATTCCTGAAGGTGTTCATAGAATGCATTTATAAAGGATTCTGCGGTCTGGGCTGTATTTTTCACAGGCCCAGGGGCTTTGAAGGATTCCACCTCGGTTTTGAGGAGCGTGAAATTTGCTTTAGAGAAGTTTTTCACTGTGGTTTTCAGGGCAGGGGGTGGAGTCGGGATGTGAATATCCAGTGAGATTAGTTTATGGTCTGATCTTACCAGTGAGGGATACACTTCTGGTCTGGAGCATAGAGTCCCCATGTTGGTGATGATCAGGTCCAGTATGTTTTCCCCTCTTGTGGGAATGGTAACAAGTTGTTCCATAGCATTTGAGTTTATAAATTCTAGGAACCTTTGGGCTAGGATGTTGGAGCTAGAGTAATGCTCCCAGTCTATGTTTGGGTAGTTGAAGTCGCCCAATATAATGGTGTTTGGAGAGACCTTCATATTTTCCAGTGTTCTCAGGAAGGCCGAGTGGGGTTCCTGGGTTTGGGAGGGTGGCCTGTAGCAGGCTATAAACTGGAAGGCAGTTTTACCCACTGTTAGTTGCACATGGATAGTCTCTGATGCTTTGTGCTGTGCCACCAACCTGGAGGTGTGGGTATCTTTGACGAATATTGATACTCCCCTCCTTTTGTGGTTCGGTCCAAGTTTTGGGGCCGAAAAGCATGGTATGAGGTATAACCTGGTAGTGCTGGGGTGCTCTCGGGAGCCTTGAACCAGGTTTCTGTTACTGCACAGATATCGATGTTCTCCATGCTAAGGAGAGTTTCGAGTGCGTGCATCTTGAGGTTTAGACTTCTGGCGTTGAGTAGCATTACTCTTAGTTTCTTATGCCTTGTGATACCTATGGAGGTGGGTTTGTCTTTTGAGCCTTGCCTAAAAAAGGCACTATGGGGGTAGCAAGAGCCTTTGCCAATATCCGAAAGCCCAGGGGTGACAGGTGCAATCCGTCCCTAGAGAAACATCGTGGCTTGTCAAGCATGTCATCCCAGGCTGACAGGCATTGGATCCCCTTTGAATGACACCAATACTTAAGCCAATTGTTGAAATTGATCATCTTGTCTTCATATTGTGGCATCATTCTTGGTGAGGGTAAGATGCTACTCAAGGTCAGGGTCATATCGGCCTGGGCTACATGCTCAGAGAGCTCCTCTATGTCTCTTTTTATGTAGTCCAGGGAGGTACATCTCAGGTCATTCACACCAGCATGGACAATGACTGAGTCATATTTGTACTTGCCTTGGAGTGACCTGAGTGCTTGTGTTATGTGGTGGATTCTAGCGCCCGACAGGCAGCTCACCGTGACCTTCTCCTTGTTCAGTCTGGTGAGCGGGACGTCAGTGTGCCTGACGATAGAGTCACCTATTACAAGTGTATCAGGTGTGTTGTTTAGCCTTAAGGGCTGTGACTGTTCGGCACACTGGCTTTGTGAACTATGTGTTGCACATGTTTTGTTTTGGGGTAGCGGTTGCTTGGGTGTCTGCTTTGGAGGTCTCTGCTGCTTAGGCAGATTTTTATTTAGAGCCTCCGAGTATGTTTTTGTGTGTTTATGTGTTTGGTTTGCTGTCATGGTAGGTCTATGTGAGACTGGAATTGTAGTGAGTGTGGTTTCCTTCTCCTCCTGACTGGTTTTTCCAGTACTGAGTTGAGAGAGCTTAGCCTCCAGTATGGCTACATGGTTGCATCTCTCACATGTGTTGGAATTTGTTGGGAGGAGGAGAGGGTTGTCTGTGTACATGAGGCAGTTGTAACATTGCCTCAAGATTCCCAGATTCACCAGCTGGACCGGAGAGGAGATTGACAACTGACCATTGGACATGCTAGAATAGTATTGGGAATTCCTTTATAATTGAAAAAAAAGGGCCAATGGGGAATGAGGTACACAAGTGGAGTTTGTGAGGGTGTAGTGCTTTTAATATTTTAGTGCTGACTTATATAATTGCTTTAGTGAGCAAGTGCCAGGTAACTTAAATGCAATGTGTTTCAGGTAACTTAAATGCAAAAATGACAACCAGTAACTTTCTTTCAAGTGAAACAAGGAAATAAGTACAGTAAGCAATGCAGATATCACTAGGGATCCACAGAAGTGCTGAAAAGCCGTGTTTTAGGTGGAATTAGCATTTCAGGGAAATAACAAGCAAACAAACAAGCAGCATACAAATAAAGCTAGATTCAGCAGGCCTGGATCTAGTCTATCCTACAGCAAACAAGGTGTACCAATTTCAGTAAGAAACAGTTCAAATATGCAGGCACTATAAGCCTTTAACCAGAAATTCCCAGCTCAGAAGGGCAGAGTCCAGCCTCTCCTCCGTACAATAAACAGTTTGATATTCCATTGCCTGCTCATTTTCTTTTCTTGTTTCGGTTTTGCCAGTTTGGATTTGCATTTTTTATCCACAAAACCAAAAAACAAGACTTGCACATGGATGCAGGAACACAAAAGGATATCCAGGTACAACAAAAAGTAACAGTTCCACACAACGGAGCTCAGGAAGATTCTTTAATAATACTGGTAAGCGCTTGTATGTATGTTATTTTTATTATGCTGGGAAAACGAACCTTCTCCTGAAGGATAGGATCCTGGAGCACATACGTGACATCAGGAAAAGTAAGGAGACTAGTGCTTTGGCCACACATGTAGCACAGAATGATTTGTCACACAAGTTCAAGTTTATGGTAATTGAAGTAGTAAATATTAATAAGAGGGGAGGCAGTATAAGAAATCGAACTGAAGCAGCTGAACAGAGATGGATTCTGCGAATAAAAGCAGATAGGTAGCCAGGTCTCAATACTAAGGTTTCATTAAAACCTTTCCTTAGAGCTAGACCCCTTAAACATTAGGTAGTTTGAATTATTTAGGGAGTACAATAGCTATTGAACCATGTATTCATATATGCATATATTTTTTGTATATATTTTTTGTATATATTTTTTACATATGTTTTTTACATATGTTTTATACATCTATTGTAATTGTTGGATGAATTGATGCTCATATATTTATGGTTACATATATATATATATATATATATATATATATATATATATATATATATATGAAGATATGAGTATTTATTGGATTTTTTTATATATATACATATGTGTTTTTTATGAGATGTATGCACAGGTTTTTAATGCAGTTTCTGTATTTGTTATTGAGATATGTAGCTTGCCTATAGGTTTTAGCCCTATTTTTGTATACCTTTAAGGCATTTGATTAGAGTAATTAGTTTTGTCACATGCTTTTGAATTGACTATTTAAACAAGTGTTTAACATTTTTTCTTTATAGTCTAATGAAGCAGACTGCTGTCTGTGAAAGCGCTTACCAGTATTATTAAAGAATCTTCCTGAGCTCCGTTGTGTGGAATTGTTACTTTTTGTTGTACCTGGATATCCTTGCAGACACCTCTGCAATTTCTGAAATGTCATGGACAAAATCTCTGTCTCTCTCATTCATACTGAGGTTTATTTATTATTATTTATTTATGTATATTTACATTTTCAATAGAGGCACTTCCTAGACAAAAAAGTAATATTGACATAACATAACAATAAAATATTTTAGAAAAACAATGGTGCATAACTAATAACAGTGGAAACAATATATACAAAAACATAACATGTTAAACAACAATAATGGAAGTAATTTTGAAAATAAAAACATAAGCTGAAGAGAGAGAGAGAGAGAGAGAGAGAAAGATTAAATACATTTTTCAAGACTGGATACATAAGTACCAGACCTTCAGTCAAAATATAGGAAGCAATTTGAAAACAAATAAACAATAACTTAGATAACACCATAGTTGATTTGTATAGAGCCAGTTTGCATAACAAATGAGTAGAGAACAGAGCTATTCAGAAGTATTAAACTAGAATGTGTATTTGATACATGTATGGTGTTCTGTAAGAGAAAAATGAAATGAGTTATCATTATAAAGATGTTCACCTAGTTTACAGAGATGCTAATTTAGCTAATGCAGTACAACAGAGAATGGTACAGGTAGTTGTTCTATCTCTTCTTTGCTCACAAGGATGTGCTCCAAGAACCCACAGTGTTTTCACACTTGAGCTACTTAATGGTGATGTAGTGAGGTGACCGCTAGGCTTAATTTACAATGAAAGGGAAGGTGGCAGTAACTCCTGCAAAGAGCTTGTTCTTGTGTATGTACGATATTTCAGGAATAACCTTAGGGTACTCATGGGTTTGCTACAGGAACACTGAGCTCATGCTCAAATGCAACATAAGGACAGTGTGAGAATACACAATTGAACAAAAGAAAATGGTGCTTATGCCTTTCTTCAAACTAATCTTCAAGCAGCATGGGAGAGTCCTCTCATTGTTATAAGGAAGGTGAGTAAAGTTAGTTATATGGTGGAGTTGCTGGACAGGATGTAGGAATACATACTGTCCCATGTTAACACGATGAAGCCATTCCATGATGCATAGTCTTTGGCACTTAGTATTTACTGAGTCTGTTACAGAAGGACTTGGAAAGAGAACTTGTAGAATTTCTTGGAGAAGTTCAGTCTGACACTGCAGTGAATGATGCAGCATCTTAGCAGGCATCCCATACCCAAATTCAGGAAATCTGAGCAGTATTACATGCATTTGGAGACGTTCACTGCTAAACCAGGGTCATCATCATCATCATCATCCTAATCAAGTCCCCTTTTCCCTATTTTCGACATGGGGTCAGGGTGTTGTGCCAACTCTCACCATCTCTCTCTCTCTCTCTCAATTCAATGTCACTCTCCAAACTTCTTCAACACTCATATCTCACTGTTGCAGGTCTTCTTTCACACAGTCCATGGACATCTTTGCTGGATGCCCTCATTTCTTCTTGCCTTCTTCTTGTCTATTCCAAATCTTCTTCACCAGATTGTGTTCTGCTTTTATGCACATGTCTGAACCACCATAATCTGTTCTCTTTGACCTTTTCTGTAATTAGAACTACTTTGGCTTCTTTTCTTATATCCTCATTTCTTTGTTTTTCTTATAGTGTACATCCTACAACCCATCTCTGGCACTTCATCTGCATCAACTCTAGCTTCCTAAACTGCTCTGTCTTTACTGCCCAGGTTTCTGTACCATACAGTAGTACTGGTTGCACAATTGTTTTGTGCAACTTACTTTTCAGCTACTTTGACATTCTTTCATATACTACCCTTGATATTCTGTACCAGATGGCTGCAACCCTTCTGATTTTAGCTTTGACCTCTTCATTCAGACTTCTCTTCAATTGCCTGTTCTACTGTTTTTCCTTCTACCTCAATTCTCAACTGCACATTGTATACTCATGAAACCCCATGTAGACACGCATATATTTTTAGTTCATAGTGGTTAGTCCATCAGTCATGTTTTTGGGCAGTTGGAACCAAAGAGATTAACTGAAGGAAATACATTTGAACACAGGTGGAGGTAGAACATACATATTTCAGGCAAATGGTAACTGGAGATCTTGAGTGAATCCAGGTTCCTGGACCTATGAGATGAAATCCTTAAGCAGTTATCCTGTATTATTATGTTACTGGGTGGGACTTTACTAAATAAGGGGAGGCAGCTACATAGAAGGAAGGAATTAAAAAAAAAGTGGCAACATCATGACAAAGTGGTGAGGAAAAACACATTGAGAGTGGGATAGGTGCAGACATGGAGAGCTCTACTAAAAGTACCAAAAGTAGAGGAGGAAGAAGACATACTCAGTAGTTCAGAACAGAAGTAAAAATGGCAATCAATGAAACAAAGAAAATGCATTGACTATTGAGGAAAATTGCTGGAAATAGAAAGAAAGATATATGACAACAATGAATCTCACTAAATTGACAACTAGCTCAAAGATAGGATGCAGAAAATTAAAATAGGAAAGTTACCTCCACAAAGAGACCAGTCACCATTGGGGCCCCAAGTTTCTGGCTAGGACCTCTCATGTTTGGCATTTGCTTCTCTGAAGTAATAGCCAATGCTAAAGGGTTCTGACTGACTAAATTTGCAGATGACTGTAAGCTACGTTTAGTCTTTGAATTTCCAAATGACTTAGCCATCCTGCAGGATTAGCAATTCAAATAGCATTGGAAATAATTGGTCTGTGGATCTAAACTTTATCTGTAACATCTACAAAATGGTTTGGAGGGAAATGTATATATTGCAAAGGACACCACTGATCTGGAACATTGAGCCTAGCATTTACAGGTAGCTTCAAGAGGAAATTGTTTTGGTGGTAAATGAGGGACAGTAAAAGCTGGGACCAATTGTATAGGGGCTGCATAGCTGTACAGACTACATGTACCATGAATCCCCAGGTGTAAACATATTTCTATGTATGTATATTTTAATGTACCAGGTGAGCTATACATGTAAAACAAAGCTCATTCCTGTCCATGTTGAAGTACAACTTTGATCTATGGATGGGAAACAGAAAATTTATCACAGGACTACCCCCTGCACTACTCTTGGATGGAGGCAATTCTTAAAAGCTTTATCCCATGCATGGGTCCACTAAAATTATCTGTGGTATGATCCCAAGTATTCTCATTAGGGGTAATATATAATTATCAGCCACAGGATGATTTAAGCCAATCTAACATTAAATGGGATAGGTTAACTCAAGCATAAAGAGGAAAGTTGGCTAGGCTTAAAAGTGCAGCTAGCCTAATACTTACCTTTGAAGCTCTGAATGTACGAGGAAGATGAAAAGAGCAGTAAGAAGGACAAAGGCAGACAAGGACAAGGAGTTAGAGATGATAGTAGGATGAGAAGTTGTATTGGTGGCTTGGAGACCACCATTTAGGACAGAAGAGGTTATCAACATCAGAATGGAGACTGGACTGAACAGACAAGTGGATGATGGGTGGATAATGGAGTTCATAGGTGTTTACTAGGCTAATGACCACAAAGGCCTTTTTAAGCCTAGCCATGCATCCCAAATCTCTGACAATTTCTGATACCCTTGATAGGTGTAAGCATGGGCCTGGGAGATGAACCATTTACAGGTCACCTGTGTCCATTAGTGACATAGGTGCCAATCCAGGGATAAATTTCCAGTTTCCCATCCAATTGTCTAAGTTGGACTTGAACTGGGTTATGGAGGGACTCTGCTTCACATGGATGGGGAGCCTGTTCCATAGACAGGTAGTCTCTGGGATACATATCTATCTCTCCGGCATGTCCTATTTACATCACAGACAAAGTTTAAATCTTTAGAATGGATAATTCTGATGCTGTTTGTTTTGTGGAGATGCAGGAGGTCCATCCGAGTGGGGTCTGAAAATGCCCTGTTTGCCAGGCATAGATTTCCCCTCAAAAGCCTGTAGGAGACAGACTACAGGGATAGGGCCTGAGGCGGTCTGTACGGGACATTTTACTTATGCCCTGTATTCTTTTAGTGAGGAACCTCTATGGACATTCCAGTTGTTGGATATACCTGGTTAGGTACACACCAAAGGGGGCCTTGTACTCAATGATATGTCTGCTAAATGCCGATTACAGTAGAACAATGACTTCTTTGGACTTAGATGCCATACCTATGTTTATAAGTTGTGCAACATAGATTGATTTCCTCACCACTGTAGACACATGATGGTCAAAGGCTAGATTACTATCTATGTGTGTCCCTAAGTCCCTTATTACTGGGTCAACTCTAAGGAGTGTATAGTTAATATGATAGTTATCAGGGATGGATAACTTCCCAAAGGATACTATTATGCATTTCTTGGCATTTAGTTTTAGTCCATGGCGCTGACACCAGTTGTTTGTCTGTGTCAACCCCTCCTGGAGAACATTTGTGTCAATGTGAGATTCAATGACAGCTCCTAATTTACAGTCATTTGCAAATTTAGTCAACCAGAGACAACTGACATTGGCCTTGACTTCTGAGAAGTAAATGCCAAAAAGCAGCGTTCCAAGGACTGATCCCTGAGGGACTCCACTTGTGACTGTCCTCTTTGTAGAGGTGGACTCCCCAATTTTAACTTCCTGGGTCCTGTCTGTGAACCAGTTGGCTATCCACTGGATGACATATGGGTTTGTATCTAACCTTTTGAGTTTGTCAACAATGCCCAAGTGGAATATTGTGTCAAATCAGGCACGATGTTGAAATAACAGACCAAGCCATACTCCAACAAATTTAATATAGCTCCACAAACTAAGCTCTTTCACCATCCACAAATGGCTTCATTAGAGTTAATAGGAGTCATTCAACAAAGACCATTTATACAAAAAACAATTACTCAAACCACCAATAGCATTCAAATATGTCATTTTAAAGCTACATACATAAAAAACATTCATATCATACAACTGACAATAAAAATAAAATGCATATATATACTCATACATAATACTAACCATTATCAAACTAATATATATATATATATATATATATATATATATATATATATTTTTTGGAATCACACAGGTTACAAATACATATTCCAGGATGTACAAATGTGGGACATGTAAATTTTGTAGATTTATAAATGATGGTCCTTATGTTACTGTCCCACAGTGCAATAGGGCACTATGATGTCCAGGTAGGTGCAGTTGCAATAGAAAAAAGGGGGTATGTCTAGCAACTTGCACCCCCTGTACAGGATGCTATGTAGGGAAAACTATACATAGATTAAAGGACAGGATATCTGAACATCTAAGAGCCATCAGAGATAGAGATTTGCACAATGCCTTATATATGCATAGTGTTAGTTGCCCCAATTACAAGAAGTTTATATTTTTTGTAATTGATCAGGTTGCTCCCAGCGAGAGGGGTGGGGATGAAAACCTTAAGGTTGAATTGTTGGAATATAAATGGCGGTCATTCTAAACTCAATTTCTCCAGCCTGGTTTAAATGGCCATATATCCATTACGACATTTTTGAAACAAAGAGCAAGCAAACTTTAAATTAGATTTAATATACATGGCAGTTTTATACCACAATATATATTATACATTTTATATATAAATATATATATATATACATATATGTTTTTTAGTTTGATAATGGTTAGTATTATGTATGAGTATATATATGCATTTTATTTTTGTTGTCAATTGGTGGTTTGAGTAATTGTTTTTTGTATAACTGGTCTTTGGTGAATGGCTTCAATTAACTCTGATGAAGCCGTTTGTGGATGGTGAAAGCGCTTAGTTTGTCGAGCTATATTAAATGTGCTGGAGTGTGGCTTGGTCTGTTATTTCAACATTGTGCATGATTTTACTATTTTTTACCCACTGGGTAATTTTTCTTGATGAATATTGTGCCAAATGCCTTGGCCAGGCCAAGGTAGACAGTGTGAACAATTTTGCTCTCATCTATGATTTTAGTGACTTTCTCAAAGAAGTCCACCAGGTTGAGTAAGCATGATTTTCCCTTGACAAAACCAAACTGGGTTGGGACCAGTGTCTGTAGGTTTACTATATCTCTGTTGATCATCTCCATGATAATTCTTTCTATGGCTTTAGTGAGACTTATGGGTCTGTAGTTTTCAGGGTCTGTAGACAGTAACAGATGGTAACAAAGTAGTTGGGCAAATGGAGGAATGATAAGTTGCAGTAATCTGATGAAGTAGTCAGGTTTTTTAACCATTAGCAAGGACATCTGTAGAAACATTTTCCAGAACATGTCTATCTGCAACATGTAACTAGACAGGTGGCAGCCTGCTGGACATTGTGTGCCTGGTCTTGGGAAAGGCTTTTGGTAAGAAGCCACATGGTGGATGATGGACAGTTTGTGAGGAACATGATGTGAGTCCAGTATAATGAGCTAAAAGAGGAGATAACTGGAAGAGAGGGACAAAGATGTGATAGTTTTGGAAGTCTGATAGTAAACTAACAACACAGTGGGTTGCCACAAGGGTTGATATTAGAACTAGCACTGTATAATGGGTTTATTTAAGTAGACAGAATTTTCACTTACTCAAATTTCTTTTGATTGAGATGACAATACCAAAGTGTCTGTAAACAGAAAGTGCACACTACTGAAAATTTTCACTGGGAAATAAAACACTTTGCCAACATGGTGAAATTTGCCCTTTTCCCCACTGTATTGCTATCCTGGAGTTGGTATATTTAGTTAGGGGATGTGGGGGGCATAGCCCTCCACCTGGATGGGTTTAACATAGTGCGGTGTATATTTAGATTTATTGTTGGTGAAGTGTTTCGTTTCCCAGTGAAAAATTTCGGTAGTGTATACATTTCGTTTAAAGACACTTTGATATTGTCATCTCAATCAAAAGAAATTTGAGTAAGTGAAAATTTGGTCTACTCAGGTAGACCACTCTAAACATATGCTCTCACAATATACTGATAAAGTTAGGATAACAGACCTATTTACAGATGAGACCACCTTTGGGAAGAAGAGTATGATGAGGTATGATGAGGAGTAAATATGCAACAGGATTTGATGAGCTCACCAGGTTAGGTGGGAGGTTAGAAAGTGAGCAATAGTTCAAGGTCGAACATTTGTTAGAAAGCAGTAACTTTGTTACCTACTTATAAGATTCTCCAAGGTGGAAAAAAGATAAAAAATCATCGGTACATCATAAGTAAACTTTGGCATAATTATGTACAACAGAACACCAGGACAGTGGTATTGCCAAACAAAATGGTGGCATGTATCTCAATGGCAGTAAACACAATGGAGGTAGAGGTCATTCTGTCCTTACACAGGCCCTTAGTGAGGCTAAAAATGAGTGCTGTGTACAGCTCTGGTGGTTGTACAGGAAAAGGGTGATTACAATGATAGAAATTATCCAGATATAATTACACAATGACCAAGGAAATCTAGGGACTGACCTGTGTGGAAACACTCCAAGAATTAAATGTGCAATTGCTTGATGAGAGAATAAATAAAGGTTGCAGGATGTGGGTGTCTGGGAAAAGAAGTGGGGGGGTCTAGTTTGAGATGAAGGAAAGCAGGGTACTTAGATGTAACAGGTTGCTGAATGAAAAGGCCTGTTTAAAATTAGAAATTAGGAAGTTATTTCTTAGTGAAACGGTAACGAAGGCATATGACATACAACCACAGAACCTAAAATTTTCAAGTAGCTTCAAGAGGGTATTGTTTAGGTAGTCAGTGAGAAAGAGCAATGGCTGGGGATAATTGTACAGGCTGCCCAATTGTACAGATTAGCTGTAACATAAATCTCCAGCTGTGGAGATATTTCTATCTATGTATATGTCAATGTTCCAGGTGAGCTAAACTGCAATCCTTCTCTAAAAATGTGGCTTGCAAGTTGTTCTGGTTGTTACACTATCATTTATGAACATTGGCATGTGATTTAAAGATGTCCATACCCAATGCATTTCATCAATTTATATGGGTGGCAGCTGTGTATAGTCATAGCAGGATCTTATCCAAGGAATTTGCTTCTAATAAACAGACATGATCTAACTATATGTAGGTCTAAACAAAGTTAGTGAAGAATAAACTAATGTCCAGTATTAAAAACAAATATGAGGTCAAAAAGAAGCATGGCTACATTTAAGTAAACAATTGAAATATAGCTTGTTCTCCCATTATACCATATGCAAAAAAAGGTAGAATTTAACTCCTCAAAAATCTTACTTTTTCTGGCTCAGCAACAATTCAGCAGTCAGGGTATATTTGCAGTTTAAAGAATTTTATTTTGTATTTGATGGGATATGGGTTAAAAAAAAAGCTGAAGGACTTAGGGACGTAGCACTGTGTGCTAATCTCGTAGGCCAGCATGATTAGAGGAATAAATTAGAAGGCCAATAGTCCTATGCGTTTTTATAATAAAGTTGATTCGTATCACAGTTATACACAAATTCCTTGGCTGTCATTGTAAATGTTTCAAAACTATTAAAAATCGTACAGCATTTTTTACAATGAAATGCATATACTTATATTTTAAGATAGGCAGCATTATAGAGAAAGGAAAATAGTTAAAAGAAGATAAACGCTGAACTTGACAATTACAATTTGATGACAAAAAGCTCTATGATATTGTAAGTAATCAGTCCTCACTTTAATTTCTTGTTCCATAACTGTCAGAGTTAAGTTTCTTCAGCAAGAAACAATCTTATGACTTTTTCTTCTCATACATTCCGTTTGGAGATGACAGAACAATTTGTTGCTGCACACGTTTCAAAGGTCAGAAATGTATGTAGGAAGGAGGAACACAGCTGCAACGTCTCAGTACTGACTAGGGAATTTCAACAAATTTCAACCTTTAAGTTACTTGAAGTGTCCTTTAAGAGTGTGTAAAAGTAGAATTCTGCATGTGTTTTAATTTCCAATGAACATTTTCAGTTTAGCCTGTAATAATCATAGCACTGCCATTATATTTTTACTGACTTAAGCACATCTGGAGCAGTATTTCCCATTAGAGTTTAAATTTTTAGTTAATCAAGGTGTGAATGCACACAGCAGGGTATGTGCTGACACCCACACTTAATTACAGAGGTGCTGTTATTTTGCTAGAAACACATCTTATTTACTGAGAGAAAAACAGAACAAGGCGGGGAGAGCAAGTTACAGAGCTGCAATGCCTTTGAAATAACTTGAGAATAAGTACCTTGTAAAGAAGTTTAATCATAGCATGATGCATTTATTTTACTGAAAATTGTTTAATTTAGGATGCAGTTATAATTGTGCTCTCCTTTTGTTTTTTTTTTTTTTGCTATTTCAAATAGATTTGATTTGCTACCCTGCTAGTTATGCAAGGCTTTAGGCAGCTGAGTTGTAAACATGCATAAATCAGAGCTGGTAATACTACAGAGTAAATTATTATATTGTAGAAATCCTACTGTGTACTGAGAGCTAAACCACATAGTACTTTTAACCTTCATCCAACTCCCTTCTCCCTATGACAGATAATAAGTATTAGTCCAGTAGATCTAGGAGACTCTCTGATGCCCTCCCAGTGGGAGGAATAACGTCATCTTGTTGACATGTCAAGTAGGTGATTCAGTTAAGTAGATAGATGGACGAGCATTCTAGAACAAGAATCAGAGAGTCTCATAGATCTACTAGCTAAAGTGGTTTTATCAGACCTAATCCTTTGTACTCTGTTTTTGTATGTCCTGTCACCCTCTGGGTCACAGGTGGGATATCAGATCTGACTCAATCTTTCCGGATTACCTTTGCCTTATGCTTGCCACTGAGGAGCCTAGCCTAGTATCCCAATTCCCCTAGAGCTCTGAATAGATAAGTGACTTGCTCAGAGTCACACACTAGACAAATGGATGCTGAGGGAATCCAACCCTGAATAACAGGAAGTAGATCATTATCCTCATCATAACCTTAATCTTCTACACATTTTCCTAAAAAAAAACAGATCTACTTTTATATTGTCAAACTGCGGTGGTGGTGCTGCGGTAGCATTGTCGCCTCACAGTAAGATGTTGCCCTGTTCGATTCTCAGCTAAAGCGCCTTTTGTGTGGAGACATGTGTGAATGGGCGTACCTTCATTGAAGGTTGTGCATCAGAGCTGGCAACTTGGCATGTAAAAATCTACTGCCAATCATTAGCGGACCGGAGTTCCGCTGTGGTGACCCCTAACCGGCAAAAGCCGAAAGACACAACAACAACAACTTTCATAAATAAAAGAATTTTCTCATTTGGTAGTAAGAAATGTGTTTTCCAGACAGCAACTACCTTAAGAAGGTGTTAAATCTGTCCCTCTTCCCTCCCCAACACCTCCACTGCTGGTTGCTAAATTTATGAATCTGTCCAACTAAGAAGCAAGCTTGTCGAGACAAATGGACGTCTAAGGAATGGAAGAAGCACAAGATAAACAGAGATAAACTAATCTAATAAATTTGATGTTAAATCAGTTCAGTAAATAAGCAATCAACTACTAAGATGCAATATAAATACATGCATGCATGTATGCATGCATACATACATACATACACACATATATATATATATATATATATATATATATATATATATATATATATATATATATATATATATATATATATATACAGACATACATGCAAAAAGTACATCTGTCCATTCATCCATCCATCCATCCATATATACATACATACATTCCACCAGCCAGCCATCAATGCATACAAGAGAAACAAAAAGTGTGATATAGGGCAGTCATATTCCTTGCTAAGTAGTCATTCGTAAGGGTAAGGAAAAAAGACTCAAAGTTTTGGTAAAATGTTCCTGGCCTAGTGATGCTCATAGAAAACAGCATACCAGGAATGCCAATAAAAGGAAATTATACACAAACTATTGACTATGATCTAAAGGTGTCAGGGTGCATAGCATATAATAAGAAAGGGGGCATAGAACAGGAGAATGCATTGCAATCTCTGTAATGAAATGGATCAAAACAAGAGAAAAAATGGGAAATCAAAGATAAGAAGAGATATTGTGCAACATACTCAAAGATCTGAATGCATGCCAACCTTGTTCTTATGAGATGGAAACAAACAAAACAAAACAATGCATGATACATGTAATTCCTGGGATTATAGAAACATGTGACATACTATTAGTGGGGTTACACTAAAATGTCTAGTCTTATTAGAATCATCTTAATAGCAGCTATATCAATGAGTAGGCATTCCAGATACCCTAGCAGAGGTAGGACCTCTGAAGTCTAGGGATAACATTTCCTCAAGAAAAAAAAAAACTGGTCTTAACCTGAGGCCCTCAGTGTTTTGAGACTAACCAGTCTGTAAATGGTTTGCTTCGCCACCTACTTAATTATGGATTTCAGCAGGCGAAATGTGAGAGCTTCGCACTTTAGGAAAGCAGGCTTTTATTAAGCATGATAATTCATCAGAAAATCTCAATCAAACAGGCAATCATTTGATATGAAAGAATGCTCACATTAGAACCCAATATTTTTTATGTGAAAGAAATTGCTCTTAAACAAGGGGCATCAAACACAGGCATATGAAGAATAAAGAGAGATGGAAGCAGAGTAAAGAAGAGAGATAGCAGTACCATGTAAAGTAGAAATAAATGGACACAGTCAGAAGAACAAAACCTTAAACTGAGGAATGGAATGCAAATTCAGTCAAGAATGTGATAACATACTCTGAAGACATATGACAGAACAAAGAAAGGTGAAAGGATACAAGGTAATATTAAATAAAACTTAAAGGGGTGACAGGAAAGGATGGTAAAAAACTTGTGCTATTTTTCTGCACTGTATTTATGAAAAAATAATAGGAAATATTTATCTAGTTAAGAATATAGAGAGCCCAAGATGAGAAAGCTGACCCCAGCTAATTCAGTGAGGACAGTTTCTTAAAGACCTGCAAAAAATGAAAGTGCTCAGAAAATATGACCTTTTAGAATTCATTTCAGAATTATTTGAAAAGAAGGAAAACTAATAATGTCAGTAACATGTTAATATTTTATGCAGGAGTTTAAAGTTGCTGAAGAAGAGAAAAAGACACACTAGAGTCCCCTTCATAAGTTAATGCAGAATTTTTAAAGGAAATTGATGTGACTTCCACTGTAGAAATAATTTTGGAATATCTGGAAAAGGGGTCACTAGATTCAAACACAGAATGGAGTCATAAAGTGTAGCTTAAGCCAGAAAAAATAGCTTGAGTACTAAGAGATCAGGTCATTACATCGGATAATCTGATTTGAAAGTCCATTTTCATTATTGGTTTTATTTATATATTTATTTATTGTTTTCATATCAGCTTAGTTTGCTAAATTAGATATAGGTTAGCATTCTATAAAAATGCTTACACTGTTCTGTGGCACAGAGAGATTAAAGTTCTGACTGTTGCTCAAACAACATGTGGTTGACTAACAGCATAGGTGCTGAAGGTACCAAGCAGAGGAGGGTGGGAGTGAGTAGCTGACCCATCATGATGGAGAAAGGCTATCTTGGCTCACTGGAATAGTAACATTAAGTGCCTGGTGAACTCTGTGCTACAAGTGGTATACTGCTTTGTTAGGAGGTTGTGCATGCATGGAAATATGCATGCTACTACAAAAATCAGCCATTGTGCAACTTGCAAGGCCACCATGGGGTGGTGGTGGGTTAGAGCACACTCTCTGGAGCAATATGATGCTGCACCAGTATCCTCAGTCTACTCACTGACCTTGGACATGGGTTAGGTTGAGCCCAGTTGAGGCATGTCACCAACCTAGGACATGGGTTAGGTTGAGCCCAAGTGAGGCATCTCACCAACCTTGGACATGGGTTAGGTTGATCCCAGGTGAGGCACGTCACCAACCTAGGACATGGGTTAGGGTGAGTCCAGGTGAGGCATCTCACTGACCTTGGACATGGGTTAGGTTGAGCCCAGGTGAGGCACGTCACCAACCTAGGACATGGGTTAGGTTGAGCCCAGGTTAGGCATCTCACCGACCTTGGACATGAGTTAGGTTAAGCCCAGGTGAGGCATCTCACTGACCTTGGACATGGGTTAGGTTGAACCCAGGTGAGACTAACATGGGCCAGTAGAGAAGATGAATGAGGAAAGGAGAGGAGGTGGTGGCAGTTGGTGGTCGGCCTGGGAGGGTAGGAGTGAAAAATAAAACTTTGAAAAATGATAGAAAATGTCTAAGCACTTTTGCAATACCCTGTGAGCCATAAGATGGAACCACTTTTTCATAACTTTTATAATTCAAGTAGTACAACAGGATATGTGTAAATAACATCATAGAGTTCATCATAAACTTTTGAGCTAACTTTGTATTCCTCAATTATAATGAAATACCCTAATTCACAACCTGTACTAGTACCATCAGGATTAACTTCAGGAAAAAAAGAACTGAGAATATCCTTTTCTTTTCAGTAAAAAAAGGTGATAAAGTGGTGCTGTGGTACAAAAACGTGCTGCTCTTTGGCAAAACTAAAGTATTAAAGTAAAATGATTCAGACGCTATTTAAGGAAAAGTGCACAGTTAGGCTTCTGATGCAGCCATATGAAGTCATAATGGTATTGCAAACATTAATGTATGTGTTGTCTTTATACTGTTTAAACTTGTTTGAGAAAGCACATATGTATATAATGTAAATAGGTTTGTTATATGACCTTCATGTTTCTGTATTGACTACAATGTATAACTTTCTCTTATGGTCATGTTGTAAATATGAACATGTTTGTGTCTTTTATAAATGCAAAATGAAAATAAAAATTATTGAAAAAAAAAATCCTTATGACTTGCATGTCCAGAAAGTGCTATGATTCTCTAATGTCTTTATTCTTAGACCTCATACTCAAAAAAAGCAAAATGCTTTCAAGTCTCAGATTTTTCTGTTGAAAAGTGCCTCATCTTTACCTTTGCTATTATCTTTCCAGCTCTCTTTCTAAATTACACACAAATTCTCATATCTAGAAATTATGTTATTGTTGTTCTGGAGGATGTTACAGATATAAATAATAAATCTGTCATAAAGGATTCCCTCCCAAAAATCTATATATATATATATATATATGTAAGTGTAATGTTTACTCTGAGTGCATGGATTAGATCAGTTATTGCAATCACCCTAGCTTTTATTTTTAAATATTGTAAATATATACCAGAAGAATGGAAATTAGAATTTGAGAAATGAAGCCATAAGTTTGGCAAATGTCTTGTTAAAGAAGTTGCCTACAAATAATTTAATTATTACTTGTGCACCTTTCTGTACTGATTATGAACTTTATTATTTGTATTTGTGCATGTCAGGTTTTTATTTTATTTTACTTATTTAATTTATTTTTGTTGACTGGGTTAATCCCACTAGACTGGTAGCATCTTTTCAGGGGAGACCCAAGATGGAATTTATATTACTAGGAAAAATTTGCCAGGTTATCAGAGAACTTCCCCTGCACTTTGGAGCTGCTAGATGATTCTGGAAGGCTGCTACAGTAGCAAGAAGGAGGATTACGAAGGCAGCAGCAGCATGAAGAAGAAGAAAAAAACTATGGCAAGCTTGGAAGTGGAAAGTGAAACTTTGGAGAAAAATTATCCAATATGAAGCCTCAGAATGTCAACAAGGATTCCTGTGTGGTGGATGTTACATATTAGTAGCGTCTAACTGTTTCCATGCAGAAGGAAGTAAGCCAGTCTGTTGAAGTCATGTAGATAGCAGAAATGGTGTTAGGACAGCTTGCACATGAGTTGTTGATTTTTAAAATATCCATCCCCCCAGACTAGGCTTCCTCCTAAGGTAGCATGCACTACAGCTCTGCCCAGTCAATTGCAGGCATTTTAAGCCGTGAGAGATTCCGACATAAGTGAAGTACCAAAGATCGAGTCTCTCTCCCAGAAACAGCTTGGAACTTACTTCCAGGTAATATTACTTTGCTCTCCTCCCTAGGACAATTTAAAACTAAACTCAAACAACATATGGCATTTAACTGGCTTTGCCACTGCAACAAGCCCAGGTAACTTTCAACATGAATGTGAATAACCCAACTAAGTATTTTTTGTTAATTTTCTCCTGACTAGAACCAGGGGTATCTCATGTCTGTCTATGTATTCATTGGTAATAATACTTATGTACTCTTGTTTTACTTGTATTATTGTATCTGATAAATTGGAACTTATCTCCCCGGGCCTCCGCTGAAAATGGACATGGCTCCAGTTGGACTATCCCGGTCAACAAATGTAAAATAAATAATAAATAAACAGGAATCTCACACAAGCTCCTGCCAACAAACTCTGCCCAGTCAGTTGCAGGCATTTTAAGACCGTGAGAGATTCCGACATAAGTGAAGTACCCAAGATCGAACCTCTCTACCAGAAACAGGAATTTCCCACCAACTCCTGCCAACAAACTCTGCCCAGTCAATTGCAGGCATTTTAAGATCTGAGAGATTCTGACATAAGTGAAGTACCCATGATCGAGCCTCTCTACCAGAAACAGGAAGATGACACTATATCCTGCCAACAAAGTATGGGAAAGTCTCTCCTTTACATATAACTGGTTACCTTACTGTAAAAGTAGTCTCCCCTAATAGTGCTCGCTACTGAGGAATGCAAGCTCCCATAAACAGGAATCTAGCAGCCCAGCCTGGTTCCCTGTCCACAAAAAAGGACTTCCATCAATTTCTGGAATACGTTTTTTACTCCTAAGCTAAGCAGCTACTTACAAGTCTGACCCTACTTCGAAACAGTGTCCATTACTCTTTTTATCCTCCATGGACTTACCCGAACCCTGGATAACCATTTCTCACTGATTTTTTTTTCTCTGTTGGAATACGTGAACCTGGTTTAGTCCATGTCCTCTCATTCCCCTCATATTTGGACCTAGCTTATAACTCAGTCCCAATACCTTGGGTGCCATTTTTAAAACATCCATCCCCCAGACAAGGTGTCCTCCTAAGGTAGCGTGCACTACAGATAAGACTGTGGGGTTATTTGTACAATACCATTCTCTGTTAATTCCAGTTATCAGTAGTTACTGCATTCACCATAATGTTGATTGAATTCTTTTTAATACGTACATGTGCTAGTACATTGTTACATATTAACTTATCTACCTTTATGTGCTAGTACATTGTTACATATTAACTTATCTACCTTTATGTGCTAGTACATTGTTACATATAAACTTATCTATCTTTACTGTGGATATAGTAGAATAATGAACCAATGTTACCATTTAATGTTTGCTCACAACAGCACTACTAATTTGGATTGCTAGATAGATTACATTTATACATGGATGGTGTTACTGCTACTGTCAAAGGTTAAACTGAATGCTATTGCATTGAAAAGGCTGCTCATAACTGCTCTCTATTTTGTGGCTTATTTATACTAAAACGATACTGCCATTTTTGCTTACTTGAAATAGCACTCATGATAACTGGTCTAGGGAAATATGTTGCTGTGTATTTAGAGGCTACCCTGTCAGATATTTGCCTAATTAACTTCCATTCCATTCCACAAGCACTCAGGTCACTACAGAACAAGTACAAATATGACTCTGTCATTGTCCATTTTGGTGTGAATAACCTTTCCCCGGACTACATGAAGAGAGACACAGAAGAGCTCTCTGATCACATAGCCCAGGCCGGTATGACCCTGACCCTGAGTAACATCCTGCCCTCACCAAGAATGATACCACGGTATAAAGAAAAAATTCTTGAGTTCAACAATTGGCTAAGTTTCTGGTGTCATTCAAAGGGGATCCAGTGTCTGTCCGCCTGGGATGACATGCTCGACAAGCCACACTGCTTCGCTAGAGACAGCTTGCACCTGTCACCCTTAGGCTTTTGAATACTGGCCAAGGCTCTTGCCACCCCCATAGTACTTTTTTTAGGCAAGGCTCAAAAGACAAACCCACTGCTGTAAATAGCACATGTAACAAAAAACTTAGGGTAATGCTACTCAGTGCCAGAAGTCTAAACCTCAAAATGCATGCACTCGAGGCACTCCTCAGTATGGAGAAAATCGATATATGTGCAGTAACAGAAACCTGGTTTAAGGCTCCAGAGAGCACCCCAGCACTACCAGGCTACAACTCATACCATACATTTCATCCACAGAACCCAAACCGAAATACGAAAGGCGGGGGCGTATCCATATTCATCAAGGATGCCCACACCTCCAGGTTAGTGGCACAGCACGATGCTTCAGGGATCATCCATGTGCAACTAACAATGGGCAAAACTTAAATTCAAATTGTAGCTTGTTACAGATCTCCCACCATGTCCCAGGACCCCCATTCCACATTTCTGGAAATACTGGGAAACATAAAGGCCCTACCAGACACCCTAATATTGGGTGATTTCAATTACTCAAACATTAACTGGGAGAACTACCCAAGTACTAACTCCCTTGCCCAACTTTTCCTAGAATTTATAAACTCAAATGCCCTGGTTCAACTGGTCAACACTCCCACCAGAGGTGACAATATATTGGACCTGGTCATCACCAACATGGGCGACTGGTGTTTCACACCAGAGGTCAACCCCTTGCTGGTTAGATCTGACCATAAACAAATCACTTTGGATATCCATATTCCGCCCCCACCCCCGGACAAGAAAACCACTGTGAAAAACTTTCCAAAAGCAAACTTCACATTACTTAAGACCAAGGTGGAAAGTTTCAAAGCCCCCATGCTGAAGGATAACACTGTCCAAGCTGCAAAATCCTGTACTAATGCATTCTACGGGCAGCTACAAGAATGCATGGATATTGCCATCCCAAGCAAAACCAAGACTCACTCCTCCAAGAAAAGGAAACCAGTCTGGTGGACTCCTGCCATAAACAAGATATACAATAGAAGGAGGAAACTAGTACAGAAAATAGTAAAATCTCAAGAAGGGAAGACATCCATGATCAATAGCATTAAGAAACTGCGATCCCTCATAAAATCATCCAAGGTGAGCTTTGAAAGAAAAATTGCCAAGGACTCCAAAGATAACCACAAGGCATTCTTTAGCTATGTCAAGAATCTAAGTGTCAATGATCAGATCTGCTCAGAGTTAGTGCAGAATGGCACAAAATACACTGAACCAACCAATATCGCCAACATCCTGGCAGACAGGTTCAGCGCAAACTTCACCCCCCTCTCACCCCCAAAAGAGCCCATAACCATACCAGAAGAATGTAGAGTTCCTGAAATCACAGACACTCAGGTTAAAACAGCTCTCTCCAAAGCCAAAAACACAGCATCAATGGGACCAGATGGTGTCCCAGGCTGCGTCCTACACGAGCTCAAAGACAAACTAACCCCTCACCTAAACACCCTGTTTAAACTCAATCTCTCCACAGGCTACATACCCATAGACTGGCGCACAGCAACAGTTATTCCACTCCACAAAGGTGGAGCCACAACAACACTGGGAACTATCACCCTATAAGCCTGACTAGCTTGGTCTGCAAGGCTATGGAGCGCATCATCATGGAACTCATTAACAGAGACATTGGGAACCTCCAAACACTGGACCCTACCCAGTTTGGCTTTGTTAAGGGCAGATCATGCCTCTTAAACATGGTGGACTTCTTTGAGACAGTTACCAAGGCTATAGACGAGGGACAGGTGGCACACACAGCCTACCTTGACCTCGCTAAGGCCTTCAACACCATTCCCCATTCTGGTATTATAGACAAGCTCACCAGCCTGAACATAAACCCCTACGTCACAAGATGGATTGCCAACTGGCTCACGGACAGAACCCACATGGTGAGAGCTAGGTCTGAATCTAAATCAGTTACAAGTGGCGTTCCCCAGGGCTCAGTCCTAGGACCCCTCCTGTTCGGCATATATTTCTCAGAGGTACAGGCAAGCACAGGAGGACTATGGCTGACCAAGTTTGCAGATGACTGCAAACTAGGAGCTATAATTGATTCTCCGGTTGACACAGACATCCTCCAAAAGGGTCTCACTGAGATGGATACCTGGTGTCAAAATCATGGCCTCAAGCTAAATGCCAAAAAATGCGTAGTCATCCCCTTTGGAAAAAACAAAGTACCCACAAACTACCACATAGGTGGTAGTCCCCTAAATACGGAAGACGTAATAAGGGATCTGGGGAGCAAAGTGGATAGTAATCTCATCTTTGATAATCACATTGCCAAAGTGGTTAGAAAATCCTTCTACGTGGCCCACCTAATCACAAAAGGTTTTGCATCCAGATCAAAAGAGGTCATTGTGCCCCTCTACTCATCACTCATCAGACCCATCATAGAGTACAACGCCCCATTTGGGATGTACCTTACAAGACACCTGCAACAGCTGGAAAGACCACAGAAGTACCTCACCAAGAGGATCACTGGCTTCAAACAGATGCCCTATGCAGCTCGACTGAAGAAACTCAAGTTCTACTTGGTTGCATACCGCCTACTCAGAGGTGATCTCTGTCTGACATACAAGGCCATGTCCAACTCAGAATTGATGGACATGCTCCACCTAAAGAAAAGCTTATCCCCATTAGCCACATGCTCTAGGGATCTAAACCTCACCACAACAATAAATAGGATGTGCTGGAGGGATAGATTCCTGTCCCAGAGACTTTCCATGCTTTGGAACAAGATCCCAATCTACATTAGGCAGAGCTCCTCATGAACACTCTTCAAAAGAAACCTTGACGAGTGGATGGGAAACAGAAAGTTTACCTCGGGGATCACTTCAGTGGCTCTGTTGGACAGAGGCACAGGGAACTAATCTAAGGGGGTGGTGAAAGCCAACAAATTCTGGCTAGGCTTATAAATGCCTTTGGGCAGATAGCCTAGTACCAACCTATGAACCTATGAACCTATTCTGTGTGAAAGTAGAATTTACAGAAATGTACAGATGTGCTTAACATGCTAAGACACTAGTTTTGTCTGGTGTGTTAGTGGAGTCTCTTTGTATTGTACCAGTACCTCTCTACACCTTTTCCTTCCCTATCTCACCTACTAAAACTTTTTTCTCTCTACCTCTCTCCCTCTCTCCTAGCACTGCCCAGTCAATTGCAGGTGTTTAATCCCTGAGAGATTCTGACATAAGTGAAGTACCCAAGATCAAGCCTCTTTACTAGAAACAGGAATCTCACAACAACTCCTTCCAACAAACTACAGGAAAATCTCTCCTTTACATATAACTGGTTACCTTACTGTAAAAGTAGTCTCCCCTAATAGTGCTCACTACCTAGGAATGCAAGCTCCCATAAACAGGAATCTAACAGCTCAGCCTGGTTCCCTGCCCACAAAAAAGCACCTCCATCAATTTCAGGAATATCCTTTTTACCTCTAAGCTAAGCGGCTACTTAAAAGTCTGACCTGACTTCTAAACAGTGTCCATTACTCTTTTTACCCTCCATGGACTTACCTGAACTCTGGGTAGCCATTTCTCATGCTTTGTTTTTTTTTTCTCTGTGGGAATATGTAAACCTGGTTCAGCCCCGCTCTGCTCTCCTACCCACCACCATAACATTTCCTTTATACTTCCCCTTCTTGCCCAACCTCCTCCCTGGCCCTCCCCTTCCTACTCCACTCACCTATCCCACTTCAGGATCCCTCATCCTGCTCACACATCTCAACTTGGTCCCCACCTCTCCCTCATGAACACCCCACTCATTACTTAACACTATTACCTCTTCAAAAACTCACAAACAGCCTTATCCTTACCTCCCTATCTACCAACTCTACACATAACATGCCTTTCACTACCGAAATACTCCTTCTCCTACCTCCCTCACTCCTGCTCTACTTTCTTTCCTCCTACAACTTCTTACTTATTCCTATTCGTGCTAGTCCTACAATCTCTCATGAAAATCAACCAATACCCCTCTTCCATCCTTCCTCATCTGCTCTTCAGTCTTCTCTTTCAATGCTTCCCTCCCAAATATCAAAATTCCCACACCCCATACCATCTCATCATTACGCAAAATAAAATACTTGAACAATAAGCATTACTACCTCCCCAAATTTCTACTATAGTCTAGTGACATACATCCTAACTCAAGTCCCAACTCCACTCCCTCATCCAACCATCTTAATGTTCTTTACTCTAATAGCGCAACTCCCCCCAAAAAATATATTTCCTTTTACTCCATGAATACCAGGAGTGTAGTTAATAAAATAAGTAAATCCCATGCCTGGATGGCCAACTACACCCCTGATATTATCTCACTGACAGAAACCTGGCTAAAACCACCTAACTCAGACTGTGATATCCTCCCCCAGAATACAATATTCTAAGACTCAACTGTTTAAAAAAAAGGGGGTGGAATAGCCATTGCCTACGCAAACCACCTTACTCTCACTAAACTCGACAGACCCACTTCATCATTCTCACCCGCTGAGCTGCTCTTAGCTAATCTGCAACTTAACACCTTCACGATCATCACCATGGCAGCTATATATATATTCTTCCAGGTGACAACATCACCCTGCTAGAAAATATTCTCTCATACCTCTCCCAGCATATACATAATGAGACAGTCCTCCTTGGGAATGTTAACATAGACTGGTTAAACCTATGTGCTCCTAACTCTACTACTTGTATTAACTTATCCAGCTTCACGCAATTAATCTCAGCACCTACCCACACTAACAGATCTCATAATCCTAGTATATTATTCTATATTAGACTGGATTCTAGTCTCCAATCCCCTAAAGTACCACAACCCACAAACCTTACCAAACTCTCTAAGTGATCACTCCCCCATAAGAGTGCTAAGATACACACCTCACTTCTCAAAGCCACACAAATACATCACCTGTTGTAAACTTGCCAACTTCTGCCCTACTACTCTTAATGACCTCCTCTCTAGAATTAACTGGTCACCCCTAACTGCACTCACTTTAGATGTGGCTGTCCATTATTTTAACTCTACCTTCCTCAACATCCTCAATTCACTCACTCTTCTCCACACAGTCCAAATTAGAACTAATACAGCCCCATGGCTAACATATGATACCTGCACAATAATGAAAAATAGAGACAGGAGATGGAAACTATGGCTAAAAATTAAACATCCAGTCCACTTGACAAAATATAAAGAAATTAGAAACCTAGCTGAAAAGCAAATAATCAAAGACAAGAAGGACTACTACTTCACCCCCAATCATTCAAAAGTCCAACCCCTAAAATTTCTGGAACTCAGTGAATCAAATTCTGCACCCAGGTCATCCTTCCCTCCCAACCCATATCCAAATAACACACCTGCAGAAACCGCCTCCATTTTCAACACCTACTTCATTGAATCCATATCAAAGATGTTAATCCCCATTCCCTCCTCTTTCTGCTCCAACAACTACTCATCACCCTCTAACCTAAACTCTACTAACTCTGTCTCTCTTAAACCTGATCCTACTAACTACATAAAGTCTCTACTCTCCAAACTCAAACCCTGCTCCCCGTCTGCTGATAAAGTTCCACCTTATTTCCTACAGTTAGCTGCTGAATCCATTGCTATCCCAGTATCTATCTTAATAAACCGCTCCATCTCTGAATTTAAAGTTCTGTCTATCTGGAAAGAATTCTATACATTACCCATGCATAGGTTCATAGGTTCATAGGTAGGTACTAGGCTATCGGCCCAAGGGCCTACGTAAGCCTAGCCAGCAAGGTTCCATGGCTTACGCCACCCAAGAAAGTTATTTTCCTGTGCCACTGTTGAGCAGAGACACAGAAGTGATCCCAGGGGTGTATTTCCTATTTCCCATCCATTCATCAAGATTTTTCTTGAAGAGTGCTAATGAAGAACTTTGCTTGACATAGATGGATAGTTTGTTCCAGAGTATAGAAAGTCTCTGGGACAGGAATCTATCCCTCCAGCATGTCCTGTTTATTGTGGTGACAAGGTTTAGGTCCCTAGAGCGTGTAGCTCGGAGAGATTGGGATTTCTTTAGGTGTAGCATGTCCAACAGCTCTGGGTTTGACATAGATTTATATGTTAGGCAGAGATCACCTTGGAGTAGGCAATATGCTATGGAGTAAAGCTGAAGTTTTTTTGAGGTGGTCAGTGTAGGGCATTTATTTGAGGCCAGTAATCCTCTTTGTGAGGTACTTCTGTGGCCTTTCCAGCTGCTGTAGATGTCTTGTGAGGTACATTCGAAAAGGGGCGTTGTACTCTATAATGGGTCTAATGAATGACGAGTAGAGGGGAACAATGACCTCTTTTTTCCTGGATGAGAACCCTTTTATGATGAGGTGTGCCACGTAGAAGGACTTCCTGACTACTGTGGTGATGTGACTATCAAAGGAGAGACTACTGTCCACCTGGGTCCCAAGGTCCCTTATCATGCATTTGGTGTTAAGTAGATTGCTGCCTATGTGGTAGTTCATGGGTACAGAGTTTTTACCAAAGGGGATAACACTGCACTTTTTGGCATTGAGCTTGAGGCCATGGCTCTGACACCAGGCATCTGTCTCAGTGAGGCCCTTCTGTAGGATGTCCACATCATTTGGGGACTTGACTATGGCTCCTAGTTTGCAGTCATCTGTGAAATTCATTAGCCAGAAGTCTTCTGTGTTAGCCTGCACTTCAGAGAAGTAGATATCAAACAGGAGAGGTCCCAGGATGTAACCCTGTGGTACTTCACTTGTCACTGCTTTGAGGTCTGATTTGGAGTCTGCAACTTTTACAGTGTGGGTTCTGTCAGTGAGCCAGTTGGCAACCCATCTTGTGACGTAGGGATTTATACCTAGTTTAGTGAGTTTAGCTATAATTCCAGAATGGGGGATGGTGTCGAAAGCCTTGGCGAGGTCAAGATAGGCTGTGTGAACCACCTTACCCTCATCCACAGCTTTGGTGACTGCCTCAAAGAAGTCAATCAGGTTCAGGAGGCATGATCTGCCTTTCACAAACCCAAACTGCGTGGGATCCAGAGTCTGGAGGTTACCAATGTTTTTGTTTATGAGTTCCATGATGATACGTTCCATGGCCTTGCAGACCAGGCTCATCAAGCTAATAGGTTGATAGTTCCCAGGATAAGTGGTGGCTCCCCCTTTGTGGAGTGGGATAACAGTTGCTGTGTGCCATTCAGTGGGCACAAAGCCTGATGCGAGGGTATTATTGAACATGGTGCTTAAGTGGGGAGCCAGTTCGTTCTGAAGCTTGTGTAAAACGCAGCCTGGGATGTTGTCCAGTCCCATGGATGCTGTATTTTTGGCTTTAGAGAGTGCAGCTTTTACCTGCTTAGTTGTGATTACAGGGACTCTGCATTCTTCCTGTATAGATAAAGGAGGTAACTCTACTGAAATTTCTAACTTCAGACCTATTGCTATACTCTCTCCTCTCTGAAAAATATTAGAAAGATGCATTCACAAGCAAGTCATGCAACACCTATTACAGGAAAACTTGCTCACTCCCACCCAGCATGGCTTTCGCCCACAACACAGCACAACTACTGCCCTACTATCCTTCATCCATGCTATCTCCCATGTAAGAGGCAACAATAAACTAGTCTCCTGTCTTTTTCTTGACCTCTCTAAAGCTTTTAATACTGTCTCCCACTCTCTCCTTCTTACCAAACTGTCTGACCTCAATTTTTCCACTGCTCCTGCGGCCTGGATTTCCAGCTATCTCTCTGAGCCTAAGCAAACAGTGAGATTGTTCTCAGCACTCTCCCCCTCTCTCTCAGTGAAGATGGCTGTACCACAAGGATCCATTCTTGGGCCACTACTTTTTAACAGCCTCACTAATCTTCTCTACTTGTCCTACCCCCAATCATCCCTCATACAATATGCAGATGACTCTACAGTCATCACCATCTCAGACACTCCTTCAGAGCTTATCTTTGCTACCCAAGAATCCTTCAAATCTGTTGAAACCTGGCTTTCTCAAAATCAGCTTATTCTCAACCCCCAAACAATTAAACTCCTTCTTTTTCTTCCTAAAATCCTCACCCACCTCAAAAGCAATTATCAGTATTATCCATAGATAACACCTCCATCACTGTTAAAAACAACACAAAACTCTTAGGAATCATAATTGATTATCAACTTAAATTTGATTTACATATAAACAACTGTATTAAAAACACCACACCAGAAACTTGGGCTTCTCTATCGAAACAAAAAGTTTGTCACAACCAAAACTAAAATTACCGTCTATCATGCCTACCTCCTACATAGCCTATTATACAGCTCCCAAATTCTTACAAATTTAAACTCTACATTACTAGCTAAGACAGAAATGACTTACAATAAGGTAGGTAGATTTGCAGCACAACAAACGTAGAAATCTCACCATTGTCTCAACCTAAAACACCTAAACTGGCTTGAGCTTCCCCACCAGCTACTTCTCTCTCAACCCCTTATAGTCCACTCCATTCTCTACCAGAAATCTTACTGTCCCAGCCTATCTCCTCTCATCTCACATTATAACTCTGCTAGGTGGCTACACAGCTCTCACCAAGCCCTGCTACAAATACACAAACCCAACAACAAAACTGGTCAAAACCTGTGTAGTTACCATCCTTCTATATCTTGGAACAAACCTCCACTAGAAATCAGATCCCAAAAAAACTTTAAGCGATTCAAAGCTGCAGCAAAGAGAATATTTCAAATCTCAGTGGTCCTGCCTCTGTACACAACCTCCTTAAACCGTAGACAATCCAACTAGGGCCACTGCATACCTCATCTGCTTTGACTTTTATATCATAATTGCTGCTAACCCGGTTATTTTCTCCTATTGTATAACACTACAACAGTCATAAAATGAAATTGTGATATTTGATAGCTTGTTTTTATATTGACTATCCTTTGTAGTGAGATCCTGAAAATTATATTTTCTGTAATTGACATTGTGCTGACTATTACTCTGTAAAACCTATTTTTGTCATTTGTCTCTATTTAAAGATTTAATATAATATTGTAGAGCTTTTCTACCCGGGCCTTCACTGAAAAAGGGCTACTCAGCTCAGTTGGACTATCCTGGTCAAGAAATGTAAAATAAATAAAAAAAATAAACTTTTGTTAAAAAAATAATCAAGCAAGATGATCTTGGTGACAGTTCTGCTATTTCATGGAGGTGAGATGGCATTTAATGTTTTGGAAGTGCTGAGGATGTTAATGTGGAAAAGGAACCAGGTGACGTGTCAGTAATGCAACAGTTAAAACAGTAACCATTTGAAATGCTAGAACCTGTTACAGCGAGTCCCAAAATATGGAGACTGAATGGCTGAAAGAACATATTTACATATACTAAGCCTGAGATGCCATTTCTCAGAATATTCACTTTTCTCTGAGGTATGGTGATCTTTGATCTTGGAGTTGGTGTATCTAAGTTGGGGGGGGCTTATCCCACACATGGGGGGTTGGGGGACTTGCTCCCCAAAAAAGAAGTTTAAAGGAGAAGAGCAATTTTTGAGATTCGCTCTTCTTTGTTTTCTGTCTTTTTTCAGCTTGTTAGCATTTGGTATTTTACATGCCAACATTTCAGTAGGGAATTAGTTAAAACTTATGCAGCAGTAACAGAAAGTAAAAAAGGATAGCAGCAACAAACTGAGAAGTCTGTTTTTTTTGGCAGGAGATAATGGAGTAACTAAAACAATTGCAGCAAGCAAAAAAAAAAAAGACAGCAGCAATAAATAGTAAGTAAAACAGTATAATTGTTTTTAAGAATTAGAGAAGACCAACTCTGAGAATAAGAACACACAGTGACACTGTAATAAACAAATATTATGTCTGGAACAATTTGGTAACTATTTTGGGTTTTAAAGCTCAAGAAATGTAGTTTTTTATTCATACTGGAGCAAACGCTTTTTGTGGCATAACATATGAAACCGATGGACTGATGATGAAATTTATGGAACTGCATAACAAACAGAAGGACATTCCTCTGTGGAGCAATTATTTGTTTTATGGTAGTAACTTAAATGTTACAAAAATGTTAATTTGCAGTTTAGAACTGATGAGCTGGAAGAAGACGATGATAAAAAATGCATGCAGGGTTTGTGTAAAACATTTGATACTATTGTGAAAGCTAGAGATGAGAGAAACTTATGGAATGGAGCTTGGAGGTAGGAAGCTGTTTTAAAATGTGAAAAACATATAAACACATGGTGAAGCACTTGCCAATTATTATTTTTATGGCGGGACATATTATTTTTCTTTTGTCTGGATTTTTCTCATTTAATTAATGATTGTGACAAGGTACAATGCAACCAGAGTAGAGAGAAATGACACACAGCAAGAAGGTGTGTGCCTGAATGCAGGTTGTATAAAAAAGGGACACTTTTGGATGGACTGTTAAAAGCAAACAGTAAATAATGAAAAAGAAGATGAAAAGGAAAATACAGGAGGAAGGGGAGAGGGTGAACTAGGTGAAGAAGAAACTGTAAAAGAAGAAAAAATATAGAGGGGAAAAATGAGGAGAGAGAGAGAGAGAGAGTGCATGTAGGAAGAGACACTAGGCGAAAGGATTGGTACTAATATTTATTTGAAGTTCTGGCCAGTGAAAAATCTGATTCTGAGAATTAAGCATTACTTGTACATAAACCTAAGAAACAATATTCAGTTGAGGAAAGAGTAAGAATAAGAAAATGAACATTTATTTCCCCTAAACTTAAAAAGAAGGAAAAGCAATAACTTTAGAGTGTTTTCAATAAATGTGAACAGTATTATTAGCACTGTAAAAAGGGTAGGGATAATAGAATTGAATATTAAAGGTGATGTGGATGTTATTCTCTTAGTGGATGTAAGATTCTTTATGAGGGAAGAAACATTGCAAATAGAAAAAATGTGAGGAGAAAATATAATATGGAACTTGGCAAATGAACATTGTGTTGGGGTGGCTGTGTTGTAGAAAAAACAGCGAAAATACTAGATGGAACATTGGTAAGGAGGAGAAGGTTAACTGTTGTGGATGTGAGGTGGAGAGAACATGTTTATGGAATTATAGTATTACATGCATATATAACTAGCAAGGAAAGGGAGAAACTGTTTCATCACATATTAGATTATGGTGGTTAACATGAAAATTATAATTGCAGGGGGCCTTTAATTGTGATTTAAGGGGAAAATGTAAAAAGAAAGGGAAGGATGAAAAAATACAGGAAGTGATCAAACTTGATAAATTAGCTGTGTAAAAAAAAAGTCAATGGACTTATAGGTGGAGGTCACTTGGGTCTGGAATTGATTATTTTGCATTATTGGAAGGCCTGGAGAAAGCAGATTGTGATACATTTGTGACAGTTTTTTCTGATCATTTAGCAATATGGATGGAGGTGATAGAAGAAAGGGAGTATATTAAAACAGGAAAGAGAATAAAAGGAATAAATGAGAAATTATGGGTAATACTGGAAAATGGGAAGTATTACAGTTATGGAAGGATCATATTATCATGAAGGACTTCTATGATAACTGGTCTGAGTGGTGGCTTGGGTTTAAAAAGAAGTATAATGTGTTTTTTTCAATGGCAGGGTAATGTAAAAAAATAATTGAAAGTGAAGTATGGGAAAATATATAGAAATGTATTAGAGAACTTACAGAATAATACAGGAAAGTATTATGACATGGAAAAAGATATATAAAAGAAATTGAGAAAAAATAAAGGCATTACTGTTTAGGCAAAGGTATTATTTACAAGGGAAAATGGTGTAGGCACTGGTATACTTGGGTAAAATAGTAAAGAAGGATATCACTATAATGAGGGAAATTAAAATTGTAAAAGGAGAGGTAAAAAGAACACAAGACCAAATTATGACTTTGTAGTACAACATGTGGAAAATATGTATAAGAGTAAAAAGAAGGGAAAAAAATCCAGAATGATTTAAGGAAGAATTTTAAAAAGAAATTACTATTAGTGAGTTGGATAAAGTACTTAGGAAAGTAAATGCTGATTCAGTATTAGGCCTAGATGGTATAGTATATGGCATGTATAAGAAATTAATAAACTGGCAAATAGAGCATTTTGTAAATGTCGAAACAAATTGCCACAAGGAGGTAGAAATACGTGGAATGAAGCAAGGCTCAAAATAGCGTACCAACAATTTATTTGTCCGCTTTCGTAAATAACTTCTTCAGAATGAAATACAAAAAACACATCCAACATTAAATACACATAATAATTAAGTAATTATCCAATTAATCAATCATTATAACAATGAAGAAATAAAAATTATTAAAAAGACAAAATGTGAATCATTTAAAAAATGAAGCCACTTTCTGTTTGTTATTAATACATAATTTACGATGTTTTAAAAAACATTTAAGGTTGATGCATTCATTTAAACCTGGTGCTTTATCTGATTTTAGTTTAATCTGCCAAATGGCTTCCCGTTGTTCAAGATAACATTTAAAATCCCCTCCCCTTGGATCAACTAAACAAACTTCCAACACTGAAAATAAAAACTTTTTGAAAGAAGGACAATTAATGGAATGCTTGTACAATGCATTAGTACAATCTTTAGATCTTATAGCATATAAGTGTTCCTTAATACGTGTGCTAAGTTTCCTGGTTGTCATTCCTACATAAAATGCAGGGCACCCAGAACATAAGGAGATGTAAACAACATTAGTGGTATTACAATTGACCGAACCAGGTACCTCAAGGATGTTATCTATAGTAGAAACAGCTATGTAGGGCCCAACAGAAATAAATCTACAAATAGTGCACTGATAGCAACAGTGCATGCCCTTTTTACTAGAAACAGGAACAGTGACTGTGTGTTTGTTATTCTCTAAATTTTTTTTTAACATTAAATTCATTACGAAACACAAATTTAGGTTTATCACCTAAAATCCTATGGATATCAAAATTACCATGAATAACCTTCCAGTTATTCTCCAAAATGGACCTGAGGTGAAAGCTGTCACTACTCATTTCAAAAGAACAAATTAAACTAGGATCAACCGAAGGAATGGACTTAGAACAAAAAAGACCAACATGGTTGCTATATGGAGTAGCCAAAATTGCAGGAAAATCAGAAAAACGCTTGTCAAAAACCTCCTTGGCAATATTATCTAACATGGTAACATCATAACCTCTTTGAGAAAACAACTCAATGATAAGCTGAAATTCTTCAATTAAATCACAATCTTTAGTAGTCATGCGGCATGCTCTAATGAGTTGCCCTCTAGGAATATTTTTAATCATATGTCTTGGGTGCCCGCTAGAGAAATGTAAATAACCATTGGTGAAGGTTTCTTTACGATGAATCCTACTGTGAAACATACAATCAAATTGATCCCACCAAAAATGAACATCTAAAAAATTAACAGCTAAACATACATCAAATTTCAATCATTTTTAAATGATTCACATTTTGTCTTTTTAATAATTTTTATTTCTTCATTGTTATAATGATTGATTAATTGGATAATTACTTAATTATTATGTGTATTTAATGTTGGATGTGTTTTTTGTATTTCATTCTGAAGAAGTTATTTACGAAAGCGGACAAATAAATTGTTGGTACGCTATTTTGAGCCTTGCTTCATTCCACGTATTTCTACCTCCTTGTGGCAATTTGTTTCGTTGTTTTTCATTGGCACTTTTTTTGGTTTGGTTTTTGATGTGCTAAGCCATGGCGGAGGTAGTGGAGGATCCTTTGATGAACGTTTCCATTCATCCTACACCATCTACTGGTGATGAGAATTTGAACAGCTTACTTGTGGCAACTTTAGTTGATATACAAAGCTCTTTGAAGTTTTTGGTAGCGAAGGCTAATGGTAAAAAACTAGAACCTGTTAATTGTGTTTCGAGTCCTATTGAACTCTTTGAAGAAATGGACACTGTCGTTGATTTGGGTAACATTGTGGGTGTTAATGGTGAGCGTGAAGTTAAAGAACAGCGTTCGTATTTTCGCGCCAACAATACCGGAAATGTTACAGTTGAGAAACTGCTTAGTCTCGAAGAGAATCCTTTTGGAGGTAATGTTATCCTTCCTAAAGAAACACAACAGGATTGTTTTAGCGATCAACAAGAGCACCTACTAAGGCTTCTAAAGAGGTACAAATCTTTAGATATTGAAAATTGTTATTTTGTACGCTGTATTGAGTTAGGCATTGTGCCCAAAGGACTGAGGTTCTTTAAATGTCCTAACGGAGTTAACCTCAGTAATCCATTTTTTCAGCACTTAGTTACATTTTTTAATGAAGCTGGTTTGCGCTTTTTAAGATTACTGGTTGAGAACAATAAACAAAAGATGGTCACTCTCAGGAGAGAGATTGTTGTTCTTGAACAATATTTAAGGTCTAAGTTGTCTTTGAATAATTTCAGTAGTCTGATGCATCAATTTACACGTGATCTTGATCAACATTTGAGCGAGGTCACTATTCGTAAACAACAAAAAATTACTCGTGACCTGAGTTCGTTCAAAACAAATCTGCCTACGACCATTTTGCCATTAACAGTAAAGACACTGCCTTTAAAGGTAAAGGTATGTCCTTTAATTATAAACGTTCTCACAGTACAGCAACCAGCACTTTTGCAGTTGCCAGTGAAGCAATGTTTTTGGATGACAAACAGGACAGTGACCGAAACTTGGAACCATCTAATAACAAAGACCGAAGAGTCAATGACTGTATGCCAATGGTTAGTAACAGTTTAACTAAAGGTACTGTTTTTGAAAAAAACTCATCGGAGAATTTTTCCAGTTTAAACATAATTGATAAAGAGACAACTTGTGGGAACAAATCCTCTGTTGTTTCTTCTGACTCTTCTTCCGCTGGTATTTCCAAGAAAAACCAGGGAAATTTCAACAAAAAGACTGTACTGACTCGCAGTCTGACTTTTTTGGGGTCGACGTCCTCCGGGGACGAAGCCTAACAGAAAGTTTAGATTTTTTTTAATATTATTAACCTGTCTGACTTTGTTTTCTCAGATTTACAGCTTAAGGTTTTGAAACTTGGATTGAATTTTGTTCCTTCCCATAGGGCTAACTATAGTAGAACAGTGATTGATATTATGAAATTCACTAGGAAATTGAATTTATTTTATCTTATGCATAATTTACCAGATCACGGTAAATCTTTAATTAGACCCTCCTCCTTTAATCCTAGATTACATCATACCATTAAAGTTTTTGAGGAACAGTGTATTCAGGACGTTAGCAATTTATTGCTCAAAAATCATGCTTATATTTATCATAACATGACCATTGAAGAGAAATATGCCTTGTTTGATTTACAAAGATTAATTGACAAACTTAGGTTTATGAAGAGTGACAAGGGGGCGAACATTGTTATAATGATCCAGGATAAATATAAAGCTTGCATGTTAAAAATGTTGGAAAATACTGACGAATATGAACAGGTTGCTTTACATGTTATACATCGACAATTCCGAATGATACATTCTCACTTGTATGACTCCTTTATGTCAGGTGACATTACAGCTGAATTGTATGATTTTTGCGTTGTCACAGAACCCAAGATTGGTGTGATTTTCGGTATTCCGAAAACACACAAAGATCTTATCAATCCGCCTTTTAGGCCCATTGTTTCTTCCCCTCATTCCATCACTGAAGGGGTGGCCCTGGTGATTGATTCGGTCTTGGGGTCTTTACTCCTAGACCAGCCATCATTTACCAGGGATTCATGGCATTTTTTGAGTAAGCTACGAGGTTTCACTGAAACTTTTTCTTTTGATGCTAACAGGCACATTATTTTTACCATTGATGTCGTGTCCTTGTACACTTGTATTCCCCATGACGATGGGGTTGAAGCAGTTCGAGATTATTTGTGCAAAAAACAATGTTTTTCTGGTAATACCATTAACACCATTTGTATGTTTATTGAACTTGTCTTACAGAATAATTTCTTTTTGTTTGGTCAGAGTTACTACAAACAAAAAAGAGGGGTAGCCATGGGTTCTCCAGCTGCACCTGCCTATGCTAATTTGGTTATGGCATGGTGTGAGCTTGAGGCCATGCCCTTGTTAGAACAGAAATTTCAAGTGCAATTTTTTTGTAGGTTTATTGATGATCTGGTTTTCATCATAGAAGGGGGACCAGATACTGTTGAAAGATTTGTTTTTGAAGTGAACTCCCTTCCAGGTTTCTTAAGATTCACCAGAAGTGATGTAGGTTTAGCTGTTAATTTTTTAGATATTCATTTTTGGTGGGATCAATTTGATTGTATGTTTCACAGTAGGATTCATCGTAAAGAAACCTTCACCAATGGTTATTTACATTTCTCTAGCGGGCACCCAAGACATATGGTTAAAAATATTCCTAGAGGGCAACTCATTAGAACATGCCACATGACTACTAAAGATTGTGATTTAATTGAAGAATTTCAGCTTATCATTGAGTTGTTTTCTCAAAGAGGTTATGATGTTACCATGTTAGATAATATTGCCAAGGAGGTTTTTGACAAGCGTTTTTCTGATTTTCCTGCAATTTTGGCTACTCCATATAGCAACCATATTGGTCTTTTTTGTTCTAAGTCCATTCCTTCAGTTGATCCTAGTTTAATTTGTTCTTTTGAAATGAGTAGTGACAGCTTTCACCTCAGGTCCATTTTGGAGAATAACTGGAAGGTTATTCATGGTAATTTTGATATCCATAGGATTTTAGGTGATAAACCTACATTTGTGTTTCGTAATGAATTTAATGTTAAAAAAATTTTAGAGAATAACAAACACACAGTCACTGTTCCTGCTTCTAGTAAAAAGGGCATGCACTGTTGCTATCAGTGCACCATTTGTAGATTTATTTCTGTGGGGCCCTACATAGCTGTTTCTACTATAGATAACATCCTTGAGGTACCTGGTTCGGTCAATTGTAATACCACTAATGTTGTTTACATCTCCTTATGTTCTGGGTGCCCTGCATTTTATGTAGGAATGACAACCAGGAAACTTAGCACATGTATTAAGGAACACTTATATGCTATAAGATCTAAAGATTGTACTAATGCATTGTACAAGCATTCCATTAATTGTCCTTCTTTCAAAAAGTTTTTATTTTCAGTGTTGGAAGTTTGTTTAGTTGATCCAAGGGGAGGGGATTTTAAATGTTATCTTGAACAATGGGAAGCCATTTGGCAGATTAAACTAAAATCAGATAAAGCACCAGGTTTAAATGAATGCATCAACCTTAAATGTTTTTTAAAACATCGTAAATTATGTATTAATAACAAACAGAAAGTGGCTTCATTTTTTAAATGATTCCCATTTTGTCTTTTTAATAATTTTTATTTCTTCATTGTTATAATGATTGATTAATTGGATAATTAATTATTATGTGTATTTAATGTTGGATGTGTTTTTTGTATTTCATTCTGAAGAAGTTATTTATGAAAGCGGACAAATAAATTGTTGTTACGCTATTTTGAGCCTTGCTTCATTCCACGTATTTCTACCTCCTTGTGGCAATTAGTTTCGTTGTTTTTCATTGGCACTTTTTTGGTATCATTTTGTAAATGTACTGAAAGAGTTGTTGAAGGGAAGGATATGTTTATAAAGTCTTGTGTAGTAGGATATTAAAATTTATATGGAAGAAAGATAAAAAGAATTAAATGAAAAATTGGAGACCCATCACTCTAAATGACACAGATTATAATTTTTTTATGAGAATAACATAGAGGAAAATGGAAGGAAGGGTGAGGAACATTATAAAATGAAAAATGCTAGATATGAAATGCAGAAGGGGTGATGATTGCATTAGTTTTGACATATACAGATGATATAGTTGTAGTTACTAAGAACATCAAATGGATGAGGAAAGTGGTGTTTTGTCAGAATGGATGTTTAAAGGAAATGTCAATGACCTTGAATAAAGATAAAAGTAAGGGTTTGGGTGATGTAGTGAAAATTGGGAGTGTGCATTTTACATTGAATGAAGTGTATTTATTAGGAATAAAATTTGGGAAAAATACATAGTTATGGTGCAATGGGAGGGTTTGATAAAAGATTAGCATTCAGGAAAAAGGTTTATCTGGTGAATTCTCTATTAATGGGGAAAACAGCATATATGTGAAATGTTTATATGATCACAGATATTAAAAGCAAATTGTGCAATTGGTGTTTTCTTTAATATGAGGTTGAATATTAAATCCAATGAAAAGAAGTGTCTTGTATATGAGTGAAGATGAAGGGGACTGCTGTTACTAAATACAATTATTTATTTGGCTTACTTAAACTTGTATTGAGTACTAAAGTGGGGTAAAGGAAGAGAATGAGAAATTAATAGTGAGAATGTGTAAATATAAGTAAAAAAAGTTTGGAGAGGATGGTCAGAATAAGAAAAAGAGAAAAATAATATGTAAACAAAGAAATTCAAAATTATCAACTAAATATATTAACTCAAAAAATAAAAAAATGATACAGAGAAAGAAAGAATGTGATATAATATGATATAACAATATTATATTATATTATTATAGTAAACAAATGTAAAATGAATGAAAATAGATAATGTTAATCCACGGGAACATTTATCAGAAGAAGTGACTATAGCCATTTAAGTAAGGAAATGTAGTGTACCAACGTAGTAGAGTGTCAGGATTTCAAATGGAGGTTGGTGATAAATAATTTAGCAGTAAAAGAGAATATTCCATATGAAAGAAAAAGATGAAAGTGTGTTTATTTTGGGGGAGGAAGAAAAAATGTAGTATACTTGTTTTGAAATGTAAAAGAGTGGTGAAACTGGAAAATTTTGTGAATATTTTTGAGAATATTAATGAGATAAATAATATAGATATGAATATGATTATGTATGGGTATCATAAGAACAAGAAGAAAAACAGTGATAAGTGTAGATAAGAATTTATTTTATGCAATATGGGTTATTTGGAATGAAAGATAGAATGACATTTTGTTTACTGGGAAATGGGTTTTGGCAGATATATTGCAAAAATATTAGATTATGGTTGCAGAAGTATGATTGCGGGTCAATTATGGAACGATGACAACATAACAATAAGGATGATATAAGAAACATGATAAATATCAACAGACTAGAAATGTATATATGTAAATACATTTCATGTTGTGTTAAATAAAGGACCCCTCCTCTTTTCAATATGTGCTGTGGGAACTTTTGTATCCACTTGAATCACCATGAGCTCAAGCAGTTTAATGTCTCATCCAAAGGAGGACACACTCAGGAGTGCAGCACCCCCCTTCGGCTGTCAGCAGTTGATTGACCTGGTGTAAGGATAGAAACCAAAGTCTTCTGTTCCAAAAGTGAGAGTGCTACCTTTTGCATCACTGACACTGTTTTCTGAATCAAAATGTAACAGATTTGTGAGCTGCATTTATATCTGATAAACTGAGCAGTAGATAAACTAAAACTATACAATTTAATATGCAATGTGTGTTAACTTGGCATGAAACCTATAAATGTTTAGTTATAAGGTCTGTGGCTGTTCCCAGGTAAGAAGTCAAGAGTCTTAAAATACAGTTAGAAGATTCTTCAAAAAGATAACTGACTTAAAGCAAAAAAACAAGTTCATTAGTTTGTGAAAGTGAAAATCTGCTTCCTCATGACAAAAACAGCTCAGTAGAAGAAAACATTTGAGAAGGAATGCCACCTGGAGTTTTTGACTTGTAAGTTGTTTCAGCATCTTTGTCTTTCTGCCTGATATGTTCTTGAAATTATGCTACTGTAGTCAGGCTAGTAATTCTTTCAATAAGAGATAGAATTAATTATATCCTTAAACATATTTTAATTCATTGGATTCTATTCAAAAAGTTTATTTTCTTTTTCTAACTGCAGTTCATTACCTCTCTGTAGATTTAACTATAAGTTGTATTGCTTAACTTATTCTTCTCTAAGTAAAGTATTTTTATGTATTCCCATTTACAAGTTTTGTGTCTGGTCATCTGTTTACATATTTATTAATTGATAACAGGGTATGTATTACTAAAGGGCGATGAACTGCTGGCATCTACAGTTTACTGGCAAGACTGCTCTGTGGCATGCCACCGTTTGATTTTATTATTTGACTTGTTACTAGAATAAACAGTAACTGTGAGATCACCAGCCTAGTAGTCTGGGTCAGTGGCAGTTTACTAATATGAGCCAGTGCTGGAAAATAATATTAGCCTTCCTGGAAATCATGTGTGTGTGTGTGTGTGTGTGTGTGTGTGTGTGTGTGTGTGTGTGTGTGTGTGCATGTGTGCGTGCATGTGTGTGTGTGTGTGTGTGTGTGTGTGTGTGTGTGTATGCACACATGCATGTGTGTGTGTGCGCACGCTCGTGTGTGTGTGTGTGTGTGTGTGTATGCACGCCAGTGTGTGCGTGCGCGCGTGTGTGTGCGTGTGTGTGCGTGTGCGTGTGCATGTGTGTGTGTGTGTGTGTGTGTGTGTGTGTGTGTGTGTGTGTGTGTGTGTGTGTGTTTGTGTGTGTGTGTGCATGCACACACATGTGTGTGTGTGTGTGTGTGTGTGTGTGTGTGTGTGTGCGTGTAAGGCTATGTCTAAAGTACAGTTATTGTGAGCAATGACCCACTGTAAAGTATTTAAAATCAGAGAGAATGGTGGGAAATGGACATGGGGAGTTAAGCCAAAGAGCCTGCTAGTGAGGTGCTCAGAGCAGAGTGTATTCATGGGTTTGGATTGTGAAGGCCCATACCCAGATCAGTTCCCCATATTTCCTCCACACTTTTGTAGCCAGAATGCATTTAGTGAATTGCTTAAGTAATTTATATTTCTGTGCCTTGTTTATAATTTTATTTTTAGCACCAGTGGTGTAACTCAAGACCCATCAGTCTGTTGGTCATTCAGATTGGTTGGTACTGGTGGAATTCAAAGCCTATCTGAATAACCGTCAGCCTTTCTTTATTATCTATTTGCATGCTTTAACATAATTGTTTCTGATTCAGTTAGTAAAGAGAAAAGAAAGATTTTCCTAACCTCCCCACCATTAGAATAATACGCTCTACCAAACATTTTAACATAGACTTATTTCAAACTGAACTCAGAGAATGCAACTGGAACCCCTTAAAATCCCTTCCTCTTGAAAATGCAGTAATATACTTTAATATAACTTTCTTATCCATTCTTGACAAACATGCTCCCAAACATACCATCAGAATGAAGTCCAACATAGCCCCATGGCTCTCTAAGGAAACTAAAAATCTAATTCTACTTAGAAACAAAGTCTGGGCCAAATGGAGATGCCATAGAAATAGCTCTGATCTTCTTCATTTCCACCAGCTTAGAAATACTACTAAAAAAGCAATCATTACTGACAAAAAAAACTACTACTGTAAACTTCAACAAACTCATCAAAATAATCCAAAAAAGTTCTGGTCTTGTATCAATAGACTGTTTTCCCCAGGTAACTCTAAAACTCCCACCTCTCTTGATGCTGATCCAGATACCCCCCACCTAACTGCAAATGCCTTCAACTCTTTCTTCACTGACACTACACAGTCTCTAGCTAGACAACTCAACACTGATAACTCCAACCTTCCAATCAACCTAGCACACTCCTCCCATAACTTTAAACTACAACCCATCTCTACCTCTCTCATCTATAGACTTATTCATAAACTGAAGCCTTGTACCCCATCTGTTGACAAGCTTCCTTCTCTTTATCTCCAAAAAGCAGCCAAGGTAATCGCATACCCTATATCTATACTTATAAATAGGACAATCCAAGAAGGAACCATCCCAGACATCTGGAAGGTCTCCCACATGATCCCTTTACATAAAGGTGGGAACTCTATTGATTACTCTAACTATAGACCAATTGCTCTCCTACCACCCTTAGCAAAAATTATGGAGAAATGCATTCACCAACAACTTTTACAGTATCTCTCTCTCCACAACATAATAGCAAGCTGTCAGCATGGCTTTAGGCCTTATCATAGTACTACCACCACCCTCCTATCCTTTACAGACACTATCAATAGAAACCGCAACAACAACCTTCTCTCTTCTGCTCTCTTCATTGACCTCTCTAAAGCTTTCGACATGGTCAACCATTCCATCCTAATTAACATTCTTGAATCTCTCTCCTTTGATAACCTAGCCATTAATTGGTTCAGATCTTACCTCAGCAATAGGCAACAGGCAGTTCTCTGGGAAAATCAAATTTCTTCCTTGTTACCTGTCACCATCGGTGTCCCTCAGGGCTCCATTCTTGGGCCACTTCTTTTCTCTTTATTCATTAATGATCTCCATTTAGCAATTCCTCAAGCAACCTGCATTCAATATGCAGATGACTCCACCCTTATTTGCTCAGCTACTTCTCCAACTGAACTTTCTTCCCTTACTCAAAACATCTTCAAAACAGTAGAAACGTGGTTTACCAGACGTTACCTCCTACTTAATGCCAAAAAAACTAAACTCCTTCTCTTTACTCCCACTACTAGGTCCTCCCCCTTAGACTTCACAATCTCTTCAAGTAATGCCACTGTCATCTCACCTAACTCTACTACCAAACTGTTAGGAATAACCATTGACAATAATCTCTCTTTTGATCAACATATTAACAACACCATTAAAATAGTCAACAGAAAAATAGGATCCTTATATAGAATTAAGTCTTTCTTAACCACATCAGCTAGAGCCAAGATCGCTCATTCCCATCTAATCTCAACTCTTCTGTATGCCTCACCTGTTTTTACTAACCTTAAGAAAACTAACCTTAACAAACTTGCAACTTGCTACAATAATATTGCCCGATTCGTTACTGGAAATCCCTTTAGAACTCACCACTGTTCTAACCTGAAACAACTAGACTGGCTGGAATTTCAAAACCATCTGTTAATCCCCCAACTCCCAATTGCCCACAAAATACTGTACCAACCCAATAATACCCCTATACTCTCAAAACTTTTAATCCCATATAATAATCTCAACTCCCTTCGCTCTTCTAGTAAACTCATTGCCAGCTTAACAAAGTCTAATAACACAGCTGGTGACTCTCTATTTACTAATACAGCAGGAAGGAGCTGGAATCTGCTACCTAGTGATATAACACTAACTACATCATTGCCACTCTTCAAACAAAAACTCAAAAATTACCTCCAAAGTCACTGGCTATGTCCTTGTAGTAAACCTGACTAATCAACACCTATACCCTGTTTTTCTCTTCTTCTACCTTCTTCCTAACATTTAATAATTAGTCGTGTAACTAAGACTATCACTAAACCAAACTTTATTCAATGTATTGCTTAAATCCCTCAAGTCTGATGTAAATTATTGTACTTATCTCTTACTAGAGTGCATCTATTCACCTCTATAAGAAAGATTATGTTCTATGTTAACTTTCTGAAGTGTCTTTGATCTCTGAAATGTTACACTGTATCATATGGTTTTTAATCCTTTTTTACCATGTAATGATATATTTCTATTTGTATACGTTTTTGTTTTGGTTTTTTGGTTTTTGTTTGTATTTGTGTGGAGCTTTTCTCCCCGGGCCTCTACTGAAAATGGATATATATCCAGCTATACTAGCCCAGTCAACAAATGTAAAATAAAATAAAAATAATAATAAATATTATTAAGTTTGTCTTTGCAATAAGGGTTTCTTTGATGGCTAAAACAATCACAGTTATTCAGCTAATACTTTTACCATAAAATATATTTCTGTTTACACGCATGTAGCTAACATAGTTAAAATATTCTCTAGAAGTTGTATTTATCATAAAAAAAAAAAAAAATCAAGTCCATGTCACCCAAGATATGAAGAAGTCAAACCAAGTGTGTTAGAATGTTTATTAATTGTTATTCCTTTTGACCTTTTGCATTATCAATAATTCTTGCAAACAAAGGGAAACACTGTTTTTTTAATAAAATAAGTCCTGTTATTTCAGCAACAGTTGACAGTATGTGTAGTAATATAAACAAATAAGTATATCTGAATCGCAGAGTATAGGCTTTTAAGTCCTGCTATGTGCATAACCTAGTGCATAATGACTACATGTTAATAGTCACTAAATAAGATAACTGGCCATTGCTATAGAAGGGAAGCTCTCATCTGGAATACAAGTGACCCGGTTCAACTAACAAGGGAAAAGGAAAAAATCAAGTTACTTATGACCTGCTAGGGAAAGGCCATAGATTCAGCCACTGCTTACTATCATCTAATGGAGGCTGGGGTATTAGATATGCAAATTACGGTTCCCCTTCACAATCTCAAATAACTGAATGCTTGAAAATTCATAACTTGAAAGTGTAAAGTTGAACCAACAAAAATCCTGAAACCCACAAGCATGAAAACAAAAAACCCTGAACATACAGAACACATACACCACACAACACGCACACCATATAACTCACATCACAAAAACTACAAGCCCTACACTACATGCACGCAGGGGGTCAAGCCCCCCTGCCCCCCCACCCTACTTATATATTCTAACTCTGAGCTCGCACTAATACACAAAATAAAAAACACCACACAGACATTTTAAACTGCCTCACACACACACAAATACAGACACATCCAACACTCACACTCATACTCCCACCTCCCTACCCTAACCCACACACACAACTTACAAAACACACACATACACTCACTCACTTACCTTCACTTCCGTAAAACATCCTGACTCACACACTTCCCGTCCCATAGCTGACATGCATAAGCGCGAATTTGAGATATTTGAATTTGCGCTTACGCAGATTCACGCTTATGTGTTTTCGACTTTACAGTCTCGAGTTACTGAATTTCGAGCATTCGGTAATTCGAGATTGTTAAGGGGAACCGCAAATTACTATTGTTATACTGAGAAATGCACATGGATGCCAAGATTCACCTCTCAAGCTTCATGCTCAAGATGAATTTCTTGGCATCCATGTCTCAAGCAACTAATAAGCGGGTTATGGTCAGTCAGCCAAACCTAATCCTCTATATTATAAACTAGAGCTGGAAGAATGAACGATGTTGTAAAACAGTAAAAAAGATGTGTAATATTTTTATAATACAGCTATAGATGGATTCCAGTTAGGGAAAATAATCTATTATTAACAATTAAAGAACCTTGACAATGTTAAATAGAGATATCAAAAATGTTCATAAAAAGAAAGAGATAATGTGTTAAAATGAGAGGAGATCCCAATGACAGAAATAAATTACTCTCTAAAGACACTGAAGTGCAAGTAAGTAAAATGACACACATGTTGGATAAAAAAATACTTTTGAAAATAAATCAATGTAGAAGTTTAAACAAGATTTTATGGATTACAGTAGCAATTGATTTATATCTTATAGTGGCTGGTTTTATATATTTTTTAAACAAGGAGAGTAGATCAAACACACTTAGATGTTAGTTATATATTTATATGACTGTAATATAATGGAAAGGATGGTAGAATAAGCCCTAAACAAAGTAAGATAAGATACTTCCCTGGTCTGGATAATACAAATTGATTATTTTTTAAATACACATTAAAGAAAAATATACTGGATATACTAACCTACTTATTCCAACAAAGTTTAGCATCTGGAAAGGGGATAATATGCTCCTTATAGATAAAGATGGGGAATTTCATAAGATTAAAATGTTTAGGCCAGTAATCCTAACAAGTATTATGGGAAGTGTTTTGAGCAAGTCTTGATAATCTTATTGAAAAATGTAGTTCAATCTATGACTACAAACACAGTAAGTTTTATTTAGATGTAAAAAAGGCTATTGATAATAATATGGCTGTAGATACCATTTTCTTTAGACAAAAGTGCTCAATTCAGTACCACATCAGACTGTATTAGATGCTTTAGTAAAAGGGTAATTCAATAAGTATGCAATGAGGTAGATAATGAACTGGTTAAATAATTGAAAGTTTAGGGTATGTATGCAAGGGATAAAATCAAAAAAATTTGAAATAAGAAGTCTTCCATAGGGATGTCATTAGACTCTAGCTGTTTCTTTATATCCATCATTAGTTGTCAAAAAGAGTCTGATTGCTGAATTATGACATCTGTAAAGGATCAGTATGAGTTACAGATGTACTTAGATAAATCATATAAATGGGCACATTCAAAATGAATTGTGTTGAATGAAACTAAAAGCAAAAAATGCTAATGTTCAAGCTGCTTCAGCCGTTTCACAATGACCTTAGGTGAATGCTGAATTAGTTAATGAATGTGAGGCATCTACATCATCATATCAACGCCCCTTGCCTACAAATAGTGCTAAGTGCTGTGAAATGGGTTTTCAACATGGCCAATGTGCAGTTTGGTTGAAACTACCAGAAGAAGTGGTTGCAAGGAAACGCGAATGGTCGAGGGGCCATTCTGTTCAGAGGAAAAGAGGAAGGAGCAGGAGCAATCTTGATTTGCAGGGCAAATAACACAAACAGGTACTGTGAATGAGAACTGTGTTGTTAATTTGTCACAAATGGATTTATCATTGGCCAATATTTCTTTACTAAACAGGGGGTGTAAATTTATTCCTTCTGCCCTCAAAAGTTTGAGCAATGCTCTGATGGACCTAAAGTTATTCATATACAATTTAGACCTAAAATTAGTGTTCAAGGTGGCAGTAAATGTTAAAAATGATAATTGTAAATGATCCAGTACATTTGTACCTATTAGCCATCCAATTGTGGCCACATTTCATAATATTTGTGAAGCACAGATACTTAAATTATATAATGATGGACTGTTTAAGAAATTTTATAATTTGTCTAAGCTAGAACGTGACTCTTTAAAGAAGCTTGAACGAAATGCTGATATTATTATCAAGGAAGCGGACAAAGGTGGTGTTGTTGTCATTATGGATAAAATGAAATACCTATGTAATATGTATACTTTTTTAGCTGATAGCAATGTTTTTAAAGTAGTGACCAATGTTGATGTGAATAAATGTATTAGTGATATTAATATAGCAATATTTGATCTGCAGGCAATGAATGATATAAATGTTGAATTATTTAATTATTTTACTGTTCCCTCACCTAAGATTCCGATACTCTATGGGTTGCCCAAAAACTACAAATGTTAATCAACCCACCAATGAGACCTATTGTCTCAGGTAGGGGTGGATAATGGAACCCATATCAATGTTTTTTACAGAATACCCTTACTAAATATTTACAGTTTGTAAAGAGCTATATAAAGGATACTAGTGATTTTTAACACAACTATATGACTGGTTTCATGGAAGTGGAACGAGTAATTTCAAATGGTTGTATTTAATATACAATCACTTTTTACTGTAATACCAAATTCATATTGAATAGATTCTATTAGGGAACTGTTACATAACTATGGACGTTGTACAGGGAGATTTATTGAATCGTTATGTGAGCTATTAGAATTGGTTTTGAACAATAATTACTTTGTTTTTGATGATAAAATACTTCATCAATTTCTAGTGTAGCAACTGGGATTCCCATTGCTAATACCTATGCTAATTTGGTACTTGATAAATGGGAAAATTAGTTTATATATAATGGTCCTATGCAATACTCAATGAAAGTGAGCTGTTTTAAGCATTTTCTGAATGAAATACATATGGCAAAGTACAGGTGATGAATTAGACTCTTTTCTAGAATATCTGAATTCAAGTACCAATTTTTTGAAATTTCCTATGAATAGGTCTATAAATAGTATTAATTTCCTTGATGTTTCCCTATTATATGATGGTGTTAACATGCAAACAACAGTCTTTAAAAAATCAGTACATAGGAATAAATTTCTGCATCAGAGCAGTATGCATGCCCCCTATGTTTTTAAAGGAATAGCTAAGGGGCAATTTATGTGACTGAGCAGATTAAATACTGATATGGATAAGTGTAATGAACAAATGCATGAGTTGAAACAGGAACTTGTTATGAGGGGTTATAATAAAGCAATTTTAAATAAAGAAATGGACGATGTTTTAAAATTAAGACAGACTGGGGCTAGACCCTATTTTGGGGTAGGTTGTGCTGAAAGATCAATTGAAGGACAGGTTTTGTTATAGAAAGAAGATAAGTTATGCTACATAACTACATTCAATAGAAATACAATAGATATAAAAAATGTTATTAATAATTGGGGTATATTGACATCCTTACCTGATTTACATAGTATTATGGGTAATACTCCCAGTTTTTCTTATTATAATTGTCCTAGCTTGAAACAAAAATTATGTTATAAAGATATGTATACAATTAAAGAAAGAGAAGCCTCTAACAAAGTTGGTACTGTCTCATGCTATAATTGCTGTTGTTGTAGTTCCATTAATAAAGACACTATGTTCATTCATCCTAATACTAAAAAGAAGTTTATTTTTAAATGTTTTGCAATATGTAATTCTACAAATATAGTGTACCTTGCAACTTGTAATATATGTACAGGTTTCTATATAGGAAAATCGACAAGGAAACTGAAGGATATGATGATAGAACATAAATCGAATATTAGAAGGAATATTTGCATGAATTCTTTAGCTAAGCATACTAATGAATGTGGAAGTGACCATACCTTTACATTTAGGGTAATAGATAAAGTTTTTAAGAATATGAGGAGAGGCAACATTAATAATAAACTTGAGATAAAGGAATATGAATGGAATATTCGAATGCAAGCTGATTCTGCTCCTGGGTTGAACCAGACAGTATCAGTGAAACCTATTTTATATTTTAAAATATAAACAAATGTGTCTGCATTAGATGTTCTTTTGCTTTAAGATTTTAAACCTTAATTATACTAATTAATGATTTTATTGGTTGTGTTCTCTTGTAATTACTTTATAAGGGTGATATGATTTGTTAATTTTATGCACTGATGAAGGGTTGTTGAGCCCGAAAGCTTTGTTTGTTATATTAAACTTCTTTGGTGAATTGCGTTGTCAAGTTCATTTTTATCTGATAAAATCTACAGCAACAAGATGGACTGAAAGCCAAGCAGAAGGTAATGCGGGGTTGGTAGTCAATGTTGAGGAATATGTCATGACAGAGACATGATATGATGTAGCACCCTACTGACAGTTACAAATAGGCATACAATTTTTCCTGATATGTTTTCTGCAGTATGATAAACTATCCCCGGGATTCATGAAGCTTGTGCCAGGTGCAGGCGTAGCGTTGGCATTCTAACACCAAAGATGGCCGACGAACGATTCATGTATGAGCTGTTCCCATGTGCACTACCTGCGTATGCTACGCCCACACAATGCCTGAGCCTTGTATGCGAATTACCCCATGTGTAGCAGTGTAGCATGCAAATGAAAGTATGTAGTGATTCAGGAAGTGGTGCAGGCATAGTGTAAGCATGCAGAAATGTAAACCGTAGAAAACAGTTTACATTTTTGCAAACATAAAATTGGAGCCATGACAGCTGACCAAACACATGTATTATATTGTTAATATATGCCAATGGCTAAATATATAGCCACTGGCATAAAAAATGTATAAAATATAAAATTAACATTTAATATATATAGTCGCACTATCGCGATGTGGAAGCGTAGGGCAGCGGTGTACTAAGAGGATTGCAAGGAATATATAAAAATATAGAATAAAACTGCAATGAAACACATATCATGATTTCCCCATAATAGTCAATGGCAGGCATGCTACACCATACGCATGGCGCAAGGGTTGCTAAGGGGCAGTGACAGTGTTATGCGCAGTAGCCAGGAATTAGTAGGCAATGCCATGCAAATGAGAGGCATAATAGTGAATTGCAGATTCCCCACTGGTGTAAGGATGCACCTCACAGCATAGCATTACAACACCGAGGTGAGCTCTTGAGATAAAGATGACATTAAGAGAGCCGTGTGTCGCCATTGCTGTAAGCACATTGGAGTATTGCTAAAGCGGTCTGCCCCTAGCTAGGCAAAGCTGCAGGATAGGGGTGTATCGAATTGCCCATAGCTATGCTTAGCTGAGAATACACAAGGTAACAGAGTATGCATGGGAACTGAGATGAAAATGTGCATAAACCTGGTAGACGGGTATGCACGGCACGCACTGCAGCTGAAGTTGGAAAGATATAGGAAAGAAATAAGAAAATGTGGCAGCTGTGAAATTGGAGTACAAATGATTAATTAACACCTAAGAGCCTACAGTGGGCCATTGACAACAGCTAACAAGGCTGCAAGCAGCTATCTGCAGAACAGGGAAGGGGAGGGGCTGTACTACAAAGAAAACAGCAAAGTGTCAAAGTAGAACAAAGCCGATATGCAGTATATCAGCTACAAGGCACATTTTGCCATGACTGGGTAGGGAAAGTACAAAACAAGAAAGACGGCAGGTGGATGCATGCCTGATAATGGGAGGGGATCCAGGTCTAAAAGTGAATTAAAGGGCAACAGATTAATCAAGGCAGGCAAGTAGATCTCCACAGTAAAGGCCCCACACTTGCAGTACTCATTGCAAAACCCATAATTAAGACACGCAACAGCTGGAATAGCTCATACACACCCACTTACATCAGCAGCATCCATAGCACAATACTATAAAGTGTGAAAGCACCTCACACCAGTGGTGTATACAGACGGGGAACTTTTATTATGTACATGTTAGGGGCTGCCATAGCTTTGATCCACCAGCATGTGTTGGAGACTGAAGGTGGTGTGGAAGATGATGCACATGACCACCGCAGGCACCAGAGGAGGAGAAGAGTGTTCAGACCCAGGGTAACCTACCAGGGGCTACATGATCTGGAGATAGTAGAGTGTTACAGGGTGGACAGGGACACCCTACAGCAACTTGTGGAGCTGTGCCGGCCATACCTCAGAGCTAGAACAAACAGAGGGAAACCCATCCCAGTGAATATGAAGGTATGTGTAAGCCTGAGAATACTAGCTACAGGTATCTTTCAAAGACCAGCTGGGGATATCATGGGGACCTCACAGGCATCAGCATCCAGGGTACTACACCAGTTCCTGGATGCCATGTTATCACATGCCAATGAGCACATATACTTCCCCCGAATGCAGGAGGAGTTGGCCAGCAATATGCGTCTCATCCACCATGTGGCAGAATACCCGGAGGTACTGGGTGCAATAGACTGCACGCGCATACAAATCAAGTCACCACCCGGTGAGCAGGGTAGGCACTACATAAACCACAAAGGCTACCCCTCCATCAAATGCCAGGTCGTGTGCAATGCCCAGGGCATTATCATGGATCTGTGTGCTGGCAGCCCTGGAAGCTATCACAACTCCCACATCTGGCATGCCTCACAGCTGTATTGGTTATTTGCCAGGGGGGGGAAATCCCAAATGGCCACCTGATGGGGGATGCTGGCTATGCACTGGAACCGTGGATGATGACTTCCATCAGAAATGCACACACACCCATGCAGGAATGCCATAATGAGGCACACGCACAAACCAGAATCATCATAGAGCATGTGTTTGGGATGCTGAAATCACGGTTCCATTGCTTGGACATATCTGATGGAGCCTTGCAGTACTCTCCATGCACATGTGCCCACATCTTCATAGTGTGTGCCATGCTACACAATATGATCCTGTGGAAACAGCTACAGCAGGGACAGAATGGTGAAGGCCCTCACAGCCCACCACCATTACCAAAGGCCCCACAGGCACAGAGGTACTCAGACTATGAACACCCTGAGCCAGCCTCAGTAGGCAGATAGAGACATGCCCAGTATGCCCATTCCTTGGCAAAGAGGGAACGTATAGCACACACACTGAGTTTAGGCACCTGGGGACTGACACCTTTCTCCACCTACACACACAGTAAAAATGGATGGCACACACACAAGACTACCTGTAAATTGTCATGTATAGGCAGTCTACTGTGTGCGTCCAACATAGGCAGCCCTCAACTATTGCACACACAACAGCCATTAGCACAAGGTAAGTCAACACCTGAACAGTAAATTAAGCTATCAGCATATGCAGATACTGTATGTATAGATTCATAGGCAGGTACTTGGCCAACTGCCAGAGGCCATTCATAAGGCCTGCCAAAATGTGTCAGGTTTTGCCACCCCATTGATTCATTAACTGTCCCTCTGTGTAGCAGAGCCAATGGCGGGATCCCTGGGGTGCATCTACTGTTCCCCATCCACCCTTCAAGGTTTCTCTTGCAGAGTGTTAGCGAAGGGCTCTGTATAATGTTGTCAGGGATGTTGTTCCAAAGTATGGGGAGTGTCTGTGACAGAAAGCTGTCCCTCCAGCATCTTCCAGTCATTGTTGTGGCAAGGTTCCACTCACTACAGTGTGTGGCTCACTGTGACATGGATTCCCATAGGTGAAGCATATCCATCAAGTCTGAGTTCGACATGACTGTGTTGGCCAGCGGAGATCATCTCTGGGTAAATGAGATGCCACTGAGTAAAGCAGGAGTTTATTCAGGCTGGCTGCATAGGCCATATGTTGGAGGCCAATATTCCCCTTGGTGAGGTACATTCGTGGATCCCCCCCAGCTGTTGGACGTGTCCTCTGAGGTACATCCCACATGGGTTATTATACCCTATGATGGGGCTGATGAGTGATGAGTAAAGGGGCACTATAACTCCAGTATGTCTAGATGGGAGTCCTTTAGTAATCCAATGGCCTGCATAGAAGGATATCCTAACTACTGTGGAGATATGATTGTCAAAGGGGAGATCACTGTCTACCTTAGTCCCCAGATACCCCATTACCTCGTCTGTATTAAAGTGGCTGCCACTTATGTGTTAATATGTGGGTGCCAATTTCACAATAGAATGACCATGCAGTTAGTGGCACTTGGCTAGAGGCCGTGTCGTTGGCACCCTGTGATGTTCTCTGTGAGGCCCCTTGAAGGTTGTCTGTGTCAGCTGGACTATCAATCACGGCTCACAGTTCACAGTCATTGCCAAAAATGGTCTGCTGTAGTCCACCTGTGTTTGCCTGTACATCTGAGATGTATATGCCAAACAGTAGGGCTCCCAGGACTGATTCCTGTGGGACACCAGTCGTGACTGTTCAAGAGTTGGACCTGGAGACCACTAGTCGTACCATGTGGGTTCTGTGTGCAAGCTCGTTGGCAACCCAACCTGTGATGTATGGGTGAATGTACAGGCTGGTATGTTTATCAATAATACCTGACTGGGGCATGGTGTCAAAAGCCTTGATGAGATCCAGGTAGTCTGTGTGAACCACCTCCCCCATCATCTAATGTCCTGGTGACTGTATGTAAGACATCAAACAGGTTCAGTAGGCATGAACTGCACTCAACCAAGCTGACCTAGGTTGGGTCACGTATTCGGAGGTTACCAATGTCATTGTTAATGAGTGCCATGAGGATGCGAACCATACCATTGCAGACCACGCTAGTCAGGCTTATGGGGTGGTAGTTACCATGGTCAGTTGTGATTCCACCTTGATAGAGTGGAATAACCATTGTCATGCGCCATTGTATGGGCATGTAGCCTGTGGAGAGGCTGAGGTAGAAATGCTTAATTAGGTGGGGAGCAGGTTGTCTTGTACAGTTTGCAAGATGCAGTCTGGATCAACATCTGCCTCCATTGATGCAGTATTCTGCTATTAGAGAGGGCCATTTCCAGCTGTGTGTCTCTGATGGTTGGGATACTGTACCTTTCGGGTAATGTTTTGGGCTCTTTAGAGGGTGAAGTATGCACCGAATGTATCTGCAAGGATGTTGGCGATATCAGTAGGGTCAACATATTTTGTGCTATATTTCACCGGCACAGTGCAAATTTGTGTGTCACCATGTAGATCCTTGACATAGCCAAAGAAGGCTTTGTGGTTATCTTTCGAATCCTTGCGTATTCTCCTGCTGATGTTAGCCTTGGATGATGTCATGAGGAGCCTATGTATCATACTAATAGTGGTCACGGATGTCTGTCCTTCATGGGATTTGCTGTGTGTCTGGAACACTGTCCTACTTCTGTAGTATAGCCTGTTTATTGCAGAGGTCCACCAGAATGGTGTCCTTGTCTAGGAGGAGTGAGTCTTGGTTTATCAGTGATGGCATGATCCATGCATCCGTGTAGGTGCTTATAGACTGCATTTATAAATCTGTCTGTATCTTGAGCAGTGTTTCCCCTTAGCATGGGGGCTGTGAAACTCCCCTCCCCGTCACTAATAGTGTAAATTTAGCTGTAGGAAAGGTATACACTGTGGTATCTGTGGGTGGGGGAGATGCTAGGATGTGGAAATAGTGAATAGTTCATGGTCAGATCTAACCAGTGACCGGTTAACCTCCACTGTGGTGCACCTGTTACCCATGTTGGTGATGACCACATCTAGCAGTTTCTACCCCACATTAGGGAGGTTACCACCTGATACAGGGCATATGAGGTGATACATTCCAGGAAGTGCTGGGCCTGGAAGTGAGTACCGGAGTACGTTTCCCAGTTAATGGTATGGTAGTTGACATCATCCAATGCAAGGGTGTGCATTAGGACTGTCATGTTCTCCACTGTCTCCAGGTAGGTGGAGTGGAGTTCCTAGGTCATGGAGGGTGATCACAGAGGTATCATGCTGCCCCACTAACCTGGAGGTGTAGGTATCCCTGATGAATATGGATACAGACCCTCCATGTCTGTCAGTCCATGTTCTGTGGCTGAAATGTGTGGTATGGGTTGTAGACTGGTAGTGCTGGTGTGCTCTCAGGAGCCTTAAGACAGATTTCAGTTAATGCATAGATGTTGATGTTGTCCATCCTGAGGAGTGCTTTGAGTGCATGCATGTTGTGATCACAACCCCTGGTGTTGAGTAGCATAATCCTCACTGAATCTGCTATTGTGCTGTTTACAGAGCTGGTATTCACCTTCAAGACTCTCCTAAATAAGGTGCCATGGGGGCGCCAATAGCCTTGGCCAGTATTCCAAAGCCTAAGGCTGACACATAGGCCGGTATGGTATCATTGCATGCATGTTCCCCATCTGTGCTAGTTTTTCATCTCCCCTGTAGGTAACCTACTGGTAAGCAATGGAAAGCCTTAAACTTCTACAAGTCTTCCAGCTTTTAAGATAGGCTTTTGGAGTGACTAAGTATTAGTGTTCTGTATGTTCTTGCTGTACTCAACTGTTTCCTGACTACATGGTGTTTACTCACTGTATATTGTGATCTGAAGGTCTGTTTATTCACATATTATGGCTGTGATGGCCTGCACGTTAGAAGTTCACAGATAGCCTACTACCTATCTGCCCAAGGGCAATTAGAAGCATAGCTACAGTGTGTTGGCCTTCCCTGCACCATTGATGAAGTAACTGAGCCTCTGTCAAGCATAGCCAATGAAGCAATCCCAGGCAGAATTGCTGGAAGCTGTTGAAGACTAGGGTTGTGGAGGGTGATAGGGGCACTTAGTGATCTAAAGAGGGCATGTTAGTGTGGCAATTCAACACCATTCAATTCCCCCAACAGGTCTTGCAGCTATCAAACTGGACAGGCTCCCCCACCCCCTGGCTGTATGGTTCTGGGACACATGATCCCAGGGGTGTATAGTCTGTTACCCATTCACACAACAAGGTTTCCCTTGAAGTGTGTCAGTGAGGGGCTATGCCTAATGAAGTTAGGAATGTAATGTATTGTCTCACAGTACATTTATTATATGTTGTTATTTCAAGAGTACGTGAAGCTCAGTGAGTTTGGGGGCCTCCGCCCTTTGCTTAGCTTAGCTTACACATAGAAATCATCTAAATAGGAAATAGGCAGAAGCAATGTTAATGTCAACAGTGTAATTGTTACAGCATCTGCATAGTATCTGTGCATTCAAGGTTACAATCCCGGTAAAGGCAGGGATGTTTATCATGTGCAAAAGTATACCTTAACCACAGCTTGCATATATAGGTAGTAATCGTCTGTATAATAAACATTCGAAACATCCATATAAAGCCATGTGTGCTGGAGAGTGCAGTCAACAGAGAATGTAATGTTATGTCAGCACATAGTGAAATGTTACATCACTGAAATGTATATATCCGGAGTAGTTAGTGGATGTGGCCGTGTTTGTGTGCACAGGTTATACATTACAAAGTTTGTTTGTGTTTAACCGCTGCTATAATGTCAGACAAACACTTTTAAACATGCTTACAACTGCTTAAATGAGCCTTTTTCTGCAGTAAAAAACATTTGTAAAGCATCGCAGGTGTCGAACCCTGGACCATGCACACTACAGTCATGGGACTTACCACAAAGCCATCCAAGGTGTACACATGTTTCATGGTCTTGAGACTACACATTATACCATATGCATCTCACTGTAATGATCACAAATGGGACAGTCACTTTGCATACATATGTACAGTACATTGTAATTTACTGTAGTTTGTGAACCAACACATTCCAGTCTACATATGTATTACTGTTACAAACTAATACAATATATATATATATATATATATATATATATATATATATATATATATATATATATATGTCAATGATGTCTGCACATATATATATATATATATATATATATATATATATATATATATATATATATATAATACAGTTACATCAATAGCCATATATATAAACATCTATGAACACACTTCATGACGCAGAAGCACTCCAAAGTAATTGGAGTGTACACAAAAAACACATGCAGCTCTGGTATTATAACAATATTAACCTAATTCACCATAGAAGGGGTGGTTGTTGTGTATGTGAAGACTGGGGTGGGGGAGGAATGATGGGTAATGCAATCATGCATCAAGGAGGGCCTGAGATGGATGTCCAATAAGTGAACTGGAGGGGTATACATGGAGTATGGGGACAATATAAAAAGGACACAAAGCAAGAACCTTTCTCATTCATAATACACCCTGTCATGTCACATTGCAACACCTAATTTCACATACATATGAACATTAACTTGTATCAGACATATGTACACCAACTGACTGTCACATTTGTTTTCAGTAGTGAGGAATGTCTGTAGTACAATGTATATTCTTAATGCCATAACATTTGTACATATCTCAAATGCCTTTGTGGTAAAGTCAGTGACTGTGGTGTTCATGATCCTAGGTTCAAGACCTGCACAGGCTGTTAGGTTATTTTGAGGGCCATAATAAGGGCTTTTGGATGTAGGTGGATTAAAGCACTCATAAGCAGTTGTAAGTGGGTTTCCATATGTTTGCACGACAGTAAGCGACGCTGAAACACGGTAAATGGAGAAGCGCTTCACACGTTTGACCTTTACTTAACGTCACACAGACCATGGGCAAGGTCTGCAAAGCTATGGAAAGGATCATCATGGACCTCATAAATAAAGATATTGGGGACCTACAAACACTGGATCCTACCCAGTTTGGCTTTGTTAAGGGCAGATCCTGCCTCTTAAAACTGGTTGATTTCTTTGAAACAGTCACCAAGGCCATTGATGAGGGGAAGGTGGTCCACACAGCCTACCTGGACCTCGCAAAAGCCTTCGATACAATACCCCACTCGGGCATTATAGATAAGCTCACCAGCTTAAATATAAATCCCTATGTCACTAGATGGATTGCAAACTGGCTCAAGGACAGAACCCACATGGTTAGAATTGCTGGAGCCATGTCAGACTCCAAACCAGTTACAAGTGGTGTCCCACAAGGCTCAGTCCTGGGACCTCTCTTGTTTGGTATATAGTTCTCGGAGGTACAGGCCAACATGGAAGGACTGTGGCTGACCAAGTTCGCAGATGACTGCAAACTGGCCATAATCGACTCTCCAGTCGACACAAGCATCCTCCAAAAGGGCCTCATAGAAACAGACAACTGGTGCCAGAGCCATGGCCTCAAGCTAAATGCCAAAAAGTGTATAGTCATCCCCTTTGGCAAAAACAAAGTGCCCACAAATTACCACATAGGTGGTAATCCATTAAGTACAGAAGAAGTAATTAGGGACCTGGGGACCCAAGTTGATAGCAATCTCTCATTTGACAACCACGTGGCCAAAGTGGTTAGAAAAACATTTTATATAGCCCACCTAATCATGAAGGGATTCACATCTAGATCAGGGGACATCATCGTGCCTCTTTACTCCTCTCTCATCAGGCCCATAATTGAGTACAATGCCCCTTTTGGGATGTACCTTACCAGACACCTGCAGCAACTGTAAAGACACCAAAAGTACCTCACCAAGAGGATCAAAGGGCTCAAACAGATGCCATATGCTGCCTGGTTAAAGAAACTCCAGCTCTACTCAGTGGCATACCGCCTGTTCAGAGGCGATCTGTGCCTGACGTATAAAGCCATGTCCAACCCGGAATTAATGGACATGCTGCACCTCCGAAAATCCAAATCCCATCAAGCTACGCGCTCGAGAGACTTGAACCTCAGCACTGAAATAAATAGGACATGCTGAAGGGACAGATTCATAACCCAGAGGCTCCCTTCACTCTGGAATAAAATCCCAGTCCAGGTTAGGCAGAGTCCCTCATTGACTCTCTTCAAGAGGAATCTTGATGAGTGGATTGGAGATCGTAGGTTTACCCCGGGTATCACTTCTGTGTCACTGTTAGACAGAGGCACAGTATACTAACCTCGAAAAAGGGCATAGCAAAATAAATTTAAAATGGGTGGCGAAAGCCAAACACATTCTGGCTAGGCTTATAAATGCCCTAGGGCAGATAGCCTAGTATGAACCTATGAACCTATGAACCTATGAACCTATGAACCACATAAATGTGCATTATTCACACTTTCCCTACCAGTGCCTAGTCTGAGAGGTAAAATAATAACACCTTCCAGGAGTAGAACCCACAACTATGTACTCCATCCTCAGAGTAACCTAACACTAAGCTACCTGGGATGTACCTATCTCAGTTGTGTATGCAGACAGGTTAAAACACAAAAGGGAGGAATGTGTTGAAATAGGACAACCTGCCATGTACCCAATTAAAGGTGTATGCTCATATATATATATATATATATATATATATATATATATATATAGAGAGAGAGACATAGAGACATGTTGATATATACAGGTCTACATATATATATGTAGATATATAGATAGGTTAAAAACATCTACACATCTATGGAGGTACAGATAAACGTATGCAATAATGTATATATCTATATACATATACACACACACACACATTTATATATATGTGTATATATATATATATATATATATATATATATATATATATATATATATATATATATATATATATATACACACACACACACACACACACACACACACATATATGTATATATATATATATATATATATATATATATATATACACACACAGACGTACATGCCTGTAGACAGCATCCAAAGTGGTCATATCTGAGTATTACATGGACCATAGCAATCACACATTCCGTCCGTCCCCCAAACAATATGAACATAACATATGAAGAGTATATGCCAATACACTATTACAAATATGTTCTATGGACACAGTCACCCCCACAACTGCAATGACTGCAAATTTCCATGACAGAATTACACAGACAGCTTTCATTTTGCAAAACTTTATTACATTCCGATGTATTGCCAAAAGGATTGAAGGACTAACAGTACCTGCATGCTATACAGGAAGCATTTAATAGTGCCTTAATGAATCAGCCTGCAATTACCATAGTATTAATCCACTAAGGGATAGGTGTTCACATAGGGAAAGAACACCCACACACATATAGATGTTGTATAAAAGGGGTTCCTACACACCTGCATGTGCTATATACACCCACCAACATCTACCGCACAACCAAAATAATTACATCAATACATACTGTCATACCATAACCATTTATGCAACTACTGTACAACATCTGCTGAAACCTTAATATACTTGGGCACAGACACACTAGCATGGCCCTATGTGAAATAGTTGCCGTTATACAATTGAACAGCTGCTGATGTAATAAGGTTTGTATGAACTAATCCCATTTCAGAGGGTTGAAAGGTTCATACACCAGGAAGTTTTACCGAGTGCTGATTATCAGCACAGTATGATACACACTGACACCAAACTAAATATGTCTGGTAAGCACACTGTAAACCCCCCTAACATTATATGCATAGCTATGCAGCCCTGAGCTGGGCAAACAACCTGGCCAGACTGAAACATATGCAGAAGTATTAGGTACAAACAAACCCTGCACAAGTAGAAATGTTCAGAAATATAACAGTAGTGCTCACATTTAGACCACATCCTTTAGGCATTACACACAATATATTACTGTTTGTGTCCATACAGCAATAGATTCCAAACAAAACTTCCACGCTGTATTCCTCACAAGTAAGGCAAAGGGACAATGCCCAAGTGGATTACTCAGTTATACTCCACTGCAGCCATGGTATTGGCCAAGGCAGTAGCAGCGCAACTGATGTGCATGTAATTAGCTACTTAGGAACACCAATTGGTCCTCGGGATAGCACGTTACTAATCTGTAACTATAAAAGGTTGCCTTGTTACACATTCAAACCATCTGTATCTACCTGTAGGACAGTACAAAACACTGAAAGACAAACCAAAAATGAGTATTATACTAGTTAATAACACCTCTGATTACTAAGATAGTATGTATAACATGTATTATGTCTGTGTATGTAGTAAGTGTACTGTAAGAATTAGTGTAATCAATGCACATAGTGGAAATAGCTATCTTGTAGCGATGTAGAGTTGAGCAGTGGTAATGCTTGTAGTATTCTATGTGTGTACTGCTGTAGGTCACATGGCACACTCCACATACACCACAAGGGATGATATGGGCTTGGAACCCACCAATTTGCTTTCAGCCACTGTCGGTGTCAGGATTGGTCCAACAAGTATGTGCTATAACAGGGGATAGCATATGTCGATATATTGTAACAGTTGACATATGTATGGGTGTATAAGTAAGATGAACAAGTTAAAGGTGGGGTTATCATGAAAATATGGTGTGCATTGTGGGATATTGTGCCAATAACTGTGTAATGAAGAGTATTCTAGGCAGATCTGTATTCTATTCTACATAGCAGTTCTGTTATGTTATGCAAACAGTAGTTATGTCTATTGGCAATTACAGTACTCAATGACAGGATACATAGCATTAGTATTCATCTGACAGGTTAGCAGCATGATAGCAAAGATCATTGGAAGAGCCAGGTAACTATCCATGCACATAACACATGTAATATCCACCTGTCTACTATCGTTTGCAAGCAATAACAGCTGTGCATGTGTACATGCTATGCAAATGTGTAGTGACGCTTGTTACAGGGCTGGGCCAAATGGCTATGTGCACACCTACATAGAGTGGATATTGAGAGTACAGACACACTGGTTGAACTACCAGGTTTGTGTAGCCCAACCTCTCATTGCCAACCTAACAGCTGCCTGCACAGACTGTATGTAAGGTAGTGCACAGTACTGATAATGAAACAGGTTGCATATCAACTTTAACTCCAGTGTAACATCAGCAGTAGGAGTGTAAGATGTAGGAGACAGCTGCCCATGTGTAATAGCTGCATCATAGGTGATGGCTCACACTATCTGATTATATCCTGATCATGTTGATAATGGCATCAGAGTCTATTGATACATACTCTGTTTGGAGAGTGGGTATCTGTGCCCAACAGAGCTCATGGTCTTGGTGGATATGTGAGTATATACCCAGAGAAGGAAACAGACCTGTAGACACTTGCATCATCTGTAATCAACTAACAAGATGTGATGTGCTCCTCAAAGGAGGATTGCTGCTAAAGGTAGCTACAATGTTTCCATAATAGCCAGTGTTGTCATGTCCATAACACAAATATTTACATGTGAGCATCACAGTCTAAAAATCTTCATAGGCAATATGTAAACTAAATACAGTACTTGTAGTACTGACTGCTCATACAGGCATGTCCACTAGTCAGCTACTGGTGTTTCCTAATGTCAGCTTTGTGTATGTGGCCACCTTGGGAGAATGTAATCTCTGTGCCATGTACACTGCCAGACCCACCTAACACCACACCCCACACATTGTTTGGGATGCAGCTACAGGGGTAAGCTGGAAGGCAGCACAGTCTATAGCCATGACTGGACTGTTCAATCATGAGGTGTAGGTTAACACATGCAGCTCATCAACACAACCAACACATACCCTTACCGGAACACAGTAAGGACACCCGCACACACTACCGGAAATCACACACATTCACAGATGCATCCAAGTATCTGGCCAAACAAGTGACCCCCCCCAAGCAAGAAGAGACAGACACCAAAATACACAAACTGTATGACATAGTTTGCATAATTATGTCACACCTCTGAACACATGACTGGAAACATGCCCAACAGTACTCATTTGTGAATGCAAACTCTAGCACTATGTTACACACCCACCTTTACGAAGGCATACATACTGTCAGCTGCCTGTCTGCCATGATTAGCCACATACTCATACACTCAGACCACCTTTGGAGCTATACACGTGGCTCTGGCATATTCCATGTTGTTGTGCAGGACCTGTGGTGCAGTAGCCTGGACTGCATGGAAACACATGTAGGAACTGTCAGGTCTTGTAGCCCATGCAGGTATGTCCCAAGACCTGGGTAGCATTCTGCCATTGGCCAGAATGATACTGCAGTACAGGGACAAAAGGATTATATTCCGCAATTGTCTAGTGTAGTGGTGCATGTCACAGGGTATCCAGTATCTGTCATCCTGCACAGGGTATCCAGTATCTGTCATCCTGGGATAACATGGTTGACAGACTATGATGCTTTGCCAGACAGGGCCTGCACCTGTCACCCCTGGGAATCTGGACACTGCCTAGGGCTCATGCTTCCCCTATAATGCCTTTGTCATGCATGGTTCAAGTGAGGGTCCACTGCTGTTAAAGGGACAGCCAAGCAAAAAACTGCGTGTCTCGCTGCACAATGATACATGTCAGACACACTATACGGACACACATATGTCAATCCCTAACATGGAGAACATATCTGTGCAGTGGCTGAGACATGCTTCAATGCTCCACAGAGCACACCTGCATGACCATGTTATAACACATACCTCACCTCCTGCCCATTATCCTTTATTGGAACACATGGGCTGCAGGTGTGTCCATATTCCTGAAGGATATGTACACCCCCACGCTAATTGCACTTGCATAACATCAACTGCATTATGCTGAGCAACTACCTTTGTGCCAAAGTGGAATTCAAAATGCACCTTGAGACAGATCACCCACCAGGCCGCGGACTTCCCAACTGTCATACTGTGCTGTAATGTGGAAGATTACATCTGAGACAGAACCATAATAATGGCTACTCTCAACTATTCCATTATGAACTGGGAAGACTCCTCATGTACCAACACCTGCGCTCAATGCATGTTGGATTCCATCGACCCCATTGACCTGGATCAGAGTAGTCACACAAACAGGGCTAACAGTATGCTACACATAGTTAGTCTCCAATGCCAATGTTATGTTTCCTAAGAGCAGAGTGGTGAGTGCCATGGCAACCATGCAAATGGACAATGCATGTGCAAATGCTGAATCCTACACAAATGAACCTTAAGCAGTCACATATATGCAGTGGTTGTGCCATTGAAACAGAACCAGGATTCAACCCAACACAAACAAGTAGGCAAACTGGCGGTACCATGCTTTAAACTGTACCACAGAAGGTAGTAACTGTTGCAAGAGTGAACACTTATGAGTGTCGGTGATCCATGGTCAGCCTCAGTAAGATGGAGATACAGCATATAAAACCACGCAAAGTTACTGTGAAACTAATCAGCCACATATTATGAGGCCAAGCACAGAGCATTCTATAGCTGTGTCATTAATCGTAATGGCAATGACAAGACCTGCCGTGCTGCATAGCACTATGGCATGGGAAGTACTGCACCTACAGAAATAGCACCCATTCATCCAGATAGGGTCTTGGAGAACCTAAACCCACTCCCACCTCCCCCCACCCCCAACAGGTACACTTAATAATATATCCATGTACACTACAGGGCTCCTGTACTAATGACTATGCAGGTACAAGCTGCACTCTCTAAAGCCATACATACAGCTTTCATGGGACCTGTCAACATCCCAGGGTGTATCCTACACAAATGTAAGAACATTCAGCTATCCACATGCAAATCATGTTCAATCATAGCTCCATGTCAGGCTGTGTACATGCTGAATGGTGCACAGCAACAGTTATCACACCCCACAAAGGGGGAGACACCATTGATAATGGGACATAGTGCACAACTACCCTGCTGAGTCTGGTCTGTACGGCCATGAACCATGGTCAACATAATTGATGTACTCGGTACAGATGTAGATGACAGTAGGGTTGATTCACACTGCATATTATGACCTTGCCAGGTCATAGGACACCATCACCCATACTGTGTTCCAACTACACTCAGTAAACTAGGTGTATATTCCTATGTCACAGGAGTGGTTGGCAACTGGACTGCTGGCAGAACCAACACTACAGAAGGTGTCTAACTAATACACGCACATCAAACCAGTGCCAGCCACAGAAATACAGGGGTCATTCTTGGTACTCCTCCTCTTTGTTATCTATACCACACAGACTAACACAGAAGGCATCAGCCTATTGATGTTTGCAAATGACTATGAACTAGGAGCAATAGTTGACTCAGTGTGTGCTGCGTTCAACATACAGAAGGGCCTTAGTGTGTCAGATGTGTGGTGTGTGATGTATGACCATAATCTGACAGCTAAGTATTGCATTGTCATCCCCTATGTTACAAACCCTGTACCCATTAACTACCACCTAGGCAGCGGTCAACATAATGGCAACTGTGTGTATGGGATGCAGCTGGACTGTACTTCCCTTTGATAGTTACATCACCACAAAAGACAGGTAGTCATATGTGGCACCCCTAATCATGACAGGGTCCCATCCAGGAATATAGAGATAACTGCTCAGCCATACTCAACACCCATGTGACCCATAATAGATCACATATTTCCTTTAAGGGTTATTGCCCATGTGTAGATGGCCTACACTGCCCTTCCCAATCCCTAGCTGCACTATGTAGCATGCAGCCTACCCTAAATAAAGCTATGTCTAACCCAGAGGTGTTGGACATGCTACACTTAACACATCCTGATCCCAAATAAACACATACTTCATGGACATCCACCTTTCTCGTACAAGGATCACAACATGCCTGAAAGATCTCTGTCCCATACACTTAATGTACTCTTGCCATACTATGCATCCCTGTCCAGCAAAGCTGCACATCTCCCCTCTCTGTGACATGGTGTGATGACCGCATGCCAAATATATCAGTAACCATGTGTATCAGTTCTGTGGCACTGCTTGAACTGGCCACTGAAACTTACCTGTCTGCCGCCTACAGCTATGTAACCTGTCTGGCTAGGCTCATAAATGGTCCAGGGCATATAGCCTACTAGATCCCTATGAGCACACATGCTATAGTTGATATCCAACCCTGCAAATACCATCAGGCTAGCTATTGTCCCATGTGTTACACATGGGCAACACAGGCAATACATGGCAGGATGCTACTCAGCTGTACAGTGCCATGTAGATTTATATGGCAAAACACATATATGCTTGCAAGTCTGCAGGGTCACAGATCATGTCCCTAATGGCTATCTATCACTAGATATGTGACATATACACAGCATTAAGGTCAATTGCATTAATGTGAACACATCCAGGCATGTGCTGATAGGTAAATACACCACTATAGGCAAACAGACATGCCCACATCAAGACAACATCCACATGGTGTATGAGCAATGTCATCACATGACACACCCATATATGGCGATAACATCACAATGCAATAATACATGATCATCAAGGTATTTATAAAAATAACAATTCTAATAAGAGCCATAATGATGTAGTATGTTCTTTTGATATAAGTAGTGATTGTGGTCATATTAAAAATATTTTACAGAACAATTGGAAAGTTATACAAGGTAACAGGGACATCTTACGTACTATAGGGCCTGAACCTAGTTTCGTTTTTCGTAAATGGAACACTCTAAAAAATATTTTAGAATGCAATCACAAGTATCCCTCCACTCATCTTATAAGTAAAAAAGGCATGCACCGATGCCAACATTGCCAAGTGTGTAGGTACATTTCTGAAGGTCCCTTTATTAATATTGTTAGTTTTAATAGGATTTTAGAGGTTAGTGATTATAATGATTGTAATACTGAAGGAGTGGTTTATGTGAGTTTATGTTCCTCATGTTCAGCTTTCTATGTGGGTATGACCACCAGGTCATTAGCCACTCGGATTAAGGAACACTTATATGACATTACAGCAAAAGATCTCAATAATGCATTATATAAACATTCCATTTCATGCCCTTGCTACAAAAAATTTTTATTTTCTGTTTTGGAAAAATGTAAACTAGATGGTAGGGCTGGGGATTATAAGAACTATATTGAACAGCGGGAATGTTTGTGGCAAATTAAATTGAAATCGGACATTTCACCTGGTTTAAATGAGAGCATCAATTTTAAGTGTTTTTTAAAACATCGCAAGTTACATGTAAATAAAAATAAAAATAACTTTGAACTTGACCTAAAGGCATGTTTTAACATATAACATATTTTTATATATTTTTTCATTGGAATTATATGCATATGTAATTAATTAATTGTTTTTTATTCGACTATTTATACTGACCAGTTCATAGTATCATGTGTTTTCTGATGAAGTTGTGACGAAAGCGGAAATTAAACTTGTGTTTTACGCTATTGCCGGTTCCTGAGTTTAGTTTCTCCAGCAATTTGCAGCCGTGTTTTCTGGTTTACTGGTTCTTATTTGGGTGTTCGTTGTATAGTGTATTGTACTGGCTTATGTGCTAACATGGACATTGCACCCTTTAGCTATCACACAGCTGTGGATAATGATCTTACTGCTATGACACTCCTGTTTAGGTACCTCTGGCATTTTTCAGCGACAGCAGCCTGTGTCAGGTGAGATTATTATTCTTTGCCAGGCTTGATAATGCACGGAACATATTAATTGCATGCTATCTGCCATAACACACGTACACATAATGTATGGTGGTCATGTTAATGGACACTGGTCAGACCTGCAATGCATCACACTGTTTACCTATGTGAAACAATTGAAGACTATATGAAACACCTACACTAAACCTTCCAAACTGTCATTGCCAGATGTGTGGATAGGAGGTGTGTTCTACTGTAGGGACAGGTACTACATATCAGCATTACACATGTTGGGAATATGAACAGTACTGTACAGAGAGCATATGTGTGCACGCACTCTAAATGTGTTGGAGCTGGAGTATGACTGGCCCACAGGATACACCCTTGTTGAGTATACCCTTGCTATGAATGTCGCACAATGTCATGTGCTATCAGATATGTCCATGACATGTAGTGGGCTGACTGCAACACTGCTCAACTATTCTGCAAAACATGTCTCACATCCCATACATGTCACCCTTTGTCTGTATAACCTTGTCCTCAGTGGAGCATATGACATATATGGGTATATGTTATATGGGATAACACTGACATGTGAAATAAGATGGCCATCTCAAACATTTGACTGAACATGTGTACACATGGCCATGGAGGATGGCCAGAGACATGAAGCAACAGACACAGTAGAAGTGATGTACATGTGTGTACAGCCTGTTGTACATTGGCTCGACACAATACAACTATGGCCTTTGTGTAAATGTGATATTGCAGATGTAAAACACTAAACATCATTCAGGCCTGTGTAGGCATAACATCAAACCACCACATACTATGTCTTGAACATCTTGAGTGAGTCACAACATGGAGGCATTCACCTATACACTATCAAAATACATACATGTGTTGCACAACATATACATACATCCATATCAAGCCACAGATACAGTACATTCACCTTGCTGGTGTCAGACATCACTGTCATGCCTGCTCCTCATGTGTGTGAGGTACATAGATGGCATGTGGGACATAGAGTACTTGCAAGTTAGCCATGTGTGGGCATAGTTGCCAGGTATCAGTAATATGGTTGCAGATGTGCAGGGGTGTCATCTGTATACCCTTCTGTGACCCGTGTCATACATTCCACATTAGGGTTTATTGTGTATACACCTCAGTGACGTGGGTCACATTCCACATTAGATATGTATTGTATGTGAACATAGTCATGGCTATGAACTGTGTCAGCAGCTCACACTGTATAGCAATTGTGAAGCCACATGATGCCCTGCAATGGCTATATATATCAGCTCAATGTGCAGTATGTCCCTGCATATTTGTAGGGTGGACAGACAACATTGCATCAGCTGAAGGCCCATGTTAGTATAACACATCCATGCATTGGAAAACCATTACAGTACTGTAGATTGGAAAGGACACCATTGTGTTACACATGTATGCATGTCATTCAACACATCAGCAGAAGACATGTCATACTACATGTGATTGGCAAGGTCATACGCCACACAGCAGGCCGGTGTGGATTCCGGCGTGTAGCTTGCGAGACATATGCCTGTGAGCTACATCGCCGAAACCAAATGGCTGCATCAGCACTTTGCCGTAGTGCAAAGTGCCTGCTTGAAGCAACCCGCTGCAACGATACTCTATGGAAGAGCAGCTGCAGCCGTACAGTCTGTGTAACGCATTCCTTCTCATGCAAGGAATGCATTTATTTAATTATTTGTTTATTGTGTTGTCAGTCTGACATCACAATAAATAAATAATTAAATAAATGCATTCCTTGCACGAGAAGAAGGAATGTGTTACACAGCCCATTTGGCTGCAGCTGCTCGTCCATAGAGTATCGTTTCAGCTGTTGTTTTCGGCACTGCACTTTGCCACGGCAAAGTGCTGATGCAGCCGTTTGGTTTCGGCGATGTAGCTTGCAGGCATATGTCTCGCCAGCTACACGCCGGAATCCGGCCGGTGTACTGTAAACCTGTACTGGTCTGTGGCACCATTGCAAAGTAGGGACAGCCATGTCAAACATGTGTGTACAGCTACATGCACAATGTCTACACTCAGCTCAGGGGTAGGCGGAATAATGTTGAACAGACATGCACTGCTTTGGGGGAGATATGCAAGCTAGGGTTCAGGCAAACATAGTATGCAGTCAAAAATGCCATACTGCTCATGTCCTCACACATAGGGGCGGTGGCCAACACAAAGTATCAGTGGCAGATGTACAAAGGTCAATGATGGTCTGTTAATATGTGGTGTATGTTGCACACACCATGGCAGTGAGGTGCAATGGTGCAAAGAGCATGCATTGTGTTGCAGGTATGGGGCATAGGCTACTAACACAAATGGTGCAATACAGGTATGTATGCTAACCATCACTATAATTGTGTAAGGTGCATGCTGTCTGCTATAACACATGCATGCTGTTGCGTGCAACTCAGGGATGTATGATAACTGCCACTATAATTGCCTAAGCTGAAACTATAATTGTCTAAGCTGAATGCCATCTGAATATCACCTGCATGTAGCATGTGTGTCAGTGTGTGTCTATATATGTGTGTGTGTGTGTGTGTGTGTGTGTGTGTATGTGTGTCTGTCTGTGTCTGTGTGTGTGTGTGTGTGTGTGTGTGTGTGTGTGTGTGTATGTGTGTGTGTCTGTGTGTGTCTGTGTGTGTGTGTCTGTGTGTGTCTGTGTGTTTGTGTGTCTGTGTGTGTGTGTCTGTGTGTGTGTGTGTCTCTGTGTGTGTGTGTCTCTGTGTGTGTGTGTCTTTGTGTATGTGTGTGTGTGTCTATGTGTGTGTGTGTGTGTGTGTGTGTGTGTGTGTGTGTGTGTGTATGTGTGTGCGTGTGTGTGTGTGTGTATGTGTGCGTCTGTGTGTGTGTGTCTGTGTGTGTGTCTGTGTGTGTGTATGTGTGTCTGTGTGTGTGTGTGTGTGTCTCCGTGTGTCTGTCTGTCTGTGTCTGTGTGTCTGTCCGTGTCTGTGTGTATGTCTGTGTCTGTGTGTGTCTCTGTGTCTGGTATAACTTGTAATGTACAGTTCTTGTCTTCCCCTCACAGGTGTTGATTTAAGTGCATTGCCCTCCTGCGGTCCACCTGATGTTAGTGTCCCCACAAACTCTAGCAGCTGATGATAGTATGATTGAGGCACAGGCAGGGTTGTCCAGGGGCTGAATCTATGCCATTGGTTGCCATTCCACCTGTCTCCCCCTCATCCTCGCACACAGTTCCCCTGCCTGCACATACCCCATCACCACCAGCCATAGAGGAAGGACAGTTGGTGAGTGGTAGCATGGAACAGGGAAGTGTGGTGACTATGGAAGTTTTGCCTGCACACCATGATCTCAGTCAACAGACTGGTGATGTCCCACACAGGCATGTGCCCAGCACTGCTCGTAGGAGGACCAGTGACCAACATGCCCCTGCGAGACAAAGCACATCAGCTGGAGTCACCAGATGCATGTTTCAGGCTGTAATAGAAGTACAGGAACATGCTGAATGGCACAACAGAGAAGGTCTGAGGGTTCAGAGGGCTGCTGTCCATTCATTAACTGACAATATCCAGGCACTTGCAAAGGCTGACTATCATCTTGCAGATGTTTTGGATAAATGATTGGATGACATGGTGGCAGTCCTTGACCATGGTATGTCAATCCTTGAGCGTGGGATGCCTGTGCTGGAATATCTGGTGGGAGTGAGGCATCGGGCACGTGGACGTAAGTCAGCTACATCACCTGTTGAAGGTCTACATGAACATGCTACTGCACATGCCCGCTCGCATAGTGGTGGTAGCAGCAGCAGTGCAGCTGGTGCTGTGCAGTCCACACCAGGACACAGCAGGCCAAGTGCACGTGGTCCTGGACGGTCCCAACAGGGACATGATTCCAGTGGATATGTGTCATCAGACTATACCCAATCTGGACCGCTGCCTGGTAGTGCCCGTGCAACCCCTGGCAGGTGCAGGTCAAGTGGCCATGGCTGGACAATTTGAACTGTGAAACCTGCCTTGTACAGTCTGCAGCTGTCAGTGATACCCCTGTGTAAGCCAGCAACATGCCAGACCTGTGTGCATGCATACACACACACTGGAAACAAATGTAGGGCACCTCAACACATACACGCATAACATCCACACATACCCAATGATATCACAGGCCCTAACACACACACACAATGTCATCCAATGGCACAGCCTAGGCCTCTGGCAAACATTATCACCCTGTGCATATGATGATGTCTGTGCCGCATCCCTGTCATCCACACCATCGGTGCAGGGACATGTTCATATGGTCTGATGCACAGGGTGAACATACTAGGTAGACAATTGTAGATTAATATTGTTGAGTAGTGTTGACAGGCAGCAGACATATGAAGTATTAAAGTTTTAGAATGCATTTTGTACGTTTGACAGTATGTATCATATGTAACAACACTAACAGCATGTTGATCTTGACGTACTGCCTTACTCTTTCAGGTGTAGTTGCATGTGCCGCGGGATGTCGGTGTTTGCGGGAGTCCCATATGTACATGTTGACTACCCACAGGTCAGTATGACAATACCTGCATGCACTTTGCAGCTTCCACATCACAGTTATATTCTCCCATGTTTCAATTATGTTTACTGTCCTAATGATCCAAGAGCATGATAGCTGTGTAGTAAGCTACTGTGTTCAGAGCCATCACATCCATAGTGAGTGACACCACAGGTATAGTTACCTGGAGCATGGAATGGGTAAAAGAGTGGTATGCCAGTTCACAAGGGTAAAGGCCAGTGGAAATAGTGGCTTCTCATTGGGAAGCATTAATACCCACACACTCAGGGATTCACAGACACAGTAACATGCACTCTGACGGACACACACAGTTGCCAGTGTTCGGATGAGAACCCCTGCCTATGTGCATATCATCATTATAGTACAATGCAATTACAAGATGTGCCACAGAGATTACACATGTACAGGTAGTTGGAATGGCATAAGATCGAGGACATCGACAGGGATACTACAGTGCAGTGAGTGTATGTGGGGTGGGGGGTCCATCAGTAGGCTATGTAACAACAGATCACACCCCAGGGTGTACATGCTAACAGGCGGTTAGTATGCCCATCTATGATTGATGATATCAACAGGGAGGCTAGATTGCATTGAGTAGATGGGGAGAGGGCATTAACATTTCACTATGGTAAAATACAGCCTCACCCAGGAACCGGACAGCCACACACACACACCCACACACACACACACACACACACACACACACACACACACACACATACACACACACACACACACACACACACACACACATACACACACACACACACTGGCATTCACAAAGATATACACCTATGTCACACACATACAGACACTTTACATGTGTGAGGTTTAACCACCTGCCTATGCCTTTCTTTCTACACTTTACTCTGTACTGGTGTCAACAACAGTGTTCAGGAGAGTGATAACATATGGGATGTATTCCCAACCATATGTGACATATATAGACACACAAACACCCACATGTGCCAGTACTGTGAATCAAACACCTGCCTATCTCATGATAGGTACTACAGATGTACAGCACTATCCAATCCAGTACAATGTTTACTGACTCTTTCCTTTGACAACTGAGCTGATATATGCACAATATATGCACAGGGGAGATATTACTGTTACAGGTGTCATGAGGTTTGCCTTCTGTGTCACCCTTACAGCATTCTACATTGTCTGTCTTCCACTTCAATTAACAAAACCTGACCTTAGCAGATACACAGGTTATTGTAGGACTGGTTGTAGCACACCAGAGAGCTGTCCTCAGTAATCATATATCTGCAAAGAAGCCCCACCACTTAGTAGCTATGTCCAAACATCTGCCCATACCTCACGTATGGCTTACTGTACTTGAGTATATCACCATATTCAGTTGGCAATGTTGAGACTGTATTGCAACAGCATGCTGTACTAAGGCAACAGTCACCTTCAGAAATCAGACACTTCACACGCATGTAATCTACACAAACATCAATACATGTACACATATGGGTCTACATCAGTACGTGCACTAGCAGGTTAAGAGGATACATTCCACACCTTCCCATGCCATGTGTGAAACATAGCCGATCATTACACCATAATGGATGTTGTATTCATGTACTGGTAGGACACCACCACTTTCACTGAGTAGCCAAGGTACATATATTACAACAGTACATATCAGCATGACACACACAGCATTATTCCATGTCATGCTCCTACAACCAGTTACTTGACAGTGCCATGGTGAAGCCAGGGCACTGTAATGGTCAACAGTGAGCACATCATATTTGCCACACACACCTCATGTGTGTTGGAAGAGTGACAGCAATGTGCTCTGTTAGAGCTAGGCAGTGCACTCATTCAAAGATGTGTGATGTCTGTAGCTTGTAAACATCTCACCCCAGCATGTACTGGCTATTATGGTACTAAGGCTAATGTCCAGACAGCACACAGCATGTATGGCTTGCAACTGCTGACATGGGGTATATGTAGGAGCTGTAGCCACACATGGCTATACATGTCATGGACATGTCACCTGTGACTACTCAGGAACATACAGAGCAGAGCTGGATTTCATTGAGTCTGTCAATACAGGCCTTGTGTAGGTACTATGGTCCTGTTATTTGGGTATGTGTGTAGGCATTGCATTAAGTGGACATGTCTAAAGACATACATGCCACATGGGGTGTTGTATGATATGATAGGTGTCATGGGTAACCAGTAGAGAGTGGATAGTACCTCTGTCAACATAGATATTGAACCTTATGTACTGTTAGCATGCTATCTGCCATGTGCATGTGTGTAATGACTGTAGCCACCTGTATGTAGAAAGGAAAACAAAAGCTATGGTAATGTAATTTATGTTGTATGAGAGTGGGATGTACATATCCAGGGCAGGTACGGTTAGGTCATATCCAACCATGAGGGTACCAAGAAAAAGAAAAGAAAACAGATGTCCTAAACCAAGAGGGTGTTGTTTACATGTGTACAGCAACGGTCAACTGTGTTAATGCTGACAACATCCGAGGGACCCTGGTATGTGTACAACAGAGCTGGATACATACAGTGGTATTATTGCATTGCATAACACATTATGCAGCTGTGTCTGTACATGGGCACGTTGCACAGTTGATGTAGGCTCAAATACGGTCCACCAATCAAGGGTTATCTGGTGGTCTACCATACTATGTCATACTACATATGGATGTGTGTTGGTAGTCTGGGGACAAGGTGGTGGATGCATATAAGGACACTACCTGGAATGCAACATTTGCCATTGTCACCTGTACCTGACTCATCTGTGATGCTATATCAGAGTAGTGGTCTTTACATGTGAGTAGCCTTTATAAATATGTGTACACCACCACCTGGAATGGTCTATACCACTGTTATGGCCCACATGTCTGGATCTGAGTTATATGATGGTAGTGCAATTCTGCACTACAGAGCCTTCAGCCAGGTGTTCCTCACTGCACAGATGTCAGTATTCCCATGTAGGTTCTACATTGAGCAAATGGATTACTAAAGCCATGTATCTAGCACTGGTTAGCATAAGCATCCAATGCAATTATCATGGGTAAAGGCCAGTGGAAATAGTGGCTTCTCATTGGGAAGCATTAATACCCACACACTCAGGGATTCACAGACACAGTAACATGCACTCTGACGGACACACACAGTTGCCAGTGTTCGGATGAGAACCCCTGCCTATGTGCATATCATCATTATAGTACAATGCAATTACAAGATGTGCCACAGAGATTACACATGTACAGGTAGTTGGAATGGCATAAGATCGAGGACATCGACAGGGATACTACAGTGCAGTGAGTGTATGTGGGGTGGGGGGTCCATCAGTAGGCTATGTAACAACAGATCACACCCCAGGGTGTACATGCTAACAGGCGGTTAGTATGCCCATCTATGATTGATGATATCAACAGGGAGGCTAGATTGCATTGAGTAGATGGGGAGAGGGGCATTAACATTTCACTATGGTAAAATACAGCCTCACTCCAGGAACCGGACAGCCATACACACAGACACCCACACACACACACACACACACACACACACACACACACACACACACACACACACACACACACACACACACACACACACACACACACTGGCATTCACAAAGATATACACCTATGTCACACACATACAGACACTTTACATGTGTGAGGTTTAACCACCTGCCTATGCCTTTCTTTCTACACTTTACTCTGTACTGGTGTCAACAACAGTGTTCAGGAGAGTGATAACATATGGGATGTATTCCCAACCATATGTGACATATATAGACACACAAACACCCACATGTGCCAGTACTGTGAATCAAACACCTGCCTATCTCATGATAGGTACTACAGATGTACAGCACTATCCAATCCAGTACAATGTTTACTGACTCTTTCCTTTGACAACTGAGCTGATATATGCACAATATATGCACAGGGGAGATATTACTGTTACAGGTGTCATGAGGTTTGCCTTCTGTGTCACCCTTACAGCATTCTACATTGTCTGTCTTCCACTTCAATTAACAAAACCTGACCTTAGCAGATACACAGGTTATTGTAGGACTGGTTGTAGCACACCAGAGAGCTGTCCTCAGTAATCATATATCTGCAAAGAAGCCCCACCACTTAGTAGCTATGTCCAAACATCTGCCCATACCTCACGTATGGCTTACTGTACTTGAGTATATCACCATATTCAGTTGGCAATGTTGAGACTGTATTGCAACAGCATGCTGTACTAAGGCAACAGTCACCTTCAGAAATCAGACACTTCACACGCATGTAATCTACACAAACATCAATACATGTACACATATGCGGTCTACATCAGTACGTGCACTAGCAGGTTAAGAGGATACATTCCACACCTTCCCCATGCCATGTGTGAAACATAGCCGATCATTACACCATAATGGATGTTGTATTCATGTACTGGTAGGACACCACCACTTTCACTGAGTAGCCAAGTGTACATATATTACAACAGTACATATCAGCATGACACACACAGCATTATTCCATGTCATGCTCCTACAAACTGTTACTTGACAGTGCCATGGTGAAGCCAGGGCACTGTAATGGTCAACAGTGAGCACATCATATTTGCCACACACACCTCATGTGTGTTGGAAGAGTGACAGCAATGTGCTCTGTTAGAGCTAGGCAGTGCACTCATTCAAAGATGTGTGATGTCTGTAGCTTGTAAACATCTCACCCCAGCATGTACTGGCTATTATGGTACTAAGGCTAATGTCCAGACAGCACACAGCATGTATGGCTTGCAACTGCTGACATGGGGTATATGTAGGAGCTGTAGCCACACATGGCTATACATGTCATGGACATGTCACCTGTGACTACTCAGGAACATACAGAGCAGAGCTGGATTTCATTGAGTCTGTCAATACAGGCCTTGTGTAGGTACTATGGTCCTGTTATTTGGGTATGTGTGTAGGCATTGCATTAAGTGGACATGTCTAAAGACATACATGCCACATGGGGTGTTGTATGATATGATAGGTGTCATGGGTAACCAGTAGAGAGTGGATAGTACCTCTGTCAACATAGATATTGAACCTTATGTACTGTTAGCATGCTATCTGCCATGTGCATGTGTGTAATGACTGTAGCCACCTGTATGTAGAAAGGAAAACAAAAGCTATGGTAATGTAATTTATGTTGTATGAGAGTGGGATGTACATATCCAGGGCAGGTACGGTTAGGTCATATCCAACCATGAGGGTACCAAGAAAAAGAAAAACAGATGTCCTAAACCAAGAGGGTGTTGTTTACATGTGTACAGCAACGGTCAACTGTGTTAATGCTGACAACATCCGAGGGACCCTGGTATGTGTACAACAGAGCTGGATACATACAGTGGTATTATTGCATTGCATAACACATTATGCAGCTGTGTCTGTACATGGGTACGTTGCACAGTTGATGTAGGCCTAAATACGGTCCACCAATCAAGGGTTATCTGGTGGTCTACCATACTATGTCATACTACATATGGATGTGTGTTGGTAGTCTGGGGACAAGGTGGTGGATGCATATAAGGACACTACCTGGAATGCAACATTTGCCATTGTCACCTGTACCTGACTCATCTGTGATGCGTTATATCAGAGTAGTGGTCTTTACATGTGAGTAGCCTTTATAAATATGTGTACACCACCACCTGGAATGGTCTATACCACTGTTATGGCCCACATGTCTGGATCTGAGTTATATGATGGTAGTGCAATTCTGCACTACAGAGCCTTCAGCCAGGTGTTCCTCACTGCACAGATGTCAGTATTCCCCATGTAGGTTCTACATTGAGCAAATGGATTACTAAAGCCATGTATCTAGCACTGGTTAGCATAAGCATCCAATGCAATTATCATGTAGGTGTTAGGGTGTTACTGCTGTGTGTAGGACATTTGCCTTGGAATGCAGATATATGGTAAATGCAACCTAGATATTATCCACACAGACACGTGTAACATGGATGCATGTGCTCTGTGTTGAAGGCTCATTGTTTGGTCATGACAGCCCGGAATGACAGACACTGGACAACCTCATAATAACAGCAGGACATTGGCTCATTGTTTTGGTCTAGCAGTTGCCAGCTGTACCATGACATCACTGCATGTGGCATTAACGTGCTTGGTAGCAAATGCCTCATGTAAGGTGACGGACAGCAGCAGAACATGTGTATATGACCAATGTGAGATATACTTAGGGTAGCAGTCCCGCTAATAATGACAACTACTAACACAGCCAGGAGAGGTCATCTTGACACCTGCACCTCAGTACCATTACACAAGATGGCTCACACATTATGCTTGCACATGCCACTGTTCCACGTATAATGCCACTGTCCACAACCTGCTATCAATGTATGCCTTTCAGGGCAGCAAGGTGTGTGACACATACTGTAGGTAGCATCCGCCTGTGTGACCCAGGTAACCTGTTGTCTGTCACGTCCACACATGCATGAATGTGTATGCATAACATATATATGTCAGTACTTCATCTACATGTATGCATGTGTATCACACAGCACAGACACAGATATATCATTTACGGGCCACATACAGGTTGTTGTGTCTTTCGGCTTTTCCCGGTTAGGGGTCATTACAGTGGAACTCCAGTCTGCTAATGATTGGCAGTAGATTTTTACATGCCAAGTTGCCAGCCCTGATGCACAACCTTCAATAAAGGTATACCCATTCACGCATGTCTCCAGACAGAAGACGCTTTAGCTGATAATTGAATGGGACAACATCTTACTGTGAGGCGACAGCGCTACCGCAGCACCACCACCACAGTATACAGGTATCAAGTAGTAAACCAGTATGATGTACATATATACTGGCAGGTAAGCTGTACCTAGCTGTAAACCTGTGTGTTTACAATAGGAGCCCATTACAACATGTTCTGTGCATGTAAGTGTTTGAGCATACACACTGTGGCCTTCAGTGGTTAGAATTGGAGTACATCCCAAACAGCCCTGTGCTAAGTGTATGAGTGTACCCACTGCCACATTGTGCAATTTGAGTCAGTGCATCCAACAAACCCTTTGTTACTAAGTGTATGAGCATGCCCAGTATAATCTTGTGTAGTTGTAGTCATAGTGCACCCCAAATGGCCCTGTGGTACTAAGTGTATGAGCATGCCCACTGTAACCCTGTATAGTGATAGTAGTTGTCCATTCCGCAGATGGCCATACTCCAGTTCAGGTTCCTGCTGTGCTACAACTATACCTCTCAGGCTTACCTGCGGATGATGTGTTTTGTTTGTGCATACAGGTTGTAATGGACACCTACTTTAAACACACAGCTATACAGCTATGTACTTCATGACTGTCAGTCTCCCTGTTGTTGTCCTCAATTGTAGAAGAGCAGTCTAACTGCCTTGGAATGTGTAATCTCTGTGGCGTTTCTCGTAACTGCGTAGTACTGTAATAGTGATCTGTAGATAGGCAGGAGTTCTGATCCCACCACTGGCAACTATGTGCGTGTGTTTGTGTGTGTGACAGCAAATGCCTGAGTGTGTGTATCAGCAAATGGCTGAGTGTGTGTGTGTGTGTGTGTGTGTGTGTGTATGTCTCAGCAAATGCCTGAGTGTGTGTGTCAGCAAACGGCTGAGTGTGTTTGTGTGTGTGTGTGTGTGTGTGTGTCTGTGTGTGTGTGTGTGTGTGTGTGTGTGTGTGTGTGTGTGTGTGTGTGTGTGTGTGTGTGTGTGTGTATTTGTGTCTTCATCCTGTCATGACAGCAGGTTTTGCTTCATTCCTAAGAGATACCTCCTTTTGCACTGGCCTTTATCCTTGTCAACTGTTAACCTCTCTCTTCCCCCCTCCCCACTGCAAGTAATCGGTCCTGTGATGTCACCCAGCTCAGAAGTGGAATCAGTAAGTGTAATTGTATGTGTTCTGTGGCACATACCCCAACTGCATACCATTGTACTAGTTACCTTTACATAGGCAAGACGTGCATGCACAATGCTGGCAAGTGTGTGCATGTTTGTGTGTGTGACAACCCTGTAGCCAGGCATACACATGTGTAATGTCTTTTAGCACACCATGGTAGCCATCTGTGGTGACCGGTGTCTACAAAGTATTACATAGTTAGGAATGGTAAAGAATACACAGTCAAGCATGACTACTGTTGGGTATGTTATTTTCCTGTGCCACTGTCGAGCAGCGACACAGAAGTGGTCGCTGGGGTATATGTCCATACCCATCATTCCCTCACCCTAACTCCAAAATCCGAAGGGTAGATTATATTAGCCATCTTTCCCCACCCCAAACTCCACATACACAACAACCATCCCTTCTCTGGTGAACTGCTTATGATTTAAATGTTATAACACAAGAGATGCCTCTGTTTTTTGTACCCGTCAGTTCCTTTGGAGCCCTACTGTGTCACAAAGGGCATTCAGACATATATATATATATATATATATATAGCTGTGTCTGTGTATATGCATTTGTGGGCATGGCAAAGAGTGTCAATGTGAGTCCATTAGAGAGTGTAGTTGTGTTGACAATGACAACCGTTCATGTGGACAGCCATGTGTGCTACACCTAATGTATGTCTACTATATCTCTGTTGCAGATGTCGCTCACCAGCACACATATATGTTCTTACAGCACACCAACATGTCAGCTTTGTGGAACATGGAGTAACTGCATGCACTTGTAACAGTAATGACTAGTCAGTCAGGGGTATGAACCCCTGTACTAGTAGGTGTGTGACAGATGATGCTTAGGTTTTAGTCTCCAAGCCCTTCTTTGATGTACTTTGCCTCTGTCTGTCCCTCCCACACACTCCCTTCTGGATGTGGAGGTGTACACCTGCTCAGTAGCAGATTGCATTTTGTAAGTGATGGGCATGATCAGGTGGTGGCCTCTGCACCTAATGCAGTCCTCCTCTAGCTGATTGTATGTGGAACAGTTGTGATGATGTTCCCATAGCCAATTGCATGAAAAACACAGTACAATATCTAGGAACATCATGTTGGTGTTTGCCCATGACAGTCACTGTGAGTGGTACCTGGATCTGGTGTTTGCTAAACGGCATCACAGATGATATCTGGATTTTCCTCAAACAACATACACAGTGGGAAATAGCCTAAAGACAGGAGGGTGATGTGCCAGACACGACTACAGCATGTAAGTGTAGCTATGCTTCATTGAGTCTACTGCCTGTTTAACAAGTTGTGTGTGGTAATGGCTATTCTGCATGTTTTAAAACTGACAAGACAGTGCTCTGTTTGTGAGGGACCCCCATCTGTAGGGCCATCTGTGGACTGGTCAGTATGTGGAACCATTTGTTTCCTGTGTTACTCACTGAACACACATCTGTGAACTGCAGGAGCATAGTGTTAGGATTGCAGTCAGTACATGGGGATAGTGATGAGTTACTGCCATCGCATCCCTGACTGGACATATGTCACATGAAACAGTGGTATGACAGACACTGTCTGGGGTTCTCAGTGACATGCCAATAATGGCCCACTGTTCATAGCTGCAGTCACAAGTCTTCTACATTTTTACAGATGGCATGCAGTATATATGCATGTGTTGTGCTCCCTCTGCAAATGTATACCATCTGTTGTGTTGGGTTGATGGCCATATCTATGCATGCTGTTATAAGTAATCCTGAATGCTGTTGACTATTACTAAGCCATATCTGTGTTAAAACTGCAACACCATAGGCTGTATGGGTTTGGAGGTCCCGGCATTACCTCCTGTTCCACTTCAGCTGACCATGGCACCGGGCCCAGCCTTGGACTCCACCTCTTTTGGCTCTGCACTACCTTCTGGTGGTACCGCCACTGAGGATGGGAGCAGGTTCATACAGGAACATGTCTGCTGTCGTACAGTCCCAGACGTGGTGCATAGGGGGCTCAATAAGGGGTTCCCAGATATGCAAGCTCAAGGGCAGAGTGTCACATCTACAGGGTGAGGCTGCCCCTCCTAGACAGCCCCCAGCACTGCCACCTTTGCAGCTGTTTTGGTGCAGTGGTGGCTGCCCATGGCTGGGGACCTCCATCCCACTGTTTCCATCTGGGGGTTCATGGGCTTGTGACTGCCAAACACCCCTCCCCGTCCGGGGTGTATCCCCCCACATGTGTCATATACTGACCCTGCATGCTGTCTCGTCTGTCATCCTACCCAACCTATCCTCCACGAGCATACCTATTCTCCTTCCCCCACATCCCACTCTCACCCTATGGAAACAAAAGGCCAATCAGTTCCTAGAATGACATTTGCTCCATACATAGCTGTCCATTTCACACACATGCTCACTGGACACATGTAACCCTTGTAATATGCATCACAACATACTCCTGTTATCCTCACCCCTGTCCCTCAGGCGCACGCTCCTGGTATGCACATCACTCCTAAATGTTCCAGGCACACATGATGCAGACAACCCCACTGTACACACAACACTACCGGTCCCTCTATGATTACTCCATTTACCTTTATCATGATGATGATGTTGCACACAGCACCTTGCAAGAGTACTGTTCTCACATAATGACTGGACAGGAACTGTTGTGTTAATGTAAATAACATGCACAGAGTGATGTATATGGCCAATGTGCAAATGTTTGCGTGCATGAATGACACATGTCTGTCTGAGGGAGTCTTGATATTACATAGAACAACACCACTACATAATACAGGCGTTGCTAGTGTTTCTCTTTTCATTCCTTTGTAATGCTTTGTTGTCACATGGGATGTTCCTGATATATCTATATATATATGTATGTATCTATATCTGGACATAAACACTCACACATGCATCTACATGATGGAATACATTTCCTATACTGTTGAATGACTGCGCTGGATGATATGTTTGTGATAAGGTTCGATGTCTGTATATATGCCATAGCTTAGTGTTAAATCACAATAGCTGTGTGTGCAGGGTCCTGGTTTCGAGCCTTGCAGAGGCCATTTATTTTGTTGCTGGGCAGAACAAGGCCATCGGATACGGAGTGATTAAGGCACATTAAAGCAGTTGTGAGCGGGTATGCGCGGGTTTGTGCCAAGCTAAGCAATGCTAACCTCCCGTTACAGTTTCTTACACTCAGTTAGCCTCTACATTGCTTTACCAGTGTAATACTTGCATACTGGCGGCTAGACAGGCTTACACCCGCTTGCTGCCGCACTTGCAAATGCACTGCATTTGGTGTTTGCATCTGACACTCACACCCCTGGGTGAGAGTGAAAACTATGATATTATGTTGTGATGCCTATTACATCAGATTACATGCCTACAGTATTGGGAATGGCTGCCCATTAGGCGACAGCATGCCATTCGACTGTAGGGAATCCATGGCCTGTCCAGAGTTTGATTCATATTATCAGTGTGTTCCTCTTACAATCTGCTCCCATCTGGCTAATACATGGGAACTGACACTCTTAAATACAAACAAGTAATATGGGTTTTGGAACCCACATCCTTCAGCTGAGTCATGCTACTACACACCTAATATTCTATCATCTTTCTAAGGTTGTCAGTGGAATATGTGCTTTCTGTCCCTATCAGACCTCTCATACGATTGGGGAAAAATACAAACTGAATGAGGGACACGGCATAACAACATCAGGGACACATTTAAATTATTGGTGCTATTAACCTGACACATTGACAGACTCAGAGCATATGAATTCATACACATTTTCTGAGGTAAATGATGTTTATAACTCTTAATTGTTGTCGTTATTCATTACATGTAGTTCACCACCTTTCCTCCAAATGTCACTAGTTTTAGGAGGGATTAAGTGGGACAGAGTTAGAAATTGAGTCAAAATCAGGGACGTACCTGGAAGTTGGGGACAGTTCAGAGGTATGGTCCCTATTTATTCCACAAATGGTTTATGTCCTGTCCAGTGGATTTGCTCTTAGGGGTTGAGAGGTATGGGCGTCAGCTATGCCCGTTTCGTAATATTACTTACATCCCCGGGGCAGTCCTAATGCAACTGTGCCAGCCAACACCTGCATGCTTAGGCCCATAATTGCATACCCATAGTTCCCCCACCTGCCACTCCTCTACATCACTCATCCTTACTGTGGGTGCAGGTGGGGTATA